>NW_023270231.1:22699279-23253700 GCF_011800145.1 Mirounga leonina | reverse complement strand
CTGAGAGAAAGAGAAGGGGAAGGAACAGAGGGAGAGGGACAAGAAGACTCCGCACTGAATGCAGAGCCTGACATGGGGCTGGATCCCACAACCCATGACCTGAGACGAAACCAAGAGTCGGACAGTCAACTGACAGAGCTGCCCAGGCGCCCCTGTTTTTCAAAATAATCAGTGTTTGATTCCTGTAGCTTAGAGTTGGACATATCTCTGGTTCTTGGGAATAAATCATAATTATTACCACCACATATGGGATGCCAGACACAGTACCTACAATATCTCAATCTTCACAATATTCTTGTGGGATGGGTATGGTATAATGTCCCCTGGTGGTTAAGTGTGGACTCTGGGGTCCTTCGTGCCCTCTCTTTTGGCAAGTGACTTAACTTTTCTGAACCTCAGTATTTTCATATGTAAAATGAGGATAACAGCAGCTGCCTTGTAAAGGTGACCTGTGAAATGCCTAGCACAATGCCTGGCACGGTAGAAACTATTCATTGTTAGTTTTTATGAGAAGTACGGAAGGTTAAGCAATTTAGTCAAGGTCACAAAGTTAGTATGTGGCAAGGAGAGATTCATATGTAGTTTTGGTTGGTTCTAAATCTCCTTTTGCTCCTGTACTACCAATCACATTTGTTTCTTTGTGTTTAAAAATAAGACCGTTTCTTCTGAAAACCAAACTTCACATGCGGAGTCATGTTGGAGATAGAAGGATGCTTTCAAATCGTCCAAATTCCAGATCTAGGTTAGATATCAGATGCCATACTTGGCCCCAATGCTAACTGAGAAAGAAAGAGACAGAAACAGACACAGAGAGAGACAGAGAGAGAGAAAGGGAAGGAGGGAGGAGGGAAGGAGGCCCCTACCTTTAAGAGTTCAAATTTAACAAACAAATCCTATCCTAGGGCCCAAGGATTCATTAGAAATGAAGAATGAGGAACAGAGTCCTCTTAACTAGGCAGAATCCTTAGGAGTATTAGTGATGACTCTTACAGTTGCAGCTGACACAAATCCACTTCTAACTACCTTGGGCAACAAAAAGGAGTTTGATGGAAGGCTTTGGGAGTAAGTAATGTGCTCACGTGTAGAGTTGAAAGGGGGTAGTGATACTACTGTGTTCCAGCAACAATTGGAAGCAGTAACCAGATGACACCAAGACTCCTTTGGGATGTTTTACATCAGCTTCAACCTGCATTTCAGCTGTATTCTTATTTTTAAATACAGACTTGCAGAGACCATGGCTGCTGACAGTTTCCAAGTTTCATGACTTGCAGCTTTCATCACTATAGAGTCTAAATAATCAGTTACCATTTCAAATCCCAAAGAGGAGCTCTGGTTGACCCCACTGAGGCCCAGCACAAGGTCTATGGGACCATGGCATTAAGAACCATTTAGAATTAGGGGCGCCTGGGTGGCTCAGTCGTTAAGCATCTGCCTTTGGCCCAGGTCATGATCCCAGGGTCCTGGGATCGAGTCCCGCATCGGGCTCCTTGCTCAGTGGGGAGCCTGCTTCTCCCTCTCCCACTCCCCCCTCGCTTGTGTTCCTTCTCTCGCTGTGTCTCTGTCAAATAAGTAAAGGAAATCTTAAAAAAAAAAAAAAAAAGAACCACTTAGAATTAGAGGAGGAGCAACTCTGTTCTACAAAGTGGGGACTTGCAGATAGACAACTCTCCAGCTACCTCAGGAAGCTGGAAAGCAGAAGGCTATTTGTGTTCAAAACGGGTTCACCAAAGTGTAAACTTATGATATGTGAGGCATACATATGGGCATACATGTTTAAAATATGTGTGTGGGGACTCTTTTCTAAGAAAACTTAAAACACCATACTACTCTTGAGCAGATTTTCCTAAAATGCACGGCAATCAAACTATCCTTCTCATCTCATTTTGCAATCTTTTATTCTTCTAAATGTATAATGGAACTCTACAAGAAGCCAGGATATTTGGGGGAGATGGAGCTTTAACTTTTAAGGCTAATGGTAAAAAGCACAGTTACATTCTTCTAAAACATGCCACTGAGATTTCAGATCCCAAACTTGATCAATCCAATAACATACTTGTTGAAGCTTTTCTATTTATTTGAAAGCACACACAAATGACCCCTGATTTTCTCTTTCTCTTTTTCTGTTTTTGTTTAATTCTTATCACTAATTACCTCCATTATGGGCATATAAAATTGGTGTTTTCCAGAGCCCCAGTTTACTCCAAATCTATTATATATATATATATATTTTAAAGATTTTATTTATTTATTTATTTGAGAGAGCAAGAAAGAGAGAGAGAGCACATGAGAGGGGGGAGGGTCAGAGGGAGAAGCAGACTCCCTGCCGAGCAGGGAGCCTGACGCGGGACTCGATCCCGGGACTCCAGGATCATGACCTGAGCCGAAGGCAGTCGCTTAACCAACTGAGCCACCCAGGCGCCCCTCTATTATATTTTTAAACATGAGCTTTCCCCCAATGAAAGTATATTAGAGTTAAAATGTGGTCATTTATTTTTCATCTTCTTCCAAAATGGGGATATTTCCCCAAAAGTGTTTGTTTTCATCCTTTTCTCTCTCTCTCCTTTGGTAAATGTATTCGCTCCCATAGTTCTTTTACCTTAATATTGTTGACTCTCAAATCTACAATCCCACCTTTTCTCTGTCTTTCATTTCCAGTTTCCTATGAATCTGTCTGCATCTACAACTCAAGATGTGCAGGGTAGAACTCATTACCTGTCCTCTACAACCTGTTCCTTCCTGGGACTTCCGAAAAGTAAATGACTACTAATTGCTCAGCCACTGAGACTTGAGTCATATTCTCAAATGACTCCTCTGTCACCCTACCAACCCCAGTCAGCATCCAGTATCTTACCAATTCTGGTTCTTGTTCTCCTAGTTCTCAGAACCCTCATTCAGGTCCATATCTTTTCTTGCCTAGACTTAAAAAACAAAAAACTAAAAACATTTTTATTTAAAATAAGTTTTTAAGCTTGGGGTGCCTGGGTGGCTCAGGTAAGCATCGTCTGCCTTTGGCTCAAGTCATGATCCCAGGGTCCTAGGACAGAGCCCCACATCAGGCTCCCTGCTCAGCAAGGGGGGAGTCTGTTTCTTCCTCTGCCCCTCCCCCTGCTCATGCTTGTGCTCTCTCTCTCTCTCTCTCTGGAATATAAAATCTTTAAAAAAAATAAGTTTAGGCTTACAGAAAAGTTATGTAAATGATACAGAGAGCTCTAATATCTCTCACTCAGCTTTCCAAAAGTTGACATCTTGTCTAACCATGAGGAATTTATAAAAATTAACATTGGTAACCATATTATCAACTGAACTCTAGCCTTTATTTGAATTTCACCAGTTTTCCCACTCATGTCCTTGATCTGTTCCAGGATCCAGTCCTGGATCCACATCACATTTAGTTGTCATGAATCCTTCATTCTCAACAACCTGTCACACTTCCTCAGTCTTCCCTCATCTTTTATGACCTTGACACTTTTGAAGACTGTAGGACAATTACTTTGTACAATGTCCTTTCATTTGGATTTGTTTGCTTGTTTTTCATGATTAGGTTGAGGGTATGCATTGTGTTTTAGCCTGTATTTTTGCAGTCACCCTTTAAATTGGTTCTTTGCTTCTAGTTTCCTTCCAGTTTCTTTATCACATTGCATATGCAGTTATCCTTTTGAAATATAGATTTATCTGTGTCCTTACTCCTGCACAAAATAACTTTTAGGGACACCCAATCATTTTTTAGATGAAGTCCACATCTCTTAGCCTGACATTCAAGGCCTTGTATAATCTGGTCCCAAGCCACATTTCCCGACTACTCTTGGCTCATGCTAAACTGGTGATCCTGAAGGCAGACTGATCTGACTTTTCCATCTTCTGTGCTGGACTCTGTGGCTCTGAGTCTCCTCCTCTTCATGCTTACCCTATATGATATATATTATTATTATCATCCTCATTTTACAAACAAGGAAGCCAGAACTCAGATCCATAAACTTCCCCAAGGTCAACAACCGGACTTGATATGCAAACTCAAGATTACTTCCCCTTCAGAAGTCAAGGGGTTTAACCTCTCTGCTGTACTGTAAGCCCCTTTAGTAAAAACTCTGGGTCTTACTCATCTTGAATTTTCTCACAGAATCCAGCACAATGTCTTGTTCATAGTATGGCTCCAATATATGTTGGCTGAATGGATGAAGGAGTAAATATTGAATTTCAGGATAAGAAATGTACCATTGTGATTGTGAAGGGTGCAAAAAGAGAATCAGAAGTTGCTTATATCAGCATTACACCCAGATAAAGATTTATTGGAATGTGTATTGTGCACCAATCCTGTTTCCTTCTTAGCGAGGTGCATTCCAAAGCTGCATCTATACTTTCTCTAGTCATCTTTGGAATTTAAATTATTTATAAGAAGTCTGGGTATTTTCTTAATCTACCTTTGAACCAAATCACACTCACTCCCAGCACAGTCCTTGCTGTGTGACTGGCACCTTGGTAACTAACAACAGAGTTGCCATATTGGAATGGAGAATGGGCTTGGAATTTGAGAGCTCCAACAGAAAGATCCCTAGACCTCTCTGTTCAGGCAGGGAGCAAGGGAGCTGCTGGAAAGAGAGGGCCTGATGGTAAAGTATTTTGATACCACTACAGGGAGGTGACCCTCTGCCCTTTCCTTTGTATGCTAGATTGCATTGAAATGCAGTTTCTGTGTTACTGGCCTTGGGCCTACAGAGGCTGTGAGCACAGCCATTGTGCACCTCTTCAGCTACTGGAGGGCACTAATGTTTCCCTCAATTTTGATTTGTGTTTTAATTTTCCTTCAGAGAGCACATAATATATTTTCAGGGCTGGTTAATTCTCAAAACCTCTGGGTGCTTTTGAAAAGTGGCATTTAAGTCCTCTGCCTCTGCTTTTAAAAGAGCAATGCATTCTCATTTTCAAACTCTTTTAGGTATCAAAGACCTAGCGAGAGCATTATAAACGCTGTCCTCTCTATAGTACCTTTAAGGACAAATCTGTTCCCCAAATTGACAGTGTGTTGACACTGGGTGAGAGAGAGCATTGTACAGTATATTTTACATCTGTTCAGTAAATCACTTCTTTGCTTTTGTTTTGTTTTTTTCCCCCCAAATAAAAACTTGTTTGGGAATCTGTTGGCAGTGACATTTCTAATCGACCAAAATCAAATTTTCAAAAGTTACTCTTTTCCAGTGGAAAAAAAGTTCATAAATCCATATTTAAATGAGATTTGGTTTTGTGCTTGAGGGAGAATAATAGTTTTCTTTTTTACTTCATCATTTTGAATTTTAGAAACATGAACTATTATTATTGATAAAATGGGCAAGGTATGTTCATATTCAGTCTAAATATCATCAAACTATTTGCTTTAAAAGATGAACTATAATTGATGACTCAGTTGTTGGAGCTAACTCACTCCCAGAATTGCAAAACAAGGATGAATGTGCTTCCAATTATGCCTCATTTTCACATTAAACTAGGTTAAATACCATTCAGCAATCATTTACAGGTTCTTTCTCACAAATACCTGTCAATTCAGCCTCTTCTTTTTACCCCATTACTGCTTTGATGATCCATGTTATCCTCTTCTCTACTCTGTACTCTGTCACAGCCTCCCATTTGGTCTCCTGCTTCTACCCTTGCTTTTCTCCTATTCTTTTCCCATACCCCAGCCTCATCACCCTAACAAAATGCAATTCTGATTCATGTCATACCACTGCTTAAAACTCTCTGAGGGGTTCCGGGCGCCTGGATGGCTCAGATGGTTAAGTGTCTGCCTTCGGCTCAGGTCATGATCTCAGGGTCCTGGGATCGAGTCCCGCATCAGGCTCCCTGCTCTTTGGGAGCCTGCTTCTCCCTTTGCCTTTCTCTCTCGCTCGGTCTCTCATGAATTAAAAAAAAAAAAAAAAATCTTAAAAAAAAAACTCTCTGAGGGGTTCCATTGTTCTAAGAAATAAAGACCACAGTTCTTTTTCTTTCTCCAGCTTCATTGTGATATGATTGACTAATGAACATTGCATATATTTAAGATGTAAGTGTGATGTTTTAATATATGAACACATTGTGAAATGATTTGCCCCCAATCCAGCTAATTCACCTACCCATCACCTATTTAACTTTTTTTTTTTCTTTTTTGGGTAGTGAGACTATCTAAGATCTGCCCTCTTAGCACATTTCAAGGATACAATGTATTATTAAATATTAAATATAATCTGCATGCTGTGCATTAGATCTCCAGAATTTATTCACCCTAGAACTGAAAGCTTGTATCCTTTGACCAACATCCTCCTATTTCCTCCAGGCTCTGGCAACCACTGTTCTACTCTCTGTTTCTTTGAGTTTAGTTTTTTCAAATTCCACATTACAAATAAAATCATGCAGTATTTGTCTTTGCCTAGCTTATTTTACTTAGCATGATGTTTTCTAGGTTCATTCATGTTGTCGCAAATGACAGGATTTTCTTCTTTTCATGGCTGACTGGTATTCCATTGCATATGTATACCCCATTTTCTTTATCCATTCATCTGTCAGTGGACACTTAGGTGGTTTCCAAATCTTGGCTATTGTAAATAATACTGCATGAACATGGGAGTACAGATATCCCTTCAAGATACTATTTCATTTCCTTTGGATGGATATTCAAAGGTGAGATTGCTGAATCATATGGTTATTCTATTCTTAATTTTTTGAAGAAACTCCATTGCTTTCCCTAGTGGCTATACTAATTTATAGTCTCACCAACAGTGTTCCAGTTTCTCCACATCCTCACCAACACTTGTGAATTTTTGAGTTTTTAATCATAGCCATCCTAAAAGGTGTAAGAAGATATATCATTGGTTTTTGATTTGCATTTCCCTGATGATTAGTGATGTGGAACACATTTTTATGTATTTGTTGGCCATTTGTATGTCTTCTTTGGAAAAATGTCTATTCAGGTCCTTTGCCCCTTTTTTAATCAGTTAATTTGGTTTTTTTGCTATGTATGAGTTTCTTATTTTTTAAAAGATTTTTATTTATTAATTGTCAGAGAGAGAGAGCACAAGTAGGCAGAGCAGCAGGCAGAGGGAGAAGCAGGCTCCTCGCTGTGCAGGGAACCTGATGCAGGACTCGATCCCAGGACCCTGGAATCATGACCTGAGCAGAAGGCAGCACTTAACTGACTAAGCCACCCCAGGCACCCCTTGTATGAGTTTTTTAAATATATTTTTGATATTAGCCCTCTCCTGAATATATGATTTGCAGATATTTTCTCCTATTCTATAGGTTGCTTTTTCGTTTTGTTAATGGTTTCCTTAGCTGTGCAGAAATGTTTTAGCTTTATGTAGTTCCACTTGTTTATTTTTGCTTTTGTTGCCTCTGCTTTTGGTGTCATGTGTGAGAAAATTGCCAATGCCAGTGTCGAAGGGCTTTTCCCCTATGTTTTCTTCTAGGAGTTTTACAGTTTTAATTGCTATGTTTAGGTCTTTAATCAATTTTGAATTGATTTTTGTGTATGGTGTGAGATAAAGGTCCAGTTTCATTCTTTGGCATTTGGATATTCACTTTTTCCCAATACATTTACTAAAGAGACTATCCTTTCCCTAGTGAAACAAATAAATGGAATGATATCCCATGATCACATGGATTGGAAGAATTAATATTATTAAAATGTCCATACTATCCAAATCTCTCTGCAGATTCACTGTAATCCCTAATAAAATTCCAGCGATATTTTTATAGAAATAGAAAAAAAAAATCCTAAACTTCACATAATACTTGTTTAGAACAAAGCACCTAATTAAAGTCAACTTTTTTGGGGGGGTGCTGCTTAACTTCAGGAATACTGACCTGATTTTGATGTGTAAGGTGGAATGTTTTTCCATTTGTTTATTGGTTCATTCAACACATGTTTAATGAATGCTTACTGTATGCCATGTAGTATCATCAGTGCCAGAAATGAGAGCAAAAATAGAAATAATTGCCACACAGTACCTTAACATTTTCCAATTGCTTGCACATAAATGAACTTGTTTGATTATTAACACAACCCAATGAAGAGGAAGCAGGAGTTTCTGGCAGTATAGTAGGGTCAGTATTAAAAATGGTAACTTTGAAGATCAAGCTGGAGAGGGATGCAAGTTAAATACAGAACCAGAGTGACAACCTGGTGACTTAGAGAGACATGGCAAGGGTGAAGAGTAAAGAGATGAAAGACACAGAAGGGGAGGGCAGTGGTCAGAGACGAGAATATATCAGTCTCACTATATCCCCAAAGACGACGGACTCCAGAGGCTCTTGAGTTTAATGGCTCAGGCTGCCTTATAAGTAAGTGGCATTTCCATGGTGATGATGGGGTTACTTGTAGTTTTCTGGAAGCTTAAGTGTCACATTGAGATTCTAGTGTCCCAGGGAGATGTATGGCCTGCTTCATAGTCCACTTCTTAGCCTGGTCTGTTTATAAACTCTAGCAGGAGTTTAGACACAGATAGGAATATGGTAATGGATTTTTATTGGTGTTACTCAAAACCCAGGAAATCAAAGAGTTAAAATTGCAAGTAGCTTAATCATCAACTCACTTTCATTTTAAATTTCACATAACCTCCTTTTCTCAACTGATAAACATCTATTCCATTTTAAATCTCTCTAAGCTCTTGTGAGTGGTGGGGAGAAGTACTTTCTTGAAATAGGCAAGTTTACTCCCATGACTCGATGTGTAGGAAAAGTAAATAATATTCTAATGTCAACATTTAGGTAAATGACTGTATCCAATAACATGCTGACAGTATACTTTCTTTACTTAGTGGAACTCCCAGGGTGATACAGACCTATTAATAACAGCCTTGAGTTGCCTCTAAGTTGTCTTTTTGTTCAATCCACAGTTGCATAATTCAGACCACATTTGCCCAGTTCATCGATGAGTATGCCGTAGAGAATGAGATCAGAGTCTCGGTAAAATTAAGATATATTATCTGTATCCATTTTTAGGATGCCCTACTCTGTCAGAGAACATTAAGGTAGCCTCACCAAACATACTCTAAACATTACCCTGATCTTATTTTTCTCAAAGTGTCCAAAAATGGGTCTTAAAATGATCTTTTCCAGTATCTTTTCAGCCTGGACCATCAAATAAATGCTCAAAATTAACTTTGCCCTTTTTTGGGGGGGTAGAGAATGTGTGCGTGCACATGTGCAGGGATGAGGGGGCAGGGGCAGAGGGAGAGGGAAAGAGAGAATCCTAAGCAGGCTCCATGCCCAATGTGGAGCCAGCACAGGGCTCGATCTCATGACCCTAAGATCATGACTGAAGCCAAAACCAAGAGTTGGACTGAGCCACCCATATGCCCTTAAATTAATTTTGTCTTTTAAACACTTGTTCCTTTATGTAATTGAGGGACCCACGAGTGAATTACTAACCTAGAAGACATGGGATTTACTAGAACTTTTCTCTGAAATTTTCCACCTGTAGATTTCCTCAGTGCCTAAATTGAAACTTTAAATGTTGCCCTTTATATACAAGGTTGTCCCTTCCATACCTTTATCCATGGAGACTGAACTCTGAGTTTGTTTTCTCAGTACTGTGTTACTAAATTTGCTCTGGTCCAGCCGACATCTTTTGCTCAGTATCCTTTTGACCATGATGCATTGGTATGAGATGGTTAGTTAGATTTCGAGGTGTCATAGATAATTCTATCATGATACAGGTAGTGGGGCTACATAGAGAACCTGTGACCTAGATTATGAAGGCACAGGTAAATTGATGCACTAACCACCTAAGCAAATCACACATAGGTAAGTTATCCCACATTAGGAAAGGAGAATGACAATGTTTGCCCAATAAAGTATGAACATATCCAATACGTAATATGTATAAAGAGCCAAAATTAGTAGACAATATTCTAGGAATAAGTGTTTATTTTTTTAATGTTTTTAAAAGATTTTATTTATTTATTTGACAGAGGGAGAGAGCACAAGCAGGGGGAATGGCAGGCAGGGGGAGAGGGAGAAGCAGGCTCCTAGCTGAGCAGGGAGCCCAATGTGGGTCTCCATCCCAGGACCCGGGGACCATGACCTGAGCCGAAGGCAGACGCTTAACCAACTGAGCCACCCAGGCGCCCCAGAATAAGTGTTTAAACCAAAATGCTTAGAATCAAGTAGAAGAGACCAGAATAATATATGTGAAACAAAGAAAAACATACTACATCAAAAACTAATGATGACTAACATAACATAATAAAATAAAATTAAAAAAAAATATGATGTATATACTCAAGTGTCACATAGAGATATTCTAATAATACTGGCCAGTTTTTAAAACATCGAGGAAGGAATGGGGTTGGTGTAATGCAGGCAGCAGCTTCACAAAGGCAATATGACCTGTACACCCAAAGAGGGAATAGAATTTATTCAAATATAAGGGAGTAAGAAGAGTCAACATATTTTACTATGGAAACAACTGTTTTGTTTTCCTTCTTATTTTCTGCTTTCTTAGAGGGATCCAACCCATTCTAAGGGAATGCACTTCACTGCACACAACCCACCAACATGGACAGAATGCAAGTATTTTCCCTCACCTCAGGGGAGTGTTTGGAAACACTCTCTTGGAAAGGAAACTAATTTATTTGGTTGCTAATTATTTTGGCTCTGGTTTTAATGAGCCATCCATTGTAAAAGATAAAGAGGATAATAAGGTTTTTCTCTGTCTCTGTTTCTCTCTCTTTTTGGTAAAGTGATTAAAAAAAAAAAGAGTATGGACAAGTATCATGTAGTGTTTAAGATCATGGACCCTGGTGCCAGACTATCTGTGTTTGTATCCCTACTTATTAGATGTGTGACCTTGGGGAAATTGTTTATCCTCTCTATGCCTTAGAGTCCTCATCCATAAAAAGAATAATACCTATCTTAAAGGGTTGTAATGAGGATTTAAATAGTGGTGATTATTATTGTTATTATTATTTATTGTTATATTATTATTGGTTTGGAATCCTGAGAAGAGATGGGGAATAGATGGTATGGACAGATGGGACCACAGAGACTTCTAAATGATTCCAGAGAAATTGCCTAGGAAGCATGTATGTGTGTGTGTGTGTGTGTGTGTTGGGGAAGGATGGGCTGCGCAAGAGGCAAAGTGTTGCCTGGAGTGTCTGTTGAGTGCATTAGAGAAGGACTCCATGAAGAACACTTGTTTTGGTTCCCAGTGAGATTTATCCCCAGCAGGCAACTGCCTTGTCTATGTCTAGTAAAGAATCTACTTTTGCCTTTACCCAGGACCCAGCCAATTGATCCTGCAACCTCTGAGGGAAAGAATATTACTGTATCCGCTGTTTTCATCAGTGTTTTCTTTATTGTTTGGTAGTCCAACAGAAGCAAGGGCCATTAGTACCCTTAGAATTGGGTTTGTCTCCACCCAATTACCCTAGAGTGGACAACTATGAACCCTGCAAAACAAACAAACAGTAAGCAAACCGACCAACAAAAAACAAAACACTTATTTCAAATGCGGGTCCCTTGGATGTGAAAACATTGGTGTGGGGCATTCCTCTAAGCCTGTACGTCTACGGTGTCTGAACTGGACGAGTTTGAGACCCTTCATCTGGAATAGTGTTTAGTGAACACCTCCTGTTACAGATAGCAGTCTTGAAATTGTGAAAGGGCCCATTTTTAAAAGAACTACTTGTGCCGTGGAAGAAGCCCCTCAGACAAGAACCTCAGGTAGTGCTATGCAGTGTGGCGCTGGGACCAGCAGCATCCATATCAGCTGGGAGCTTATAAGTTGTGTAGAATCTCAGCTTCTGCTCTAGATCTACTGAATCAGAATCTCCCTTTGTTTTTATTTTTTTTTATTGTGTTCATTTAGCCACCCTACAGTACATCCTTAGTTTTTGATGTAGTGTTCAGTGATTCATTAGTTGCGTTTAACACCCAGTGCTCATCACCACACGTGTCCTCCTTAATACTCATCACTGGCTACTCCATCCCCCGACCCCCTCCCTTCTGTAACCCTCAGTTTGTTTCCTGGAGTCCAGAGTCTCTCATGGTTAGTCTCCCTCTCTGATTTTGCCCCCTTCTGATTTCCCTTCCTTCCCCTGTGGTCCCCCATGCTATTCCTTATATTCCACACATGAGCAAAACCATAGGATAGTTGTTTTTCTCTGCTTGACTTATTTCACTTAGCATAATCCCCTCCAGTTCCATCCATGTCGATGCAAATTGTGGGTATTCATCCTTTCTGATGGCTGAGTAATATTCCGTTGTGTATATGAACCACATCTTCTTTAATCCATTCATCTGTTGAAGGAAATATCGGCTCTTTCCACAGTTAGGCTGTTGTGGACATTGCTGCTATGAACATTGGGGTGCATGTGCCCCTTCTTTTCACTACATCTGTATCTTTGGGGTAATCTCCCTTTAAAAGGTCCTGGGAGATTTATGTGCATGTTCAACTTTGGGAAGCTCTACTCCAGTGGACTCATTGGGTCACACACCTTTTTAGAGTATCTGACTCATTACCCTGGAGTAGCAAAACATTGTGAGGGACTCTGGTTGATCCTTTCTCCAAATCCAAGGAAAATACCCCCAGAAAGCAGAGATAATGCTAATAAGCATGACAATTACAAACAGATACTCTTCTTTGAATTAGCAATTGAAGAAATATGCAAAGAAATGTGTGCAGTTCTTCATTTTAAGACCTTTTAAACCCTCAGATGACTTGAAGTGAAAGATGCCTCTGGAATGCAGCATAAAACTTAGATCCCTTAGAAATTTAGATCAAAGGTGAGAGTCATCAAAGTGTTTGTGGCCTCACAGGCAAAAAGACATCAGTTGTGAAATACAAGAGTTGTGTTGACACAGGTTTTGTCCCTTTGTGCGTCTTTATGAAGAAGAGTGCTTCTTGAGGCTTTGAACCCTCGAGGCCTGCCAATTTGAGAGGAAAAGGTGGCATTTTCCTTTAAGCTACAGGTTGCATTCTGTTCAGATCCTCAAGCATCAAGGTCAGGCCCTGTTCAGAATAACTGAATGCTAATTGACTCGCTGAGAATTAATGTGCATTATCTTGTTTACACCAATGTTCTGCTGGCAGTTTGTAAATCATTCTCTCCGGCAGGCTCTGACATGGATTTGAAGTTTGTTTCTGTTTTATAAGAGTTGGGTTCATCTCTAGCTATGCTAGAGGGTTAGAGAAATTAGATGGAATGAGAGAGGGGGGACCTCTTCCCTGCACACTTCTGCATCATGAATGATCGTCACAATTGACAGGAATTGTAGAAACTGCATTTACCTCCAGGTAAGAGACAGACTGGCTGGGTAATTATGCTAACACTTTCCAGGGAGATATTTTGTTTTTGTTTTTTACCTTTGCTAAATGTATATAGGCTCCTGCTTGCTTGAGCATCCCCTTGGCAACTAAACAACACACACAAGCGCGCACACGCACGCAAATAGTCACAGGCTGGCTGGCACACTCATAAAGACCATCAAGGTGACCTCAGTGATTTGTATGGCTACCCCTTGCCATGGTCCATTTCTCAATGCAGTGGGCAGTCTTCCAAATACACAGCAGCTGTCTGTGCAGTAATCACTTCGACTTCGTTGAAACCCCAAGCAGGAGATATACAGTTCCCCTCCATCTTGCTCTGCTTTCGGTCTATATTAACTGTCATCCCACTGTTGTTTATTTTTCTTGCCACTAACTGGCTGTGTAATTTTGGGCAAGTCACTGTGCTTTAATTTCCTTATCTAGACAATTAAAGAGTTGTCCTCTTTAGCTCTGGCCAGGATTTCATGCGTTTTCCTTTGATCCTAGGAAGCAAAATGGTTGCCAGCACCTAGGCAGCTCATCTTGGACCTGAAGCCTAGAGGAAGCTGCAATGCTAGAGGGAAACTATTTATAGAGGCTTTGTTTGGGACTCTGGATCTGTCTCTGACTCAATATGCTTCTGACCTTCGGCAAGTCTGTTGGATCTTCAGTTTTCTCATCTGTAAAATGGAGATAGATCTCCTGGCTTGCCTACCCTGCAGAGCTATGATGAGACAGTATACTGCACTCAGGAAAGTGCCATATAGTGCAGAAGGTAGCAAATTTCCAGGCTTGTCTGATCAGTCCTAGTCACCAGGGAGACAGCATCAAGGGGTCCTGGCTGCTGAGGGTCCTCAGCCAGAGCTACAGTGAGTATTCAGCTCAGGCCACACAGCAGAACCCCGTAGAGGTCCCATGCCCTGCCCACCCTCAGTGTCACCTAGTCAGAACTTCTGGGGAAAGTCTCAGGCATATGAAATAGGCATGAAGCCAGATTTGGGAATCACGGATCTGGAGAGAGGGAAATCTTACTATTTTCTTGATCTCAAATTTTAATATTGATTGTATATGACAGGATATTCCTTCTTACCTCTGATGTCCGAAGTATAGTTCAGACAGGACAGAGCTTATAGGGGGCTCTTCTGCTGTCGCCTTCTCCATCTTGACAAATACACCTTCCAGTCCTGATTCATGATTTTCTTGCCCATATACTAAATGGAAGAAATCTCTGACACTGCTGTTGGAAATGAACTTCCTGAGAACTGTACATCTTTTGGGAATGAGGCAAGGTTCAACTTGAGCTATATTTAGCCCTCTCAGAGTCCTCCTTTAAACATTAGCTAGGGCCCAGTTGAACTTTATCTTTTGCCCTTTGGAGCCCTGCAGCCAGTAGTGAGGATGATAGGAGGAGGAGAAGAGCAAGTAGAGAGCAGCACAAATAAATTTCTACTTAGTTTGTCACCAGTTAGAGTCTGTCTGGAGCTGACACTAGTTAAGTTCTGTGCCTAGGGAACAGCTGTGGGATGAGTTTATGCAAATTGCTTCACCAGTGACAAAGGCTTAGACTTAGTCCTTCCCTTCACTGTTTGATCCAGTCCCAGCGTGTCTGGGAATAAACTCAAGCTAGATATTTCAGAGCCACAGTCCCAGGCAGGTGCCATTAAGCACCTCAGAGGAGGTGGCAGGGGTGGATGTATGCAGAGAAAAAAATGACCCCATCTAAAATATATGATTCAAAATTAAAAAAGCAAAGCAAATTCTCAGGAGGTAGACTTTTTGTCTTTATTTACCTCACTTTAGTTTTTCAGTGAAATGAGGTAAGAACATCTGTCTCCGGCTAAACAGGAACCACATTCTTTCAGGTAAGAATGATAATGCTGGGGTAACATGTTTTTGCAAACTTGCCTAAAACTATTTCTGGGGTAATGGGCTTTCACCGCACCTCAATTATGGCTGTTAATAGCTTCTTGCTCCTTCCAGCAGAAATGCACTAGAGCTGTTTTCAGATGTGTGTTCACTTTGAGGAAAAGAACAACAGAACCTTCTCAGAGAGAGAGAGCAAGCGAGGGAGAGAGAGAGAGAGAGAAAGAGAAAAATTAAATCCTTTCTTTAATCTGCAGGAAAGAAGAAATTACCTCAGTGCATGTTCCTGCTGCTCTAACCAGCAGTCCTGGGGAAAAGCTCCTTTCTGCATGACTGAAAAACATTTAGGACACAGAACTTGGGCTCCAACTCCTTTGTATTTCTCCGGCTACTTTAATACAGTGAGCTTTGGACTCCAGGGAGAAAGTCTAAAAATACTAGATCCTATTTGTTCAAAAGCAAGTACTAAAGATGGAAAAGGCCTGCTTTTGCCTTAAAGGAAGAAAGGAATATAAAATCTTAATGTTTTTATTGTTAAACTCTAAATCAAAGTCAGACCTTGGAATATTGTTCTTTATTTTTATTTTAATAGGCAATGTGAAGACATGGTAACACAAATTCAAATAGTACAAAAGGAAATATATTGTAAAGTTATTCTCCCCACCAGCACTCCAGTTCTCTTCCCTGAGGCCACCTCTGATGCTCTTTTCTTGTGAATCCTTCCCGGAATGTTCTCTGCATATCAAAGTGTGTGTGTGTGTGTGTGTGTGTGTGTATGCACATTGACAGAGCTCCCTCTCCCTTCATTTAACATGAATACTTGGATTGTGCACACACTCTCCTGCCCCCTTGCTTTTTTCACTTTCAAAGATGTCTTAGAGATTATTTCATCTCGGGTCATAGAGACCAGCCTTCTTCATTTTAATAGCTCTATAGAAGTCCACTGAGGTGTGTATCATAATTCATTTAACTAGCTCCCACTGATGGGGATTTAGGCTCTTGTGATTCATTTGCCAGTCTAGTGTTGGAATGAATATTCTTGTATCTTAAAGTATAAAACATTTTTAAATCATAAACTGACATAATGTAAATTGATTCTTACATCTCTCCTCTTCTGTGGGTGCAAGTTTCTCCTAGGCCTGGCAGGAAACTTCAGCAGACCTCATTGAATTTATTTTTGAAATATTAACTATAGATCAGAGTGCCATGCTGATTTCTGGATGTGGGATTTCCCTCTGATTTAGTTTAGCTGGTACCAACCTAGCCCAGGAAGAGAGTGTGAGCTGTTTCCACAAAGCTACTAGATCAGTTACTAAGCAAATAAGACCCTCTCTGCTACAATAGTAAGGTTACAAAAGTCACCTTAACAGCCTGAGGAAATAAATTCCAACAACAGTCTAGGAACCACCTCTGACTCAGGGCTTTCTGGATGCATAGAATGTCTGTCTCTGCATTGATAAGGTCATACATATGTATGTGCCAGAACTCAGGGCTCCCTAGGGCTCTGGTTTTCAACTCTGAAAAAACAGAAATTGGAACACATTTGGAATGAGACTGAAGGCTCTGGGAATATTGGAGCTTTGTACTTTTATTTTTTAAATAGCAAGCATGTTTTGGGGATGGATAAATAGGGATCTAGCTACATAGGGATGGTGAGGTAATCCTTCTACCTGTCAGATGCAGGGCCATGCAAAGAAAAGCTACAAGCTTCCTATTCAGAGTAGAATTGCTAGAGAAGATTTGTCCTTTGATTTGTTCTTTGGTTGATAATGGAAAAGGAAAACAATATTGGGAAGGGGGCAGGCAGTACCTAGGTAGTGAGAAGAACACAGGTGGAGAGTTACATGACCTGACTCTATTAGTTCAAGTACCGCACTATTTCAGTTAGGACCAAGTTAGAAAGCGCAGGTCACACTTAAGTAAAAAAAGGAAACCTGTTCGTTCTACAGGATTGTTTTGACTGGGGTGTGAAAAGCATCAATGCACCCAGTCTCTCTTCGTCTTTCAAGCTTTTGTTTGCTCTGTGTTGCCTTTATTCTTAGGCTCCAAATGGTGTACAATGGGTGCCAACAGCCCCTGTCCTGAATCTTCCCAGGCTCAAGGCTGCCAGACAGAAAAGCTCCTTTTTCCCTAAGAGTTTAAACAGATGACTAAAGATCTAAGGTCAGAGTGCTCTTACCAAGTGCCTTGGGGAATGGATACGGGGTACCCTTGAATTCATAAATGCCCCAGACGTCCTCTCACTAATAGGCATGTGGTTTTGGTTCACTTCATTTGTTATTGTCTGACTTTCCTTCTTTGTAAAATACGGTGAGACTTGATCTTCTTTGTGAACTCCTCCAGTTCTAAGCTAATTTCCTTTCTTCCTTGCATCCTTTGCTTTTTCACATTTATTGAGCATTTATTCTAGACAGGCAATCTCTTGGTTCCTGTTCTCGACTGTTTGTATTTTAATATGTACAAGAAACAGATATGTATCTAAAAACGTGTCACCTAATAGAAGTAAGCATAAAGAGCCACGGGAACACAGAAGAGGGATCAGTTAATTCACTTGTGATCATAACGTTTGAATCTAGTTTGCAACTTGACTAGACTTCAACAGGTCTGAGGGGCCAACGTTAGGAGGCTGGATATATGGAAGACAAGGGTGAAGTTGGAATTCCTGGCAAGCAGGAAAATGCAGTGGCAAGTTCATCCATACTTCCGTATTGAGTTACTAGAGCCATCTACACTGTTCCTTCTGGCAGTGCCCAAAGATGGTTGAGGACAGTATAGAGACAGATCAGAAGGCACTAACCAAATGAAGAGTGGACAAGCATGATTTCTGAGCATCAAGAAACTGAGTTAAGAAGTAAATGCTGAAAGATAATTAGGCTATCCTATCTATAATTATCCTATGATTATTATTCTAGTAAGAGATTGTCAAAGAACAAAACAAATCTAACTTCGTCAAGCCCAACTAAACCACACCACCACCGTCACACCAGGAAACAACATAGCAAGTTGTACAAAGTTGGAAATCACTTGACAGAGGAGATTGGAATTTTTTTTCCCCCAAATCTTGAAACCTAGGAGAGTCACCCTTGTGATGGATTGTGTGTTCATACCTGAAGTCAGAGGAATAAATTAGAAGACCTCTTAAAGCCCTAGGGTCCTCACATTCTAATATTTGGCTTTACCTCAATGGCTGTCCTATGAAGTGACTTCACCCCAAAGGAAAAATTGCTACTGTATAGTGGTTGCTGCTGATTAAGGGGACATGGGCCTGGGAACTGCTTTAAAGAATACAAAGAGAATTCCATTCTCTCTAAATTGGGGCAGAAAATAACAACCAGAATTATCAGAAAAAAAGTTAACATTTATGTTCTCCTCGAGCATATTCTCCTTGGGAATGCCAGAAGGCATCCTGGGGAGGATCACTGCAAAGACAGGAACTGTGGGAACAGAAGGGAGTTAATCAGGGTTGAAAGATTGAGTCTTCCACTCTGACTTCTCTTTCTAATCCAGTTCTCTAAAGCACATTCTTAAGAGAATATATATATTCCCTTTTGTAGGCAGAGTTAATTGCAGTTTTATTTAGGAATAAGAGTGCCTTACTTTACCCTTTAAAGTTCCTTCTAGGACAATTGTGATTCTATTAGAATGCCTTAGGCATTAAATAGTGTCAGGAAACTAAATATGTGTTCTTGGTTCTCACATAAAATGGAGAAAAAATGTTTCAAAGAGAAGAAAAAGAAAAAAAGGAAGTCTTTCCTATTCAGTGTTTACTTTTTACAGGAGTACAAATATTTAGCATTGTTGTGATTTTCACACTGAAGACGAATGTCAGTTTACTGCAAAGATGTGAATTAATTCTTGAAGTAAAGTCTAATACTCAAAATGAATTTTCGAATGCATATTAGGAAAAGCATGCTATACTAGGCACCATGGAGAACGTTAAAGACAAAATCACCACAATGTCAGGGGGTTTCTAGACTAACAGGAGATAAGGTTTAGATTGATGTAGGCACAATATGCTAAGAGACTTCCAAGGAAAGAAGACTCTTTCAGAATTAATTTTAAAGATGGAAGTAAAATTTTGTGTGGACCCTGAAACAAGGGTAGATTTTCTGACAAGAAAGCAAGCAGGCGAGGGTTTCAAGATGGAAGGAACATCGTGAGCAAAGAGACAGGTGGGAAGCACAAGGGCAACAGCAGGTTACACGTGAGTGGGTGCGACTTATAAGGACTTAACTAGCAGTAAGAAAGGAATAGCAAAAAGCTATGTGGAAACCTCTGGTTTACCTTTGGGGATGGAAAAGGACTGACCCATCAGGAAGCATGGACTGACTGGCCTTTGTGCTGAGCTCTTGCTGCTAGACCATTATGCTGCACTGTGGTAGAATGGAGTGGGGCTAGAAGAACTATAAAGGAGTTGGCTCTCTGGGACCATCAGAGTTCTTATGTTTGAGGCACATTCTAATAATTGTTTGGGCTTTTATTTATTTATTTATTTTTAAGATTTTATTTTTATTTTGCGAGCGAGAGAATGAGAGACAGAGAGCATGAGAGGGAGGAGGGTCAGAGGGAGAAGCAGACTCCCTGCCAAGCAGGGAGCCCGATGTGGGACTCGATCCCAGGACTCCAGGATCATGACCTGAGCCTAAGGCAGTCGCTTAACCAACTGAGCCACCCAGGCACCCCTGGGCTTTTAAGTCATTTTGTCCCTCTAGTACAAACTCCTGGTCACACTGTAAACATCAGCTCCCACTCCTCTCCTGTATGATAGGAATAGTGTCCTTTCATTTAGTATAATCTTTGTCATGTGCTCTGACATGTGATCACTGACTCTCAAATCAGCCTTACAAAGTATATGTTATTATCTCCATTTTGTAGCCAACCAGACTGGAGCTTACAGAATTTTAGCAGCTGTCCTCGAATAATATGGGTACTAAGGTCAGAGCTAGGACTCAAACTTGCCAGCCATGTGAATGATCCACCTTTGAAGTGGATGCTCCAGACCCAGTCAAGCCTTCTGATGAATAGAGCCCTACCTGAGATAAGACTGAAACCTCATGAAACACCCTAAATAAAAAGCCAAGTTCTTACTGGATTCCTGTCAAAAAGAAGCAGAGATAAAATGACTGTTTTTGTTTAAAGCCACATGAACTATCCTAAGGATATCAGTGAGGCCTCTTTCCTCAACCATCCCTGTTCTTGTCCATTAGGCTCACAAAGTGCCTATTGTGTTAGGGTTAGAGGTTACCTTTCCACTCAGCAACATGGATTTCCACTCACCAAGGCTGACTGGGCTATAGCCACTGCAGAGTGTCCAACCTGTCAACAGCAGACCAACACTTAAGCTCCTGTGATAGCACAGTCCTCCAGGGGAATTAGTTAGCTGGTCACATAGGACCACTTCCATTGTGGAAGAGACACACGTTGTTCTCGTTAGGATAGACGCTAACTCTGGGTACTCATTTGCTTTCCCTGTCAGAACTACCATTCATTGCCTTAAGGCATGTCTTATTCACTGTCATGGTGTGTTAGTTTTCAGTGTTGCATAACAAATTACCAGAAACGTATTGACTTAAAACAACACTCATTTATTATCCCATGATTTCCGTGGGTCAAGATTGTGGGCATTGCTTATCTTGGTTCTCTGCTGTCTCAACAGTCTGCAAAGTGTCGTTAGTCTGTGTTTTCATCTGGAGGTTCAGCTAGGGAAGAATTTACTTCTATTCTCGTTTGGCTTATTACTGGCTGTCATCTGGAGGATGATCTCAGGTCTTAGAGGTTGCATGCAGTTTCCGTATATGTGACTCACTCTATAGGGCTGTTCAAAGTATGTTTACTTTTCAAGGCCAACAGGAGGATCTCTTTCTCCAGTGTGTTAAGATAAATCTTACATAATGAAATACGATCCTGAGAGTAATATTCTGTCACCTTTGTCATATCTGCAAAGGCCTTTGCATCAAAGGTAACATATTTATAGGTTCTGGCATTAGAATGTGGGCATGTTTGGATAGCTATTATTCTGTCTACCACAGGGGCTTCTAGTGGTAGAAACCTTGGATGCTGCTACACTTCTTACCATGAAGAGAACAGGCCCCAAAACAAAGAATTATCTGGCACAAAATGTCAATAATATTGAAGTTGAGAAGCCCGCTTTTAGGGTAATTTGTTATATGGCATTATTAAGGCATTAGCTGAATAATGTGCTGATAATGATGATTCCATAAAATTCTCCCAGTTCTTAGTGAATGTTGCAGGAAAAACAAAGAATTAAGAGTCATCAGACTTGTTTTTAAATCCAAGATTGGTCATATATTAAGTATCTGGAGGGGGTGCGTTGGTGGCTCAGTTGATCAAATGTCTGCCTTCAGCTCAGGTCATGAGTCTGCCTTCGGCTCAGGTCATGAGTCAGGCTCCCTGCTTAGTGGGGCGTCTGCTTCTCTCTCTGCCCCTCCCCCCGACTTATGCTCTCTTTTTCTCTGTCTCTCAAATAAATAAATAAAATATTTTTAAATAAATAAATAAATACCTGGAATACAGAAAATCTCCCCCTAAATCTCAGCTTACTCATTTATAAAATGATTTTCTTAAGTGAGTTTATGTTCATAGGTGACCAACATCCTTCTTCACCTACCCTTTATTTTTTCAGATAACCCCAAGTCTCTGTCTGGTCTGGAAAATGAAGTGCTCTTTTGAGCACATAATCTTGCCTAGAATATGCAAAGCAGCATGCAGTTTCAGCTAGGCATTAAGAACTCCTCTGACTGAGACCAAACAGAATGAAAATCTGGGAGGAGGCTCTTTGGACTTTGGGCTTTTAACTCTCAAGAGCAAGAAAATTTGATTTTGAAGTTTAATGTTTTTGGACTTGAATGTTTTTGGACTTAAACTTGCAAGTAAATTTAATCTCTGATCTTTTCTCTCTGGGAATTTGATAATAGGAAGCGGTTTATATTGAATCTGGGTACATCTCTATGTTGGCATTTTATTATTCAAGTATCTTCATGTTGGCATTTAATCTCATTGTAGGATCTTTGATATGCTGTTTTGGATAATGTTGCTGGAAGTAACTCGAGAACCAACATAGAGAAGAAAAAGACTTTTATTTTCAGCCTTGAGTACACAGTGGAATTGATTTAATTAATCCTCCTTTCAGACCAATTCCAGAATATACTGGAGTCAAATCTGAGCTGTCCACAGGTGTCCCCGGATAAAACACACAAGAGCAGTGGCTGGCCTTAGGAGAGTGGTCTAATGAAGATGGGAGCAGGGCTCTGCCCTGAAGGTTTGCTCTTCTGCCCTGAGAGGTAAAGTTTCAGCCCTGGTTGACCACCGGCTTAATGATTCAGCTCAATAGTTAAGAGAATGAAAAACTAGTGAATACAAGTAGCAAACACTTCTTCTCAACTCCTGACATTTTCTTCCATGAGGAGGGAGCAGAGATAGTGTTATTCTCATTCTTTCTCCTTTATTCCTTCCACCCTAGCGTAAGGAGGGAGAGTTCATCATACATTTTAGATATAAGTCCTGTGTCTTAACTGTGATTTCATGTCTTAACTCTCAGTCTGTGGTTTGATTTTTCATTCTCTTAACAGTGACTATCACAGAGTAAAATTTTTAATTTTGATGAAGTCTAATTTTTAAATTTTTTCCTTTATGGATCATGATTTTAGCATAATGTCTTTGGGGCTCTTCACCAAACCTCTAGGTCATGAGTATGTTTCCTTTGTTTTCTTCTAAAAGTTTTATAATTTTATGTTTACATTTAGATCTGTGATCTAATTTGAATTAGTTTTTGTATAAGTGAGAAGTTTAGGTCAAAGGTCACATTTTCTTCCTGCATATTGATGTGTAATTGCTCCAGTACCATTTGTTGAAAAGCCCCTAATTTATCCATTAAATTTTTTACATCTTTGTCAAAAATCAGATTGCCACATTTGTATAGAAATATTTCTGGACTTTGTCTTCTGTTCCATTGACTTGTGTGCTATTCCCTCACCAGTAATACTCTATCTTTGATAAATGTTAGATTCACTTCCTTCAACTGTTTGTTTTTTTTTTTTCAAAGTTGTTTTAGCTATTCTAGTTTCCTTATTCTTTCATATAAATTTTAGAATCCGTTTGTTCATATCTACAAAATATTATTCTAAAAAATGTATTATTCTAAGATTTTAGTTTGTTTTCCAGGAATATGTAGATCAATTTGGGGAGAATTGACATCTTTATTATGTTGAATCTTCTAATCCATGATTATGATACGTCTCTTCATTTAGGTTGTCTTTTATTAGAATTTTAAGGATTTTAATAAGAGCTCCTATACATTTTTTTTAGATTTATAGCATTGGTATTTAATTTTTTTTTGCAACTATAAATCGTATTATTTTTAAGTTTCCAATGATACATTGCTAGTACATGTGATTGATTTTTGTGTGAACTTTTATCCTATGATTTTGTTAAACCCAATAATTCTAGTAGCTTTCTTGTAGATTCTTAAGGATTTTTCACATTGTTAACCTTATAGTTCTTGAGTCAGGGAGTTTTGTTTTGTTTTGTTTTTTTCTGTATGAATCTTTTTTTTTTTTTCCACTTAATCAGAGTTTTTGACAGGCTTGTCAGATTTACATTAAAAAATTGGACTTCAGGGCCTTCCAAGATGGTGATATCTTGGTCAACTGCATAGGCTGAAACTCTGAACATTTGTTTCTTAAAGATAAGAGTGAGCTGGAAACAGTCCTGTCCTCTCGGCGTGAAGCCTTGTTTGAATCCTCCTTTTCTTTAAATAATTAAAGTTCTCTTGATTTGCTAGTGTTCCTGGCATTGTGCCAGGGGATAAATTAATTCCTCCATGGGATAAAAATACCTAAACATACAAGAGGAAAAAAATGTGGCCAAATCCTAGGAGGGACAACATACTCTAGGCGATACATAGAATCGTAAGAGATACATATAGTGAAAAAGTCAGATATAGACTTTAAAATGACTCTGTTCAATATGTTTAAGGAAATGGGTGAAAATTTTGAAAGAGGACAAAGTAATAAAAAGTAGTAAGTTACAGAATTGTAACTAAAAAAAATACAATATCTAAGTTTAGGAATTAAATGGATGAGTTAAAAATACATCATTTAGAGTTGAATAGACAGTAATGAATTGGAAGACTTTTCAGAAGGAAATATCCAGAATGAAGCATGCAGAGGCAAAAAGAGGGAAAATACAAAAAGTAGCATAAGACAAAGAGGGATGCATAAAAATTTCTAATAAAGGTTTATACTTCTAGGGCTCCAGAAGGAGAGGAGAGAGGAGCAATAAAAAAGAATTGTTTTGAATTTTCTATGAAAGGTGAAAGACACCAAGCCACAGATTCAAGGCACTATGAACAATAAATAGGACATACAGCATAGTAAACCCACTAAAACCAATGAAAAAGTAAAATCTGTGAAACAGCCAGGAAAAAAAAAGATAGTTTATCTAAAAAGACGCAACATTCAGAATGTCAGCTGACTTCAACAGAAAGAATAGAAACCAGAAGGAAGAGAAATATCTTCAAAGGATTAAAATAATTCATAACCTAGAATTCAAAGTCCAGTAAATCTTCCTCCAAAATGGAGAATTAAAGACATTTGCATTTAAGCAAAAAACAGAGTATTTAATGTGGAATACACCACTAAAGGGATCATTTGGATTCAAGGTTTGTGGAACCTAGAACTCATCAACTCATTAACTTTGGGTCCCTTTTTAAAAGAAAAAATTAAAATTTGATTATAAAGTTAAGTTAATAAGTAAAATTTATTGGAATAAAAATAAATAACAAATAAATGCTTTTAAGAAAACCAAAAAACCCCAAATATCCCCAAGTCCAAATTTTGTATTTAAATTAAATAACTACTAAACATGTCTATAATCCTCCTTTTAAATATTTACTTGCTGCACCAATTTTGTCTATTGTTTCATTTAGAACACTAGATATTATCAGGAAAATGTGCATCAAATACTCTAAAATTTGATCCTTTCTGTTGATATGCATAAAACATCACACACAAATAAACTTGATGTTTGTATATTACCGATGTTTATGCTCCACAAACATAGAAATTCTTATACATTTTACCTTACACATCTCCCACCAAGAAAGAAAATGTACAAAATGTTTATTTATAATGCTCTCTTTTTAAATGTATTCTTGATAAGAGAAACCTTTTGTTTTTATTAACCATCGTTTAGAACATAATCTTCCATTTATGATTTTGCATGTCTGATGAATCAAAGAATTTCCCACTACCAACTGGTGGTTTTGAACATTTCAATATTTTCTTTTTCTTTCTTTCTTTTTTTTATTTATTTTTGCATAACCACATATCCCGAATGCAGAGCACCATAGGATGTATTCTTGTGATATAACCCTGGCCTTCCATCTTTGTATCATGATGCCAGGCGAATCAGCAAAACAGATGGTAGGACTATCCCTAGATGGTTAGAAATTATTTAGCTATACACAGAAGTGACAGTGAATCACAAAAATAGATTCCACTAAATCCAAGCTAAATGTATGTGCAACTCAGCCTTCTCTTAGCTTGTATCCAATCAAGTACTATTTGTTGTGAAAGGAAGTTTGATGGGGAGGGAAACATGAGTATAAGAGTCTGTGGTCTTAGCTCATTTTGGCTAAAACATCTTATTGTGCAAATTTTATAAAAGCATATAATCATGTGGACATACTAGAAAGGGCCCTTACCAGTAAGATTTTCTAAAACTTACATTTCAGTTCCTTCACAGCAAATCAGCCTCTGAGAAAGCATCTTCTTCAGGCACAAAGAAACAAAAACAAAAACTTGGTTTTAGATGGAAATTCTGACATGCAGGGAAGAATGAAGAAGCAAAAACTAGTAGCTATAAGGATGAATCTAAGGAATATTACTACATAAAACAATAAAATTAAGTCAACTGTCATTTAAAACAGGTAGAGAATTAAAGTACATAATAAGAATAGAATATAAGTGAGGAGGAAGGAGATGTAGAGTTATGTACTAAAATTCCTGAGTTGTCTTGGAAAAGTGGTGGGAACCAGTAGCGGGGGAATGTTCGACTTTAATAAGTAAAGGAAGCATGTTTTAATCTACTGAAATCATTGAGAGAATAGTAAAGGAATGTACAGCTACTGAGTTAATAGAGTAAATTGGAATATTAAAAGATACTAGGCAGGAAAGGAGAGAAAAAGGAACAGAATGTAGGCAAGACAAATAGAAAACACTAAATAAGATGTAGATTTAGTTACAAATGTATCATCCATGATTAAATGCAAATGAGCTCTCCGACACCACAAGAAAACAAAGACTGTGAGACCAGGTTAAAACACAGTAACCATATGCTGCTTACGAGTGATGCACATAAACTAGAAGATAGGGAAAGTTTGAAAGTGAAAGGGTAGGAAGAGATATGTAATTCATATGCCAACAAGAAAACTGGTCTTACTAGATTAATATCAGCCAAAGGCAAGAAACATTATTAAAGACAAATTGGGATATTTTGTAATGATATTAACTTCACCAGGAAGCTGTAATAATTCTAAGTGTGTATGCTGTATAAAGCAAATATTGACAAAACTAAAAGGAAAAATAGACAAATCACATTCATAGGGACATATTTTAGCATACCTTTCCAATGTATATTTAAGAAAAAAACACAGATCTCAAAAAACAAAAAAGATACAAAGCAAAAGTGGGAATACTCACTGAACTTAGTTTATAAAGCTAGCCTGACAGGGATTATTAAAAGAAAAATTATAGGTCAATCTCACCCATAAACATAGATGCAAAACTTTTAAATAATATGCTATCAAATCCTATCCAGCAATACATAAAAATGATAATATACCATGGCTAAGTTGGCTTTATTTTAGGAATACAAGATCTGTATAATATATGGAAGCCAACCAATGTAATTTATCACAGTAACAGAATAAAAAAGAAAACTCATATATAATCCAAACAGACGCAGAAAACACTTTTGAAAAAATATATTTTACATTCATTATGGGAAAACACGTAGAAAACAATGACTAGAAGAGAACTCCCTTAATTCTGATAAAAAATAATTTTAAAAAAGACATCAATTTTAATGCTATTGATTCCTCTGAGATCAGTATCAAGACAAGGAGGTCCAGTAGAACTCCTTTCATTCAGTATCATTCTGCAGGTTAATGCCAATAAATTGTAGCATGAATGCATAAATAAATGATGGGATTGGGGAAAAAATAAAATTGTTATTTACAGATAATGGTTGCATTTCTAAATAAAATTTAAAATTCACTTGTGAAGTTTCAGAAATTTTTTGTTGGGATTTTGATTATGATTACAGTAATTCTTAAAATCAGTTTGTAAAAGGCTTTACACTCTTGAGTGTTCCAGTCTATGAAATGTTTTACTTCTCCATTTATTTAGATCATATTTTATTATTAGTTCTGCGAATTCTTGCTTTGCATATTTTGAGAGCATAATTTTAGATACATATAAATATTTTCCTTGCATACTGAATTTATCATTTTGAAATCTCTCTCTGTATCTCTAATAACACTTCCTCTTAATGGTATAATTTCTTGGATATAATCTAGCTACATCAGTTTTTCTTTTCGTTAGTATTATAGGGTCTTTTTTTTTTTCTTTTCACATTTTCTGTATCTGTGTTTTAGATGTCTCTTGTAATCACATCAGGCTGTAATTTTCGTTAGTCTGATCAAATTTTTCTTAAAATTAAATCACTTAGTCCATTTATGTGTAATATAATTGTTGATATATTTGAATTGAAATCTGTTATTTTTTAAAGTGCATTCTATTTGCCCTCCTTGTTCTATATTCCTATTTCCTTTCTTTTTTTGTTCTCCATCATTATTGAAATATAATTGCCATATAACATTATGTAAGTTTAAGTTGTCCGAAATGATGATATATGTATATACTGAGAAATGATCACCACAATAAAGTTAATTAACACATCCATTGCAAACCATATATCTGATAAGGGTTTAATATCCAAAGTATATAAGGAATATATATAACTCAGTAGCAAAAAAACAAGGAGTTTGATTAAACAATGGACAAAAGACTTGAATACACATTTTTCCAGAGAAGACACACAGATGGCTAACAGGCGAATGGAAAGGTATTCCCATCATCAGGGAAATGCAAATCAAAACCATAATGACATATCACCTTACACCTGTTAAATGGGTTTTATGCAAAGACGAGAAATAGTAAGTGTTAGGATGCGGAGAAAAGGGAACTCGTCTATACTGCTGGTGGAATGTAAATTTGTGTAGCCACTATGGAACACAATATGAAGTTTCCTTAAAAAATTAAAAGTAGAACTACCATATGATCCAGTAATTCCACTTCTAGGTATTTATCCAAAGGAAACAAAACCACTAACATGAAAAGATATCCGCATCCCCATGTTCATTGCAGCATTATTTACAATAATCAAGACATGGAAGCAATGTAAGTATCTATCAATGGATGGATGAATAAAGAAAATATATATGTACAATGGAATATTTTTTTCAGTTATAAAAAGAATGAAATCTGGCCATCTAAGATAATATGGGTAAACCTTGAGATCATTATGTTAAGTGAAATAAGTCAGAGAAAGACAAATGCTGCATAATCTCACTTACGTGTGGAATCTAAAACAGAGCAAAAATAAAACCCAAGCTCATAGATATAGAAAAAAGACTGATGGTTTCCCGGGATGGTGAATGGAGGTTGGGGGGATGGGCAAAAGGGGTGAAGGTGGTCAAAAGGTTAGTTATAAAATGCCCAGTTATAAAATAAATGAGTCCTGGGGATGTAATGTACAGTGTGGTGACTATAGTTAATAGTACCATGTTGCATATTTGAAAGTTAATAAAAGAATAGATTTTTAAAGTTCTCATCACAAGAGAACAATTTCATTAGTTATGTGTGGTGACAGATGTTAACTAGACTTATAGCGATCATTTTGCAATGTATACAAATATCAAATCATTATGTTGTACACCTGGAACTCTTATAACATATATGGCAATTATGTATCAGTGAAGACCATGCAAAGACACAAGGATAAGACAGCCATCTATAAGCCAAGGAGAGAGGTTTTAGAAGGAACCATCCCTGTTGACACTGTGATCTTGGACTTGTATCCTGCACAACTGTGAGAAAATAAATGTTCATTGTTTAAGCAAAAAAAAAAAAAAAAAAAAATAGCCCTACTGCTTTTTCCTTAAGGTAGGTATCAATCTACTGGAAGAATTTAAAACTGTGCCACAACTCACATGTTATTAGAGTTAATTGCCAGGCACCAGCAGAAAAGTAGCCCTAAATGGTAGCACAATTGAAATTCTGATCCAGGAGTAGTAAGGCCTGTTGAGAGACTGAGAGGCAATAAATTCAGTTCAGGGACATTTTCTGCATATAAAATGACCCACAGTGTTGACCCTGAAATGAAATCAAGTTGAGAATTGATTGGGGAAAAATCATTTGGGATAGTTGTAACATAGTTATTCATGATTTTATAGTTACTAAGAAATTAGAGGCTGTTTCTCTCATCACTATATCTCTAAAATGACAAATCTCCACAAATGTTCTAGGACTGAGTAGACAGGCACCAGAGGTAGGACTCAGGTGGTGTGAGGTTCATCCTGTGTCAGTGTTAGTTTTCTGTGCCTTGCATCTTATCCTCAGTTCTTGTCTATGGAATATAATTGTCAGTAAAATCTCAGCACAAAAAGTGCTCTGGGGATTCTAGGAGGAAGTATGGCTTTTTCCAGGAGATTGGGTTCCCTCTGAAATCACCTTACCAACCTGGCCATGACAGTCCGTGGAGTGGATGAGAAGGGGGTGGTCAAGGAGATGTGAGCAAGAAAGATGATGGAGGAATGCTTGCTCTTTGTTTCACTGGTGGCTTATAAGAAAAGGACCTTGAGAAACAAACTGAGGGTTGTAGAGGGGAGGGGTGTAGGGGGAGGGATTAGCCTGGTGATGGGTATTAAAGGGGGCACGTATTGAATGGAGCACTGGGTGTTATACGCAAACACTGAATCATGGAACACTACTTCAAAAACCAATGATGTAATGTATGGTGATTAACATAACATAATTTAAAAAAAAGAAAAAAGAAAAGGAAAAAAATCTGTGGCAAACTTGCTTTTAAAAAAAGCTTAGTTTACGCATCAGAAACCCAAACCAGACAGATTGCAGGATGCTAAGGGAACTTGAGTGGTTTAAAGTTGGTAGATGGTTAGAAATTTTATGGTGCTACAGGTCAGAGAGTGTTTTACTTGTCTTTGTATTCCTGTGTCTGAACTATAGGAAGCATTGAATAAATGTTTGTGGAAAGAAGGAGGGAAAAGAAAGGAAAGGAAGCATACTGTTGGTAAGGTTGTCTGAAGATTGCTTAGACTAATTAAAGAAAGGGAATTTGAAATAAAGATCAGATTAGAGATGAAGTGAAATCTGTATTTGTCATCTGTGGGATAGATGTCTGGAAATGTATCTTTTCTGAGCAAAGGGCAGAAGTGCGTAGCGAAGGTGTGTGTAACTGGAAATGTCCAACATTCTTTCAGAACAAATGTAGACAGTTTGTAGCCTTAACAGGCTGGTTATTCTTTTGTGATAACATCATCTATAAGTGGGCATCATGACCCAAACTGGCCTGGAAAGTGTAGGTTCAAAAGAGTGTTTACAATTCCTATTGCATTTTGATATAGCAGATATTGTCCAAATCTATACCCCAACAAATCTAAATTTAAAGTATTTTCAGAGTTTTCAGTTGTCTAGTTTGTTGGGAATGAGACTGAATCTGGTAAATAGTAACACTATACCATTTTCATGAGTTTTACTCAAAAGGTTGGTACACATATGGCTATGCCTATTATTCTGAAAAACTGAAGTCATTAATGGGCTGTATTATTACTTGACATTATTAAATTCACTGAATAAGTTATTAATTAATGAAGCTGATAAATCCACAGAGAAATGCTATGCACTCCTTTTCTTTTATAGCTTAAAAACATAGCTCCCAGAGTCTACTATCCACTTAACAGGGCTCCCTAGTTCATGGGAATGAGATAAAGAAGGTATTTAAAAATTGCTAGACATTTAGGGTATGATGGTTCCCACAGAGAAAATCAGAGACAAATAGAAGTGTATTTCTGGTTTTAATTCATTTTTTTAGAAATTTTATTTACATACACTAGAATCATGTAATAGACTCACTTAATTCATATGGTTGGCTCCCTACATCTTTCAAAATAAATCTGAATGATTCAATCACTGTAACAACCATGGTCCATCTGCATCTCTGTGTTTACCTGTCACAAACTGTGGTGGACAGAGATGACTTGCCACATCATGATGGTTTACTGGATATCAGGTAGATTAGTTGAGAAGGAGGTCATGATCATCTACTATGAAGCTACAGGAATGAAATGAGGCAGAGGGGGGTTGTATGGACTATGAATTTATTTGCTAATGTTATCTCTATAGTTGAGCATTAATGCCCAACATAATTGAATAATTAAAATATAATTTAATAAGAAAATGCATGAATGAATGAAAAGAAGAAAGATGGAGGTAGGTTGAACTAACATTAGACATTCAGATGAGAAAGCAAGACTTAATCTTCATTGAACTTGATATTTTGTAGTAATAATATAGGCAAGTGGAAGACATCCTGATTCTAGCTGTTGCTTTGAGTTTGGTAAAGGGCAGTATTTATAAGTCCAAGGAGGCTAACAAGCCTCACTCCAAAGGATGTGTTCATCAGTCTTTCCATTACTCCAAAAGCAAAAGGTGGTGAGACCTGGGGTGGGGGAGGATATTGGCAAAAGCAAGGCAGAGTTCCAGACTTTAAAACCTCCATTATTTTATCATTTTAAAGTAAACTTTTCAGATTCAAGTACTGTAACATTATATAGTAATAACTAAAGTGTACATCTTATAAGCTTATATAGTTCCATGAATGCATACAAGATGAACAAACACATGTGAAAAGGCTTATCTCAATAAACAGAATATTACCAGCACTATAGGAAATCCTTTTTATGCCCCCTTCTAGTCATTATCTATCCTTCCCCATCAGGGTAACCACTATCATGGTTTCTAAAATTTTGCCTATATTTTTTGCCTATACTTACATGTTATAAAAATGAAATAGTTTCATTTGTAGTTTTGCCTATATTTATATGTTATAAAAATGAAATCATACAACATGCAATTCTTTAGCATCTGCTTTTTAAATTTTTTCTTATGTTTGTGGAATTCATGTGATTACATGCTATAGTCTGTTCATTCTTCTTGCTATATAGTAATCCATTATGTGTGTATAACACCTTTTATATATCCATCCTATTTGGATTGTTTCCAGCTTTTGGCTATTATAAATAGCGTTGCAGTGAACATTATTGTACAAGTCTCCTGGTGAACATGCGTACATATTTCTTTTGAGAATGTAGTTAGAAGTGTGATTATTAGACCATAGGTTGTGTTTATGATCCCTTTTTAAAAGATATTTATTTGAGAGAGAAAGCATGAGTGAGGGGCAGAAGGAGAAGCAGACTCCCCACTGAGCAGGGAGCCTGGTGAGGGACTCCATCCCAGGACCCTGAAATCATGACCTGAGCCAAAGGCAGGTGCTTAACCGACTGAGCCACCCAGGTGCCCCTATGATCCTTTTTTTTTTTTTTTTTAAGATTTTATTTATTTATTTGACAGAGACATAGCGAGAGAGGGAACACAAGCAGGGGGAGGGGAGGAGGGAGAAGCAGGCTTCCTGCCGAGCAGAGAGCCCGATGCGGGGCTCGATCCCAGGACCCTGAGATCATGACCTGAGCCGAAGGCAGATGCTTAACGACTGAGCCACCCAGGCACCCCCCTATGATCCTTTTTAAATAGATATTGGCACTCATCTTTCCAAAGGGATTGTATAGGTCCCCAGTTTTTGCAAGGGAATCTTCTGTAGCTTATAGCATAGGCAAATGGGGACCCAAATAGAGGCTACACTCTAAGACTTGCTGAATGTCTTTGTGGGACTCAGGATCACAAACTCATGCATCAGAACCATTTATTGGAATGGGAAGTACCAAGAGGAGATAGGGCTCAACTTGAAAAACACTAGAAATCTAATAGAAGACATGAGGAATCTGCATCCCAAATCTCATGGCAGTGCTAATGACAGAAGCTACCAAGGGGGAATTCCAGTGATCTACATCTTGACCTACTCAGCTGTGTGGTCTACTGAGCTCAGTTATTGCCCAGACCCAAGCCTGTCCTAGGGACCTTGGAGAACTAATTTCCTAACCCATCCCTGCATGGCTCCATATGACTGGAGCAGCTCACTAACCATCACCATAAGAGCACTGTGTATTTCCACACCTAGGAGTCCAAACTAAATTAACCCTATTCCCTAAGAAAGAATCAGGCTTCTCTCTACCTCTCTCTAAGAGTTTGTTCTTGATATCCTTCCCACACTATTAGCTGTGAGAACATCCATTCCCTTTTAAGTAAATAACCCACTTGGAGTGGTCTGGTTAGTTTATAGCCTGACAAAACAGTTCTACAAGCCTTCAGACGTACTTTTCTCAAATCTGGGTTATCAATCTCATCCTTGTTTGTAGTATGAAAATGTTCTAGTGAGTTTAATTATTGTTTGTTTTTTAAGTTTTTATTTAAATTCCAGTTAACATGCAGTGTAATATTAGTTTCAGGTGTACAATTTAGTGATTCAATTCCATACAATACTTGGTGCTCATCACAATAAGTATACTCCTTACAACCCATCACTTATTTAAGCCACCCCCCCACCTCTGTTTACCATCAGTTTGTTCTCTTTAGTAAAGAGTCTGTTTCCTCAGTTGCCTCTCTCTTTTTTTCCCATGATCATTTGTTTTCTTAGATTCCACGTATGAATGAAATCATATGGTGTTTGTCTTTCTCTGACTTACTTTGCTTAGCATAATACTCTCTAGCTCTGTTCATGTCATTGCAAATGGCAATTTCCTTCTTTTTTATGGATGAGTAATATTCCATTGCATATATATACCACATCTTCTTTATCCATTCATCAGCCAATGGACATGGCTCTTTCCATAATTTGGCTATTGTAAATAATGCTGCTATAAACATCAGGGTGCATGTATCCCTTCAAATTAGTATTTTTGTATTCTTTGGGTAAATACCTAGTATTGAAATTGCTGAATGGTAGGGTAGTTTTATTTTTAAGTTTTTGAGGAAACTCCATGCTGTTTTCCATAGTGGTTGTACTAGTTAGCATTCCCACCCACAGTGTAAGAGGGTTCCCTTTTCTCCACATTTTCACCAATGCTTGTTTCTTGTATGAATTTTAGCCATTATGACAGGTGTGAGGTGATATCTCATTGTGGTTTTGATTTGTAGTTCCCTGATGATGAGTGATGTTGAACATCTTTTCATGTGTTTATTGGCCATCTGGATGTCCTCTTTGGAAAAATGTCTATGCATGTCTTCTGCCCATTTTTTCATTGGATTATTTGTTTTTTAGGTGTTGAGTTTATAAGTTCTTTATACATTTTGGGTAGTAACCCTTTTTTCGATATGTCATTTCCAAATATCCTCTCCCATTCAGTAGGTTGTCTTTTAATTTTGTTGATTGTTTCCTTTGCTGTGCAGAAGCTTTTTATTTTTATGAAGTCCCAATCATTTATTTTTGCTTTTGTTTCCTTTGCCTCAGGAGAGATATCTAGTAAGAAGTTGCTACTGCTGATGTCAAAGAGGTTACTGCTGTGTTCTCCTCCAGGATTTTAATGGTTTCTTATCTCATATTTAGGTCTTTTATCTGTTTTGAGTTTATTTTTGTGTATGGTATAAGAAAGAGGTCCAGTTTCATTCTTTTGCATGTTGCTGTCCAGTTGTCCCAGGACCATTTATTGAAGAGGCTTTCTTTTTTCCATTGGATATTCTTTCCTGCATTGTTGAAGATTAATTGACCATATAGTTGTGGGTTCATTTGGGTTTTTTATTCTGTTTCATTGATCTGTGTGTCTGTCTTTGGGCCAGTACCATTCTGTCTTGATCACTAGAGCTTTGTAATATAACCTGAAGTCTGGAATTTTGATGCCTCCAGCTTTGCTTTTCTTTTTCAAGATTGCCCTGGCTCTTTGGGGTCTTTTGTAATTCCACACAAATTTTGGGATTGTTTGCTCTTGTTGTGTGAAAAATGCTTTCGGTATCAGTCCCAAAATTGACAGTTGGACCAAAAACCATGAGATACCTAGGAATAAACGTAACCAAAGAGATAAAAGATCTGTGCTTTGAAAACTATAAAACACTCATGAAAGAAATTGAAGATGACACAAAGAAATGGAAAAACACTCCATGCTCATGGTTTGGAAGAACAAATATTATTAAAATGTCTATATTACCCAAAGCAATCTACACATTTAATGCAATCTCTACCAAAAGTGAGTTTAATTTTGAAATCATTAGACAATAAAGGAAGTAGAGAATCCTCTGTACACTTTTATGTTATATTTTACTCCCTACTAAGTTTTTTTGACTTGAGGGAGAGCAAACTGAATCTGAGATATTTAGGTTATGGGGGGGTCTACTCATTCCTCAAATTAAAGGAAGATGCATTCTTCATGAGAGTAGCACTGATGATACATATGTATCTGTACAAACTCATTCTCTTCTCTCTACTCTGTCCTTGCAGAGGAGAGGCCAATATACAACCCTGTCCCACATATAAGGCTCTTTCCTACAGCAGGATTCATATAAGGCAAGTTGGGGTGCAGGTATCATTTCTCTTAGCTTTTCATTGGCCTAAGCGCTTCCATAGGGGAATGTGACATTTAATGAATAAAGAAGAAGCTGTGAGAGTTGGGAGACTCAGACTCCTCATTTGAACAGCATAACTAGTGGTTAATATATGGGCTTTGGCATTAGGAAACTCTTGGTTTTAATTGGTGTTAAAACTAGTTGAATAAGTTTAGTGACTTGTTTAACTGGTTGAGTAACTATAGTTACTTGTTTAACTACTTGAATAACTAGTTGAGTAACAGTGTAAGGCGAGTTATTTACCTTCTGAGTTTCTTTTCCTCAGCTGAAAGAATTGAATATGATAATATACATCAAGTAATTAATACAGTGAAATACCAAGATAGTGGTGGTGGAGTGGTCTGCTCCAGATGCACTTGTTGGGGGTGCATTCCCTGAGAAGAATTTTTTTAAAGGTTTATTTACTTATTTTAGAGAGAGAGCAAGAGAGAGTACACATGCATGTTTATGAGCAGGGGAGGGGCAGAGGGAGAGAGAGAATCCCAAGCATACTCCCCACTGCCCCGCCACAAAGCATGGAGCCTGATGTAGGGCTCGATCTCAGGATCCCAGGATCATGACCTGAGCTGAAATCAAGAGTCAGACGCTTAACCAACTGAGCTACCCAGGCATCCCGCCTGAGAAGATTAAAAAAAAAAAAAAAAAACCTACTAAAAGTTGGGTTATAATTTATTAACACTGTGTGCTATTAATTCTTAACAATTGCAGTAATAAAGTACTCCTGCCAGATAACCCACTCTCATCATTTCTACATTGGTATTACCAGTGAGTAGTTAGAAGATATCCACCTCGCTTATAAGAAATATTGATGTTTGCATATATTTTCTTGGGACGCCAAGTGACATTGGATGATAAGATAATCTCAGCCCTAGGTTCTCAACTATCTGTGTGGGTGTGTAGAAATCAGGTTACAGAAGATCTCTTTTCTTTCTTCATGAAGACACAGAGCGCAGCTGTGGATTAATTTCTGAGATTTGACTCATTCAAAAACCCTATAGAATAATTCAGTTGTCAAAATAAATTCAGATTATCTTTTGACAAATATAATCTGGTTATCTGTCAATAATTATAGTTTTCCAAATTCCTCTTCCAAAGGAATAACATTATTCATCTTCAATATTCTACCAGGACAGAGGGATTTGTGTACCTTCCAGAAAAATAACCCAATTAACTCAAAAAGAAGTGTTCACTATTAAGCAATTAAAATAAGTATTTGCTGAAGGTAACTTTGTGTCTTCCCTTCTGAATGTGATTCAAAGGCATAATTAGCTCTGGGAGGAAGCAATGTGGTTATCACTGAGAAGAGTTCTCACATTAATCTTTTATTAGATGACATATTTTTTCTATCCTTGCAGTTCACCCTGCAGATATAATGGATTCAAACAGACCATAATTCCTAACTTTCCTTCCCTTCATTTCCATGGATCTGGATTGGAATTGAATAGAGGCCCATGTTCGTGGCTTTTCTTCTCTTGAAGAGAAAGTATAACTTTTGCTGTTTAATTATCAGCAAGTCCATTGTACCTACATGAATTCTACAACACGGCTAAAACATCCATTTAGCTGATGCCCCCCCCCCCCCCGCCTTGGTTGCATGTGCAATCACTTGCATAAAGAGTAAAAATCCTGATACCAAATGAAAAATCAAGAGTAATTCACATTTTTAAAAAAACTGTAGTACTCTTTTTCCTCTAGGCACCAAGGCACTGGTATTACTCTCGCACTGTGCTGATGTAATATCTTTTTTTAAACCTAAGTAGCTGTCTGGTGGATCACTTGAAGACACAGGTGTTCGCCTTTATTCCTTGACAGTAGCAAAATGAAAATAACTTGTAATCTCCAGGAGACACTTGACTGTGAGAAATGAGAACCTCCAAGTTTTATGCAGACATAACAATTTTGATAATCCCTATTCATGCTACCAGAGATTATTTTTACTTTCCTTTGGACCATTTGAACCAAAAGTTATCTATTTCTCTAGCTTGATCCCCTTGAAAGAAAAAAGAAATCACCAAGTTTGACACTAACCTCAAGTCTTGATTGATAATTTTAGTGGCTTCAGCGCATTCTCACAAATGCAGGCATTAGAGGCTGCAGACCCTCTTTTCCTGCCCTAGTCAGCCAGCTAAATGCCTATTAGATTTGGTGTTAAGCCACATCACCAGAGAAGTGAGAATCTGAATCGGCTTCCCTGTTGTCAGCTAGTCTCACACATTTATTTCAGAGTGAAAACTTGTCACTACTTTCCCATTCAATTTTTGATATCATTCTCTGTTTCTAGAGCAGAGATTTATTTTCATCTTTGGAGTATTCTAACATAGAAGGGATAAAACACTTTGAATCAAGAGTTTTTACTATAGCTCTCAAATGTTGCTTAATGGAACAAAATACTTGAAAGCGTACAACCAGACCAAGCCTTATCAATGTATTTGAAATAAATGCGAAGTTTCCCATGATGTGTCTCCCCCTAAAGTTTCTTTACTAATTTAGCAAGGATATAAGTAACAAGAGCAAAGTAACTTTGACTTTCTATTTTTTTCTTTGTATCATTTTTAAGGAAGTGGAAAAGGTAGAACCAGTCATCAATAAATGATAGTTTCTTAGGGGGAGAGCCTTAATGTTTGTGTTCTAGATGTTACTGCCGTCTGGGTGAAGGGAAAATATAGGTCTGTTCTCATTCTGATGGTACCGCACTCTGTGTCCAAGATGAGAATGGTAAGAACCTAAGAATTTACTCATGTCTTTTTCCTATAAAATCTGAAAGCAAAACTGGAAAACACTGTGCATAGGTATCATATTATATTTTAGGGCATCAGGCATCCAAGAAAGCAGCACCCTCCTTTAGTTTGTCATTACCCTGTTCGGTTTTACTGAGAAAAAAAAAAAGATTTTCTTTTATTTTCTTTTTGCCCTACCCAGATCAGTTGTTATACAAGGGCACACTAGTTATCTATTTGTGAGTAACAGATTACCACAAAGTCAGCACTGGCGGCATCCTCTTCCTACTCCCACTTCCCGTCTTTGTCTCAGTAATGACTACTTAATCTTCTTAAAGTGTCACTTTTCCAGGAACCCTTCTCTGATCATCCACTCTGGTTTATGTTTGTTTATTGCATATTCCCTTGGGATGATAGTCCTAAAATCATTAGCATGATCATTTCATTAGTTGTGTTTCTCATCCCCAAGATGGTTGGGCACTTACGTGTTTGCTCACTGTGTAATCGCCAGTATTGAATAGTGTCTGCTTCACAGCCGAATCTCAAAAGTTTGTTGGCTAAATGCCCATAACAATGCCATTTAAAATGTAGCTAATCTTCCAGCTGTGACTTTTGGATACAGTTGTCTTATTCTATGCCACCCGACACTAACAAAAAAGCCACTGTTGGATGCTAGGGCCTATAGCTGAGCATTGAGTTTTCTCGGTGATTTTAGACATAGAAGCCTGACAGTGTTTACAGTTACTCCTTTAAATTTCTGGCTCTAAACCTCAAGAGATATGAGCAGAAAAGAATGAACAATGTTGAAGAGTCCACATCTCTAAAGCTGTACATAGTTTTCATGATCTTATCTTAAGGCTGGCATGCTGGTCTTCTCACTACTTGGCCATCTTTTCCTTTTTTCATGTTCCAGACAAGTAGAGCTTTGGGGGAATGGTAACTTTAAGCTGTGATGAATATCTAGTCAGTATCTAGTAAAGTGTTCCTTATATCTCCCATGTATATCTCTAAGCGCTGGGGACTCAGGCAGGCACAGGAGAGAGAAAAAATCAGGAAAAGAACAATTATGGGTATTGCATTAGACCAGTATGTAGACACACACACTAAACATCGTGGACCTGCTATTTATCTAAATAATTTTAAAAGGTACAGTTCTACAGCTCATATTATTACTCTTCAAAACAGGAAATGTGTAGATTTTGTTCAGCATTGAATTCCTAGTGCTTAGTACAGTACCTGGAACACAGTATGTGCTCCTTTAATGTTTGTTGAATGAATATGTCACAAGGTCTATGCTAAGTGCTTTATAGGAACTGGCATGCTTAATACTAACAACAACTCCATTATTATTAATGTGCCTGCTATCAGTTCATTGCTGCTCAGGTCCTCGTGCAAGTTTGCACAGCTAGCAAGCAAAGACCTGGCATCTGAATCCAAGTAGTCTGGATTCAGGGCCTATGCACCTACCCGCTACACCAAACTGCCTCTTACGTGTAAACATAATGAATATATTGTGTTTCACAAGGTTACCAATTGTGTGATACAAAGCACCTTTTTTATTCTTCACTTGGTGGTGACATATAAGCTAATATGTATGCATACTAGAACTCTGTGATTCCATTGCTTTTTACCCTATATCATATTTTATACTGCTCACGTGATTCTGTGATTCTTTATGTCTTCAGTGGAAAGGTACTATTAAATCATTAGCTATCAGCCCCCCCATATGTTAATTTCTCCACCTAAGTCGTCTCCAGTTTTATTATGTAAATACATGTTTTGTGGGGAAGATTTCTTTGCATATATTACCCAGTTACAGGTTGCGTGTAACTTTGAGTGTTTCCTCGAGCTATACTTAGAATTAACCATACGACCAGGTCATCAATAGTAAAATTTTGGAACATAGATAATATGCTAATGTGACTTTTTGATACCTTATTATCATTTTGCATCTAGTATAATATAAAAAAAGTTAAATATTGAAAGGAATCAGAAAGAAAGGGTAGAAACTGATTAATTAGAAATGATGGTTATTGGCAGGGGGGAAATGATCCCACCATTTGCAGATGGATAATCTTGACTTCATCCTCAACTTTCTGGAATTGTTTACTTGAAAAGATAAAAGCTCCATGAGAATTTGGGCTTCCTCTGTGTCCTAATTCACATTGCTCTTTATGTTTGGTTTCTGCACAAAAACTGAAGAAAGTTTAAGCTATTAAGTCAATGATCTCTCATACTCTCAAAACTAAAACTCCACAAAAAAATTGTTTTCAGTCCTATAATTTGGGGTATTGCATACCCTCTCTGGAAATGTACACTTTTTTTTTTTCCCCAGTCCAAACCAAAATAATTTACTGGTTTCAAGAAAAATGATTGAATTCTAAACTTTACCATGGAAGATTGTAGATGAGTGAGCAGTTTTCCCACCTGACAGCCAAGCCAACACAGCATCTTCTAGTATGTAACTTGGCTCTACAACTCATTATTGTTACCATCATTATATCTCCCATATGACAGCTTTAGTTTTCTGAAAAGGGTTTAATTGGTTAAAAAAAACTCCTGTCCATTTCCCAGGAGCATGATGCCTGTTTTGTTCTTTCTTTCAGAGGGGAAGGTTGAAAGTCAAAGCAAGAGTGCTCATGGAAACCTTTTGAGGGCCCTGTGGAGTGGAGATGCCCCATTTTACCTTTCATTCATCAACAGAAAGATTCCACAGAGATAATGTAGGGAGCTTACATGAGCCAGAGCTGAGTTCCTGAACTTAGTTATGTATGATTCAGAGACAGTTCTATGGTAAGTAGAGCATCTTGTTTGCAATATTTTTGAATATAATTTTAAAGATCTCTGGGTGGCTGCATTTATTTTTTATTGTGTATATGCATGTGTCCAAATGTGTGTTTATATATGGGTATGAAGTGCGTGTGTTACGCACTAGTTTATGCTTCCATGAACAGAAAATGACCGTTGGAGGTGCTGCCTCCGTCGTGGGTTAACTATGTACTGGTTATTTTGATTTTTTTCCTTAACTGTGCCCAAAGGAGATTACTTTTATCCATTTTCATATGAATAAACCCATGTTAGTGATGTGAGGTTTTTATTTTCCATTTTGTCTTCTTTCAGTTAATTTTAACTTCATTATTAAGATGAATTGTAATGATGTTAAAACCCCAGAGGCAAACTGGCTTCATTTGATTTCTTCTGGTAGATGGAAAAAAAAAACTGTTAGCAGTTCCAATCTTCTGTGAAATGTGCCCTGTACTTTGTGCTTACATTTTTAATGTGCCTTTCAAAACAGAATTGATTTGGTTCTTTCTTTTAAAATATAAAATAATAAATATTTTATAAGAGAAAGGATAGTTTTTTTTTTCTTTTTTGGGGTGTGAGCAACTGAAACAGTAAAAATAATCTCACCATAATAACCACTTGAAAACAAAACAATACTGTTTTTAGTTAGAGTTTCCAAAAAATATATGCGTCAGGATGCAGCTTATTTGGTTATGTACCATCTCAGGAAGAGAATTTTGTCTTGGCACTTCATGAAGTCTGTCCCCTGTTCAGAACTTCTGGTCTCCCAGACAAAAAGAGATACAAGTAACAAATTATGTCTGATTCACTCAAAGGAAAACATATTACAGATGTGTCAAGTATCATGATTTCTGGTGGAATATCAGGCACCCTTGTGAAAAAAAAAGATACATTTTCATGAATGATGTAGGTTTTTATAATGTAAGTTTTATTTTATGCAAAGAAGGGGACCATTTTTTGCCAAGCTCCCTGTAGTCATCAGGATAGTCCCTGTATTACCTAGAACCTGCCCTCGTCCATTAATTTATGTAAAAAATATTTATTGAGCATTTTCTCTGTGTCTTGTTCTGTAGGAGCTAAAAGCATGAATTAAACACAGACCCTGCCCTCAAGGAACTTCAAGTCTAATAGCAGAGGTGGACCAGTGCATATCGCTTATACTCATGGAAGACCAAGAAAAAAGGAAGAAGAAAAATAAGTAAGTGCCACATGAAAGGAATAAGAGTATTTATCATGGGATCTCTTGGGAAGGGAACCTGAGTTAAAGACTGTTTCTTCTTTGTAGAAGGCATCAAGTACAGAATGGGGTGGTTTTTGCTTGGAAATTATTTTTCTGTGATGGAATTTAATCTCACCTGAATTTTTTAGAACAGAGGCATTTTTGGTTGCTGCTTCATCTTTTCTGTCTTGTTAGGGCAGAGGCTTCTGTGAACTAAAGGGGCCCCTCACCCACCCTTTTGGTAACAAACCTGAGCCTGCCTTGCCAGCCTAATTATTAACAAATTGCTCTTGCTAGATCAATGGGCATGCTTTCAAGTCTAATAAGAATGAAAAAAAGTGTTCAAAGCTGAGATATTTTTAGTCCTACAGACAGATTGATTTTCTATGAGATTCTGAATTACCTTAAAAAACTTCTTTTAAATTCTAGCTAACATTTCTGGTTTGAGACTCATGATGATGAAAGAATGTTTTCTTGGATACCCCTCCTTCTCCAGCTAGTTTCTCATTTCTCTGGGTTGGGAATTCATTCATGCTTTCTCGGTAAACGTAACATCCTGATGGTATCAGCTTTTGCTATATTTAAAAAAAAATGGTAACTTAGATGCTTAAAATTAAAAAAAAAATATTCATCATGATTCTGAACACTGTCTCAATGTTCTGGGCTGTGATGGATCAGCTGGGGTAGGATGGCTGCATTCTCATGTTTGGAAACTCAGCGAAGAAACCCGTGAGGGTTGGGATCTCTCCATGTAGTTCCTCATTATTTGGAGGCAGTAGGGGTCCCAGAAGCAAGCAAAGGCAGGCCCCCATGTATGCTCTTGAAATTTCTGCTTCTGGCATATTGGCTAATGTCCCATTAACTAAAGAAAGGCGTAAAACCAAGCTCAGATTTCAAGAATTGAAGAAAAAGACTGCATTTCTTGGGCGCCTGGGTGGCTCAGTTGGTTAAGCAACTGCCTTCGGCTCAGGTCATGATCCTGGAGTCCTGGGATCGAGTCCCACATCGGGCTCCCTGCTCAGCAGGGAGTCTGCTTCTCCCCCTGACCTTCCCCACTCCCATGCTCTCTCTATCTCATTCTCTCTCTCAAATAAATAAATAAAATCTTTAAAAAAAAAAAAAGAAAAAGACTGCATTTCTTGATAAGAAATGTGGCAAAGTCACATTGCAAAAGGCAATGCATATGAGGAGGTGTGAACAAATTTGAGGCTCTTACTGCTACATTTTGCTATACCAATTTACCCCGGTTCACTACACCAATTTACCCCGGAGAGGTGAACAGGAGGTGAACTCACAAGAAGAAGCTATTTGGGCATAGACATTCTATAGTAGATCTTAAAGTGCTCCAACTGTAGATGGACTTCCCTGAATCTCCCCTTTATTGCAAGCTTCTTCCTCCTGCAAGTCATTACCTCTTAGAGGTTTTGGAAACTGCACTAAACTAGATGTTGACAGAGGCACTCATGGCCAAGAGGGAGGCTCTAAAATGAGAGTGGAGCTTGTTAAAGAAAAAAAATGGCACTGGACAAGATGAGCAGACAGAAGTTGATTTTATTTCAGTACTATTGCCAGCAACAGGGCAGAGAGCCCAGAACAAGTCTGGATACTTAGCTTCATGGAAACAAAAGGCGGAGGGTTTTAAACCCTGAGAGTGAGCTCGTGGAAAAGTACTAGAAGATGTTAAGAGGAGGTTGGTCAATAGATGTGTTGAGCACATTTAGTTATTCTGGAATTTGCAAATGCTTTTTTTTTTTTTTTTTGCTGGGATTAACCTACCTGTGTTTGATAATTGACACCATGGAAGTTATATGGAAGAATAGACTCCTATTCTCCACAGGGACTGGGAGATAGGGGTGCTGTCTTCCCCATTGTTTACATTTCAAAAATGATTCCTAGGTCCTTGATAAAAACATTTCCTAAGTTGTGAAACTGGCAGGAGGCTGAGATTTACATATATTTCAAAGGGGCAGAGAAAGAATTTACAATGACTAGTTTTCTAAAATATACTCCCTGAGAAAAGGAAGGTCAGGGGCCTGGACTCAGGAATAAGCCTGTCTAAAGTATAGTCAAGCTGAGGGGGTCATGAAGACCATCTTGATCATGCTGTTCAGGAGCAAAACAATGTGTTGCTTACCTTTTCACAGGCCTGCCTGGGCTAAACGTCCTCCTTCACGTAATGACTGTCTGAGAGAAGAGAACATTTCAACCAATTTCATGTTTTAATAACTGTTCAGAAAGTTTGTAAGGAATTTTAGGAAAGATCTCTATATCTATGATTCTTTTGTTTTCTATGCTATTTTCTAATGAGTAGTTGATATCATCATTGCCTGTCAGTGTCTCTCACCTGCGTGTCCCTCTGGGTCCCTCCTCTGGGGCCCTGACACAGTCATGTATCTACAGTGGTGTCATGTACTGAAATCTCCATTAAAGGCCAGGTAGCCGATATGCATTCTATAGAACAGGAAGCGAGGTCTAGAGACATTAGATGATTCACCCTAAGTTTCATAGATCAGTAAGTACAACCAAGATGGGATTTGGATCAAAGTGTGTCTCACTGTTAATACCTAGGCTCTGAGTACTCCTCGAACAAGCCAGTCTCAGAGGTAAAGCTGGTCCTGGGTTACTTGTGGGATACCCCACTATCTTAAATATCCTTTAATTTCCTGTTTACTTCTCATTTTCCCCTCATTATGACATCTGTCCTTCCAAAACACTTACCCTTGTCCCAGCTGGCTCTCTGACTTATTAAAACCAATTCTTAGGTAAGGTTTTGATGTCTACCTTGCAAAGGTGTTAGATTAAGGTGTCATTTTAATTGGGAAATGAAATCTCGATAACCTATGAAGGAAAATTTAATCACCAATCAAGTGGGTGAGGGTAGCTTTGTTTTTGTTTGCTTTCGTTTTGTTTTTAAACTAGTAGAATGAAGAGGAGAGGGAAGAGTGTGCTCTGTCCAAGGTGCATGAAGACATAGGTCAGCATATCAAGCATTGTATGAAGGTATAGCCTTAATAACCTGGAACAGGAAGTTCTATTGGAAACATTCTCATGCTCTGAGAGGTTGCATTTCTGTCAGCAGGAGAATATCATTTTTTTGAACTTGCTTGAAGTGAGGAGATTTCTTAATTTTCTCAAGAGTAAAATTAATGTCTCAAGAGTATACTGTTTTCTTCTGGTAGAAGTTGATATCCCCTCTGGTCTTTTTAAAGATGTTTGTTTATTTATTTATTTATTTATTTATTTATTTATTTATTTATTTATTTATTTGAGAGAGAATGAGATAGAGAGAGCATGAGAGGGGGGAGGGTCAGAGGGAGAAGCAGACTCCCCGCTGAGCAGGGAGCCCGATGCGGGACTCAATCCCAGGACTCCAGGATCATGACCTGAGCCGAAGGCAGTTGCTTAACCAACTGAGCCACCCAGGCGCCCGATATCCCCTCTGGTCTTAATGCTATTAGTAACAAGGCTATTCTTAAAACCATCCCTGAAAAATAATGAGCCAACTAAACAGAAACTCTGATAGAACATTCCCTCTTTCTCTTAGAAATTCTGTTTTGTGCCATTCCTGTTTGGACCATACTATGCAATTAAGGGCTTTCTAGTTCCTGTGAGTAGTGGGAAGAATGCTCATTGAACAATGGATGTAAATATGACACTTGTGTATTTCAGGAATGGTGAAGCTGAGCCTTAATTAGATAAGACAGGGAGGGAAACAAGGTCTTTCCCTCTTGTGATGCCCCCATATCTTATTTCTGAAATAAATAACCTGTAAATAATTGGCCTAGATATAGTATAATAAAATGGTTCAGTTTTATAAATGGTGATGTTGTAGGAAGCACTATAGAACTCGTGACTTCTTTTCTAGTTTTTGGTTAAACCTTCGGAGGCATGGCTGCCCAGGAGGCGGAGATGTTTGTTCTACCCTAATTATCCCATTTGGAAAGTCTGTTTGGCCCGTAGGAAGGTGGCCAGGTAATGAATGTGGACATCACTGTTCTCAGCTTGGATTCAGAAACCTGCTTTTCAATGCCTTGTGGAAGGCAGCGGCTGGCCGACTACTGCCATGTTAGCCTCTCTGTAACCATGGGTGTAATTCCAAATCAAAGACCCCCGTTGTAAGCACTGTCAATCTGGCATCTTCCAAGATTTAAAAAAAAAAAATCATCCCATTTGTGAAGATTCTGGTAGTAATGAGCTGCAAATCATTGGAGAGCTTTCCTTTGGGAAGCTCAGGAGACAGAGAAGCTCAGAAGATGCTATTTTTAGAGTTCCAAATAGGTTTATCTCAGTCAGCATCTAGGCTGTAGTAACCAAATTTTGATTAGAAATGCTCCAGAGGAGGAAAAAAATGGCATTCACTGATCTTTGGACACTTTAGAACTCAAATTCTGTATCTTTTTTTTTTTAAGTTTTACTTTATTATGTTATGTTAATCACCATACATTACATCATTAGTTTTTTTTTTTTTTTTTAAAGATTTATTTATTCACTTGAGAGAGTGAGAAAGAGAGAGTACATGAGAGGGGGGAGGGTTAGAGGGAGAAGCAGGCTCCTCGCTGAGCAGGGAGCCTGATGCGGGACTCAATCCAGGGACTCCAGGATCATGACCTGAGCCGAAGGCAGTTGCTTAACCAACTCAGCCACCCAGGCGCCCACATCATTAGTTTTTGATGTAGTGTTCCATGATTCATTGTTTGCGTATAACACCCAGTGCTCCATGCAGAACGTGCCCTCTTTAATACCATCACCAGGCTAACCCATCCCCCCACCCCCTTCCCTCTAGAACCCTCAGTTTGTTTCTCAGAGTTCATAGTCTCTCATGGTTCTTCTCCCCCTCCGATTTCGCCCCCTTCATTTTTCCCTTCCTACTATTTTCTTCTTCTTCTTCTTTTTTTTTTTTTTAACATATAATGTATTTGTTTCAGAGGTACAGGTCTGTGATTCAACAGTCTTACTCAAACTCTGTATCTTGAAAGCTGCTGAATCCTTTGTAAATGGCCTTTGTGAGGGTATCACCTGGCAAAGGGAAATGAGGCAGACACTCGTAAGTCATTATTTCTAGAAAATGTTCACATAATCCTGTTTGGTCAGGGTACATATCTCAGACTCTCAGCACTTCATGGCAGGCAGGGCAATAAAGCATTAACTCGTGGACAGGAGATTTGCTTCATACCTGATTACTTCAAAATAGTGAGTTGTAGGGAGCTGTTGCTGTGTCCAGTATGAATTAACTCCCGCTTCGGCAGGTGTGTGGAGGTACAGAAAGTGGTATGAAATTGTGCTCTAGAAAACCCTGGGCATACTGGCTCGGACTAAGTGTGTGGCTTGAACAGCAATGTATCATTCTTAATAAGTTTGGAGAACCTCCCCAAGTCCCCAACTTAATTGGTGATTGTTCTATAGACCATCATAACAACAGGAGAGGGAGTTTCGCTGAAGAACCAAATAGTTAACCTGCCAACACATTTGCTTTACCTTAGCCTCTAACACTTTTTCCCATCGTACACAATCCATCCGAGTGAAGGAAAGAACAGTATAATTGATGGGCTCAAAACTGTAATCAGATCAGTAAACTGCCTGATTTACTGATGTTGTGCGTCAAACAGTCGCACACTAGGTAAAGAGGGGGTGGGAAACGTGTGTGTTGACTAACTACAAATGCTATTTGCCAGTATAAACAACCTCTGTAACCTGTTTTTCATTGGCCTTTAATGCATGTAGTTTAATGTGTGTGTCTTCTGCATTAATGGACAAAGATACTTAGCTGGATGTGGGCAGTTTGTAGGAGGGATTAGAGGGAAAATCTAAAGCTTGGGGTGTAATTAGGTATTTGACCTAAAGAGAAAGGAAGCTCAGGAAGGAGAAAGAGTTCAGTTAGGATTTCCAAGTTAAAGGAGAATCCATTTCTGAGGCAGTGGCTCTTTGTAGCTGGCATATTTTTGCTGTAATCCATACAATAGGAAACAGAAGCAAAGAAGGATAGGGCTTCCTTCCAACCCCTGTCTTTCTTCCACACCTGCATCCACCCACTGACGTGCAAATACAGTGCTTCTACAGTGGTATAGACAATGCATCTCTGTATCTAACCTAATATTTAACCAGAGAAATGGTTTTATTTTGTAAGAGCGATTTTGTAAGATATAGGCTACATGATTCACCGTGATCCAGTTCTATTTTCTATCAAAGTAGGTCCCTTTGGGAAAGATATAAGAAGATTGTGTTCTGCATTCCTTTGCAGACTTTTTAGTGACAGTTAATTTTACCCATGAGGCTTATTTTGTGAATATGTTTTTGTATACAATCTTTAAATGTACTGGATTTAGTGTGACTGAGATAATACGACTTTCATCTCAAAAAAACAGACTTTCGTGATACAAAGCATTCTGTTGGGGTTGGTATCTTTTAAATCACATTTATTACTTCAAGGACTCCATATACACTCTCTTTCGGATAACTTTTTGTTTCTCTACTGGGATGCTTATCCGTATTTACATCCCTGTGACAGATTTTCCTACATTTCTTGAAAATAGGGGGTCTTTCTTCTTATCTCATGTCACTTCTTCATCTGTTCCCTTAAATCCATCTCCTTCCTCATCCAGACAGGTATGGTTCCATTTACTAACATTTCTCTCTCCCACCTCATTAATCTGTCTTCAGTGCTGACTCTTTTCCCCCTCATGTTTTAAGAAACTCAAGTGTCTCCTATTTTCAAATTACCTTGCCTTGACACTGTGTCTCCCATCTGAAGTAGCCTCTCAACTCTTGTCTCATATAAATGTTTCTTACTCTCATATAAATGTTTCTTATAATATTAACTGTATGCTAGTCCATCATTTACCATTCTTTCCTCAGTTTGCTGTGATTGGCTTTCAACCTCCCACACTCTGGAAACTGCTCTTGGAGATTATTAGCTATCATCTCATTGCCAGTTCCAGTGAGTGTGTTCCCTTTGCAGCTTCCAGGCTTCTCTGCACATGCTTGCCTACTCTGTGCTCGGTGTTGGTAACACCATCTTCTTCCAGTCGGCCTCCCTGTCTGTGACCATTGATGCTCTTCCTCATTGTTCAAGTGTTGGTGAACCCCAGGCTTCTGACTTCTGCCCACTCTCCTTGCTGCACACAGGGTCTTTTAGTGGTTCCATTGGACTCCAGCCTTTCCCTTATTGCCTCCCAGTCCTTATCTTTAGGTTATACTTTTCTTCAGGTTTCTCCAGGTAAGCTTGTTGGATATTTGGGACATTCAGATGTCCCAAACGCTCCTCAAAATCATTAAGTTCCAAATTAAACATCAGTTTCCCCCACCAGAATTTAGACTCACTCTTCCACCAGAATTTTTTTTTTCAGAAATTCAAAAGTACCTAAACGTATAAAGAATAATTTAACAATTGCTAATGTGCGTGAGTGGCAGAAAGATAGAGTGTAGGACCAGGTTCAGGGACAGGATAGTGTTCTCCCTGCTTTCAGCTTTATGTAAGAAGGCTAGATTGGGTTTTCTGTTACACCAAGACAGGCGCTACTACTCCTGAGTCTGGATAAATATTAAAACCCTAGCCTTTAATTAAAGAGTATCTTACCCAATCTCTTATTATCCCTTCTCTTATCCCCTTCCCCAAATCTTACCTCAGACTTCATGAACAAAAGTCTGTCTCCTGGAGATTTTTTTAAATTAAAATATAGATACCCAGAAATTCTTTGTATTTGAAGGGTATGTATATGGAGTGGAGAGGAGTATAGAGAGTTATTCTTTTTTTCCTTTTCATTAATATTTAATTTTTAAAAATGGATTACCTGTATATGGCTCAGGATCTAGACAGCCTGGATTATTCTTGCACCTGCTTTGTCTGCAATTGCCAGTTTACGTGAAAACTGCAGGTACCCAGTGAATCACTGAGTTCCAGACAAACCCCTCCTTTTACCCACTATGTAGTACTTTCCTACATTCTTGTGGGAATCAGAACTAATTTTCAATTAGTAATCAGAATAATTAATAACTGGCATGAAGTAGTCTATAAGCATGAAGAGCAAAAAATGACTAGCAGCAGCCATAACTTTGAAATAATAATGAGTAATCCATTAATTTTACTTGTTAAAATCAACTTTATTGAAGAATCATTTATATCCAACAAAATGAGCCTCTTTAAGTATTGAGTTTTATGAGTTTTGAACTCACTCGATCACCATGCTAATCAAAATAAGGAACATATTTGCCACACCCCAAATTTCCCTCATGTTCCATATCAATTTGCCAGGGCTATTGTAACAAGCACTTCAAACTGGGTGGCTTAAGCAACAGAAGTTTGTTGTCCCACAGATCTGGAGGCTGGAAGTCTGAGATGAGGTCTGGAAGGGTCGATTCCTTCTGAGGGCTCTGAGGAAGAATCTAATCCATGTCCCTCTCTTAGTTTCTTTTGGCTTGCTGGCAGTCACTGGTGTCCCTTGGCCGGTAGATGTGTCACCTACTCTCTGCAGTCTTCACAGGGCATTCTCCCTCTGGGCCTGTCTCTCATCCTAGTTTCCCTGTTTCATAATTCACAGGTCATATTGGATTAGACCTTCCCCTAAAGGTCTCATCTTAACTTGACTACATTTGTAAAGATCCTATTTTCAAATAAGGTCACATTCTGAGGCACTGGGGGGTGAAGACTTAAACATATCTTCTACTATCACCCCCCTTTTCCTGAGAGCATTCCCTAATACACCACTTGAAAAAGGATCCCTGTTCAGTCTCTTCTTCTAGGAACCTGTCTCTTGGGTGGATTATATGGCCCAGCAAGTTCAGTGGAGCTACAGGGGCATATGGGTGCTCTTCACAGTGTCTAGAAAGCCCCCATAGCAGAGTCACAGTGCAGACCTCTGAGATTCTGGGGAAAGTGCTGTGTTCTGGGGAAGAATATGACTTACTGTTCGAAAAGCAGCTTGTGGTCTGCTACTGTGCCCTCATAGAGATTAGAAGTCTGACAAAGGAACCTGATGTGAATACGGCCACCAGAGGTGCCCATCGTGATCAGGGTGTTAACAGATTTTCTGAGGTGATAATGCCGGGCAGGTGCACCCGTAATCCTTTCATGATAGAGACGTTCACGCAGTCTCAGGAGGCACAAGTAAATCGCATGAACAGGTGGTTCAAATTCCTGTCACCACTCTCAAAAAAATTTATGGTTTCTGTGACGTTTCCTTCAACAACCAGCAGAGCTCAGTATGTTCCTGCTAGGCAAGAGTGAGTCACCACTGTTTACGGCCTTCTCAGACAGGGTCATGAAAGCCGGTTACGAGGGGATATTTCCCGAGTGGGCAGAGCTGCGAGCATGCACTTGGATGTTTGTGCTGTATGAGTGAGGAATTCATCTAAGATACGGATATACATGGTCAATTGTTTGGTTATTTAGGGATGTTGGAAGAATAAGATTAGAAGGCCAGAAATGAAGAAGTTTGAGGAAGAGACACGTGGTTAGGCTGATGATAGTGGGCACAGAAATTGAGAATTTTTATGTCTCATATCCTACCAGCATCTACCTCAGAGAGTCACTACGTATCAGCTGTGTAGGGTGACTCATTTTGCACATGTTAGCCAGTCTTTCTCCTTGGTTATCCCCCTACTTATACAATGGGCCTGTGAACGGAGTGGTGATCATGGCGGGCATAGAGGCTGCCTGTCACTAACGCTGAGGCTTTCTGGCTGCCCTCCTGCTAGCCCAGATCAACTGAGACCAACTCCTTGGCTTGATATCATCCCTCAGAGAGACCAGATAACCATTTAGGGCTGGTTGATTATATCAGATCCATTTCAACCCTGGAATTGCCAACCATTATCCCATAACTCAGCTATGGATTTGCTTTCATAACTTGTAGTGTCCCTGCCAACACTACCCTTTAAGGGTTTTTAATGCCTGACTCACCACAGGAAACTTTCTCATAAAGAAGGTATGACTCTGGGTGCATGACCACCCATGTGATCCACTGCAACTGCTTCATCCACGTCATGTGGAAAAACTTGCCTAGTAGGATGATAGAAGGGCTTATTAAAAGTTCAGTTAAGGTACAAGCTAGAGTATCATTCTTCACAAGGTACAGGATCTGTTCACAAGGTTGTGGTTTATACATTGAACTAATGACCATTGTTTCATGCTATGTACTCAATAGCTGAACTACCTGGATTTGGGAACCATGTGGAAGTACGATTGGCTCTCTCACTCTCTCTTCTAGGGATCTACTTGTGAAATTGTGTTTATCATCTATGCAATCTTAGAATATGCTAGATTAAAAGTCCTCATTCTCAGGACTGGTAAAGTGATGCTTTCACCAAGGGATATGGTAACAGATCCATTGAGCTTGAAGCTGTGACTTCCATTTGGACATTTTGGGTTCCTTGTGCTACTGACCCAGCAAAAAAAGGAACTACCATACTAGTTGGGGAAATTCACCTTAAGTTTCGTTAACTTTATTCTTGTATCCCAATGAAGACCTAGGGTTATTGCTATACTAATAGGACAGAAAGGAGTATATCTAAAATTCAGGGAACTCATCACCTTTTGATACCTTTAAACTCTGTGCTAATCGTATATTGAAAATGGTAGCAACAACAGCCCAGCAAGGATAAAGCATCTGAGGATGTGATGCCTTAGGGTTGGAAGGTCTGGATCACCCTGCCAGGCAAGTAAATTAGATGAACTTAAGCACTGATTAAGGGTAAGGCAATCCAGAATGAGTAATGAATAAATAATCGTGCATACACTCTTACTTGGTGTTCTGATTTTTGGTTGAGCATAGATGAAGACTCTTAGGAAGTGATGAAACCTATAGAGGGTCAGGCTAATGGAATTTCTCTTAATTCTTATCCTTCTCCCACCCATATTCTTCTTTTGTTACTTTTTGTGAACTTTTCTTTTAGGTTTTATTCTAGTCTGCATTTATTGCCAGCTCCTTATTTCAGGGTTGGCATATTATTTGGAAAGCACTCTGAATCTTTGTAAATGTTTTAACTTATGAAATATATAAAGCATATAGAAAAGTATAGGGAATAATATTGCAGGCATCCATTACATCCACCAAATAAAATAGTATAGATACAATTGAAGCCATTTCTTAATGCTTCGCAGAACCACTCTGCCCCCCCTTCAGAGATAACCACCACACTAAAGCTGATGTATATGTATTTCTGTGTGCATGTATTCATAAATAATACATAGCTACATATTTTAAAATTAATTAAATTATATCCCATGGTATGTAGTTTTATGTGTAACTTATTTTTTATTTAATATGTTTTTGAGATTTATTTTTGTTGATTAGGCTTGATTTTTTTTAAAGTCCAGAAGTTGGTTTTGTTTCATTTTGTCATTTTGTGTTGTTTTTTCACCATTATTTTAATTATCCCTCTTCTAAGACCATCAACTCTTTGTATAACTCTAGAACGTTCCATTCTCATTAGCAGAGCTCTAGTAATTCTGGAACATAAGAGACACACTCTATTCCAGCCTAAGATATGCGTAACAGAATAAATGACTGCCACTGAAGGGTAACTTGTTTTCTCTCCATTGCAGTATTCTGGTGCTGGTTTCAGGAAAGCTCTCTTGGATTTTAGTTTTGCAAGAGAAAAAATTCCAAGTTGAGACCCAGAAAATTTAACAGAAGTTATTGACTCTCTTACCCAGTTGTTTACCAATAATTATTGAGAATAAATTAGTTCTCACTTTTGTTCTCTTTTCCAACAGAATGCCATTCTCATTGCTTAAAAATATATTGTGTTTGGAAGCAATAAAAAAAAAAAGCAAAGGGTGAATAAGGCTTCGGTGGGTAACTGGGAATAACTCTAAAATTCTTACAGAGAGCTACCACAGTAACTGCAGAGGATCAATAAACCCACAAGTAACATCAAACAACAGCACCTCTGTTAAACATAACAGCTATACCATGGAGCTACTGTGCTAAATCCTTTCTTTCCTCTTAAAAAGAAGTGTTAAAACAGAGTTTTAGAAGTCTAACAAAGTCTTTATAAACACACCTACTCTCCAGAAATGTAAGATCCACGTCAATTTTTGAAGTTTTTATTTTTCCTCCCTAACTTAGTACCAAGAGCCTTCTCTATACCTGCTCTTATGATTGTTAGTAGCCTTCCCAGGAACGGTCTGTACTGGGGGCCTCAGGGCAAGTGGTGGCTGGTAATATTAGCTCTAGTTTATAGCGCACTGCCTTTCTAATAGACATGGCCAGGCATTATCAGATACTCTCAGTTCTATCAAGTCACATAGCAGTGAACAATAGAAGCCAGGAGGAATTTGAATGTAAAAAAAAAGGTAGTATAAGAGCACCTAGTTGAGCTTTATGGAGCTCTGCTTGCTTATTTTGGTTTGATGACAAGAAACACATCCTGGACTTTGAATGAATTGGACGCTGGGTGTTGGGACACTGTCAGTTCCCCATAAAAACTGTATTCACCTTGTCCTTTAAGTGTGGAGGGGTCAGATATCCTGCATTTGTTAGTTCATAGATCTCCAGATTGAGAGCTGCTGCACACAAAGATCTGCATTTGAACACGATGTAAATCATGAAATCCCTTCCATATTGACTTCTTTCACTTAGTAACATGCATTTAAGCTTCTTCCATGTCTTTTCATGGTTTGATCGCTCATTTCCTTTTAGTACTGAATAATATTGCATTGTCTGGATGCAACACAGTTTATTTATTCATCCACCTACTGAAGGACATCTTAGGTGCTTCCAAGTTTAGGCAATTATGAAGAAAGCTGCTATAAACATCTGTGTGCAGGTTTTAGTGTGGACGTAAATTTTCATTTCCTTTGGATAAGTACCAAGGAGTGCAATTGCTGGATCTTATTGTAAGAGTATATTTAGTTTTGTTAGAAACCACCAAACTCTCTTCCAAAGTGACTGTACCATTCCCATCAACAGTGAATAAGAGTTCCAGTTGCCCTACATCCTCAGCAGCATTTTGTGTTGCCAGTGTTCTGGATTTTGGCCATTTTAATAGGTATATAGTTGTAGCTCATTGTTGTTTTAATTTGCATTTCCCTGAAGCCATATGATGTGTGGAACTTCTTTTCACATGCTTATTTTCCATCTGTATATATTTTTTCAAGTATATTTTTATTTTGAAAGGAATCCTCATATTTAAAAACTGCTGACCTACGCATATTTAAAAGTACTGACATAGACAATACTACTAGATATTAGAATTAGTGACCACGTTTCAGTTACTTGTGCTAGTGTTAGAGGGATGAGGCCAACAATGGATCTGGGAGACAGTTCGTCATGTACCCAGGACATGCCCAGTATTCATGCCAGTAGTAGGATGCAGGTTTAGTGTTCCTTCATCCCTCTTGGGACTGGTCTCCTGGTTATAAGAGGAAAGGGATAGAAATCCTGCTAATACAACAGTGGAAGAACACTCTGCAAAAGACCATAACTATTAACATGACACATGCTTGTTTTTGCCATAGAAAATTTCACTCTGAAGTTGCTAAATACTCCATCAATGATGTATATGAAAGGTCTACCCTTGGCCCTCAGAACTGAATGTTAAGAGCTTGGATCCTGGCTGTGATGCTAGTGGAACTTGGGGAGCAGAAAATGCACATGGAAACTGGAGAGGGAGAAAGACTAGGAAGAAGCAGAGATGGACTAATTCCCAACTGAGATTGAATTTAATGACTGAAAGGTGATTTGACTGGAAAAGTAAAGAAATTTTTGCACTAACATCTGAACTCTCAGATTTTATCATCATTTAGTAGTGTGATAGATTAATATTTTTGAAATGTTAACTTCTGTCTGTCTTCCCTTTCAAGCAGCCTGTACACGTTGCCACAGGGAAGAAATGCAGAGCAGAAAGCCCATCGATTTTAAGTCTCTTTCCGGATTATATGTTCAGAAATCCTTGGGCTTCAAGGTAACATGGACACAGATATTCTCAATAAATAATCATGCACGAGAGAACCCAAAGTTTAAGGAATGTGGGTCTTCACTTGGAGATTTTAAAAATCGTTTCCCACTCTGTCTCGAGGGAAACTGGTGAGATAAGAGAGCTGGGCGGGCCCCAGGAGGTGTGCTGCCCATCATTAGTGCCATTCATCCAGTGTATCTGGGTAGCCTTCCGCCTTCCCCACCCGGCCACTTTAGGACACGTGGTAGGATTGCATTTCTCAATTCTCTTCAGACTCGGTGTAGCCGTATGACTTACAGTGACAAATACAGTGTGGATGAGAGTGATATGTGTGGCTTTAAGAGCTGTGGTGTGACTCACTACCTTCCCCTCCCACTGTGGTGGTTTTTACGGAAGCGCTTGTTGAGATGAAGCCTCCAATGGCCTGAGTCCCTTGGTGAGCACAAGGAGCAGGGCTTGTCCAGCAACCTGCATTGGACACAACACGAGAAGTTAACTTCTCTGGTGTTAAGCAATTGAGGTTTGGGAGGCCTGTGTGTGTGTGTGTGTGTGTGTGTGTTTAGTCTAGCAGGTGTAAAAATAGAGCCCTAATGTTGCCATCAGAAGCCTAGTTGCTGCAGTGCTTAGATTCTGAGGTGACATTTCCTGGGTTGGAAACCCTGCTCTGTCACTGACTAGCTAGGCATTCTTGAGCAAGTTATTGACCTTTCCGTGCCTCTGTTTCCTCATCTGTAAAGTGGGAGTAATAATGATCCTGTGCACAGGGTTCTTGAAGATTAAATAAGTTAATATTTGTAAGAAGAGTTTGGGGCACATCAGTAACATATAAATGTTAGCTTTGTTTCTTCTCTCTCTCTCTCTCTCTCCACCCCCATCCCTCAGGTCGGGCCTTCCCTAAGAGATAATCTGTGACAAAGAAACGAGCAAAAATATTAATCTCCAAGGAGTTGAAATAGCAGCTTAATTCATTTGAAGTTTCAAAAAAGTATCAAAGAGGAGCCTTGCTGAGCATAATAGAATGCCTCTTTTAATCATATATGCTTAACTGCACTTACTGAATTATTGTCTGTTCCTGTGAGGCAACTAGGCATTTACTGTCACCCCACTTCTATAGCACTGGTCTCATGCAAGAGTTCTCCCCCAGTCATGCTCTTCCCTACCCCCTTCCCTGGGAAAGGGGCCACCAAACATTCAGGAAGAGAGCTAACTAACTTTGAGACTGTTTCATCTTCATACCTGCAGTGAATCGAGAAGCCCCCCCCCCCCCCCCCCCCCGCCCCAAGCTATCTGGGTGAGTGCTGCGGGTTTTAAAGCAATCTTTTAATATATTCACTTGATTTTAAAGACAAAAACCTCCCTGGAACATTTAACCATGGACACCACTTTTGCTCTTCTGAGTGACTGCTCCGTGAACTTCTCTGAAGCTGGTGTTAGAGGTGGTTGGGATATATTTCCAAAGATTCAAGTTCTGTGCTGGACCATTAAGCCTTTGAGGTCCAAGAAAAACCACAAAGGATTGCCAGTGTCAGGACTGAGGGAGAAACAAGCTTTGAAATATAGGAGAGGATAAAAAGCAAAACCTCTGCAGGTATGTCATTCCCAATCAGATAAAAATACAAACCAAGTGGACAGTAAAGGTGAGCTTTGCAAAGCTGCTGCCCATGGGGTGGAAAAGTTTGGGAGGAGAGGGTCAGAGAAAGGGGGGATAAAAACCCCTCCTGGTACATTTAAACCTAAAACCTGCTGTTTAATTATACTATTACCACAAAAATTCTTTCGAGCCTGTGGAGGTAACCGAAAAGGAACAAAATGACAAAGTGCACAGGTAGGCATTTTATATGATTCTGGACATGGAAACCCTGTTCCATTTAGAAAGTCTCTCAAAACCCTCAGTTCTCAATCACGGGTTTCATCTGCATGGCTCATCAAAAGATCACAAATTTCAGTTTTCCCTCCAGGATGCTGATGAGAACATTTAACCAGAAAGAAGGTCACTGGTAAAATGAATCAGGGTTTATTAAATTCTTAAGGTTGTTTTCCAGGGATATTTATAAGAGAAATGTAATTTTGGAAAGAAAAATATGTTGTGAATTGATGGCAATTCTTTCTGGCCACAGGTCTTTATTAAGGCAAAGCATTGCAGCCACACAGAAGAATTTGAGTCTCAGCTTTAACTTTTTCTCACATAAAAATGCACCAACCACGGTATTCTGTAGAAGGACCTGGAGTTTTTAATGCCTTTAGTTTTGTGGTTTCCTGATTTACATGGGGCATTGTGCATAAATATGCAGCGCCCCACTTCCTTGATGAAAATAGGCTTTCCTATTTTATGGGCCTACATACATTGTACTGAATTTCTCCACAAGGGACAAAATTTATGTTGAAAGCTGATCCAAGGAAAATTGACATGAAAGGATTTCTCCAAAAGTAGCAAAAGTGCTTACTTTGATCATAGTTCCTGGTAGCTGAGCCGAGTAGATAAGATCATAAGACATATATATTGTCAATAATATGAACACTCTTACAAAAAAAATCAATCAATTTAGGAAATTATAGATCACAGAGAACACTATCCATTTATCATGATTTTTTTATATAGAATTTTCTATTTGCCTCCACTCAAGAGATTTGTCATGTTTCAGAACATCTTCACAAACATACTTCAGGAGCCTGCCTACAAATTTTCCATAGTCTCAGCCTTGCTTTCTAAGTATGGGCATATTAAACACACATCTTTTATAATGGGGTCTTGTCAAGACCATATATGATTCCATTTGCCCTACTGCATGTTTTGTCCAGCTCTTACCATAATTCCTTTGGGTAAGCTATTGTTTAGTCCCTTGGTAGAATTTTTTTTTTTTTTTTAAGATTTGATTTATTTATTTGACAGAGAGAGACACAGCAAGAGAGGGAACACAAGCAGGGGGAGTGGGAGAGGGAGAAGCAGGCCTCCCGCCGAGCAGGGAGCCCAGTGCAGGGCTTGATCCCAGGACCCTGGGATCGCCTTGGTAGAAGTTTTATATCATACCTCCTTCCCTCTCATCATCCTTCCTTTCTTTCTTGCTCTCTTCCTCCTCCTCTTCTTCATCCATCTCCTTCTTTTAGTGCTGCTATTGCATGGCTTCTAACACAATAAAAGTCTAGGCTAAGAAACTTCCATCATTTCAGGTCTCCATGCAGACTTGTGATATAGCAGCAGTGATGTGGAGGCTATTAGAACAGATTTATTCATCAAACAAGAGCTGTAGGCAAGTGTCTGAGTTCAGTAGCATTGGGAAACATAAAGCACACCATCTGCATCCAAAGAATTTACAGACCAGTAGGTCATAAAGACAGGATAGTAGGAGAGTAGGATAAATTGTTCAAAATTCTTCATGACTTTCTCCCTTGTAAAGAATGACCTCACCCCACGCATACCCACAAGTGACAAGAGTTTAAGGCTTCAACTTTTTTGTGTTTTTTTTTTGCCATTTGAAATTTGTTATAAACAGAAATTATCTTTCAGCAAGTAGGAATTTATATTAAAATCATTCTATTCATAATGCATTAAAGATTTAAAATATAATTTTCCTAAACCATACAGGCAGAAATGTTGAAAATCAGATATGCAATGCTATGAAAATAGTATTTGAGTGCAGACATCACCATGGAGGACTAGTGTGCATGGCTGTGACAGTTCTCATCTGGTCAGAGTTGATTGTAGAAGATATAAGTTGGGTCTGTGTGTTGCAACCAGAGCAACACTTTAAAAACCAATTGTATTTCCTGCTTTTCATACTGAATTTATTGTTTGAGCAAACTGACCTGTTGAAAGGGTCAGGGTGGCTACACGGTATGTGTAAACCAGCTCCAGACCCATAGTGAGATGTGGGCACATGGCCCTTAACTTGACCCCATGTAACTTTGACTCCACTTCTGATTTTCTTTTGGTTCTTTGAGGTTGTTGGAATTTTTTCATGGTACTCTGTGATGGTGGAACAACTCAGAATACACTTGCCATAGTAAGATAGTTTTTCTTAACAAACTTTCGCAACACAGTATTTTTTGCCATCTGCTTAAGGAACCTGTTTTTTTTTTTTTTTAAAGGATAAACTCTTTACCCTGGTTTTCAGGGCTTTTTTGTAACCATATGTGGTGAATATGTGGGAGAGGAGTTAGATACTCAGCATTCATTCTTACGTACTTTTCTGCCTTATCCTGTGTGGCAAAGGCTACAAGCCTGAGAAGTACATCTTCTAGACTGTCTGTAGTGTTTTGGATAGATTGACCTTCTGCCTTGTAGACACACTTATACAAGATTTGGAAAAAAAGGAGGCAGAAGCTATTTTATTCTTACTTTCATAGTAGACTAGAGCTTTACAGAGATGAGTTTTATAATGATCTCTGTTTTCCTTTGCTGTTTACCAGCCACAGGTGTGTGGAGCAACTATGAAGTGTTATAGGTTTTCTGCAGGTTCTCAACCTCTAGACATGGGTTTCTGACTTTCTCTAGGCCTTTCTATGGTTCATAAGCGCCTAATTTCCTGTATTATATCCTTTTCTGTTTAAAATACATAGAATGGCTTCTCTTTTTCTCTTTTTCTTTTTCTGGCTTGTCTTCTTCTAACTGAACCTTGACTATGTAATATAAACTCTCTAATAAAGATGGCTAAAAAAGGCAAAACGGACTGACGCCATGCTTTGATGCATTCCCTAGTCTATTTCTTTCACCTATTCAAATCCATCTGTGTCTGCCTCCATGCAGTATTTCCTGCTCCTGAGCCCCACTAAATCCACATTTCTTAATTCTTTCAGTGGTAGCACCCTATAATATGTTTATCAGTTTCAGCTTTAATCCTCTTTTGTATTGCTATTTTTAAAAATCATTTTTGTCTCTTTAGTATCCTCCATTATGTTGTAAGTTCCAGGAGAATCAGCCTATTATTTTATTTTTCTTTTGATTCCCTTAGAGAGGCAACATTGTATGATACACATAATGGGCCTGCTGAAAACACACGCATACATGCAATGCATCCCACTGTGGTTTTGTTTTGTGACTGGTAAAAGTTATATATGCTTATTATATATAAAGAAAATAACAGATAATATTCTTAACTTTCTAATTCAGAAATGATCACTATTAACATATCAGTACATTTTATTCATGAATATTTAATTCTAATCTGAATTATATTAGGAATGAGAACAAAGTTTTTTGTATCTTTATTTCTACTAACATACAACCACTATTTTACCATCATTAAACATTTCACATGAGTGCTGAGCTGGCTTTATAGCACTGGATTATACACATGTACCATCATTTAATTAATCATTTTTCCACTGCTAAATATTTAGGTTGTTTGTCCATTTGTACTATAAATAATGCCACAGTTGAAATAGTTGCACATTATTCTTTTTTTTTTTTTTTTAAAGATTTTATTTATTTATTTGACAGAGAGAGACACAGTGAGAGAGGAGCACAGGCAGGGGGAGTGGAGCGGGGAGAGGCAGGCTTCCCGCAGAGCAGGGAGCCTGATGTGGGGCTCGATCCCAGGACCCTGAGATCATGACCTGAGCCGAAGGCAGACGCTAACCATCTGAGCCACCCAGGCGCCCCGTTGCACATTATTCTTAGCATCACAAAAAATTCTCAGCGCATCTTTTCCTTAAGATTAGAGATGTTTAGGGGTTTACCTATTAAAAATGAATAGTGTTTAGGTGACTTCAAAGAGCTATAAGATGTGGAGAAGGAAGCGTTCAGTGATAGAATGGCTTTCCCCAGGTACTGATTTAGTAAATAAATAAATTAGTAAGTGATTGAATGAATGAGCAAAATAGTCCCGTTCCTAATCCATTTCACCTGTGGCACCCAAGTAAAAAAGTTGGAGGCTGTATTTAGAAATGCACTTTGTATCCATGTGTGTCACGTATGCATACATAGCTAGTTTTACTCTCTCCGGTGTCTGTTAGTGATTTTGAAGCATCTCTTACGTAAAAGTTGATCAAAGTCTAGTCCATATTAACATTATCAGGTAAAGAATCCAGTCAATGACATTATTCCAGTTCTTAATTTAAGAATAAATGACTTAAGCTCAGTGAAATCCAGACTCAGGGGGATACTGAAGGCCCTTTGAAAGACAAAGAGGTGGCACTTTGGTGTTAGGGTCGGCCTTGTGCAGAGCAGAGATGAGTAGGAAGGGGAGCAACATGGAGTATTGATGTGGGCCAATGTAAATGTTTGGGTGAAAATAGAATTATTTTGAGGCTTAATCATTTTAGGGAACCACTCTCTGGACTGTAACCTAGATGAGCAATATGGTGAGATAATTTCTCATTTGAGGTTGTTGCAGTGGGTAAACAAAGATAGCTATTTCCAGGTTAGCCTCTGGGCACTCAATTCCCAGAATTGGCATTTAGCATATCAGACACTGATAGTTTCTTTTTGCCATATTGGTGCTTTCAAAAATGGAAAACCACATCAAATACCAATATAAGATGGGGGGAAATAAAGGTCAAATTTCATATAATAAAAGAAATCCATTTTCTCTGCTGGCAATCCCTAGAACTTCAGCACTCAGGATGTTCAGGGATAGCTGCATGATGAAAAACATCAGAGGGGGAAGCTTTTTAAAAATTTTAACAAATCTGATGAGCAAGATTGCTTTCAAAAAATGTTCCAGGAGGAAATCCTGAAGGAAGCAAAACACAGCATAAAATAACGTTGGTTTAGGTAATGGAGTAAGGGATCACCTTGCAGAAACTTGTAGATAGCCTTCTCTTTTGTTTGGCATGAGTGATTAATAGCTGCTTCTGCCCATAATTTGTCATCTCACACACTGGGCTCTCAGCACCCTGATGTATTTTCAGCCAACACGGCTCTTATTTTGGCACTGGATCTTGACAGGAATAGTACTCAAGACAGAGCATATATTTTGTTAGTGCACTGTGCAGGGTGACCTAAGAGTAAGGGAATGGTGGATCTTCGAAATGTGTCTGAACAATGGGTCACAAGAGAGAAGGTCACTCTTGGAGACAGTAATAAGAGATATGGTTTTTAAACCACTTAATATGAGTCTGTACTGTTTAAATACTCTGCATATATTAACTCATTTAGTCCTCACAATAACACAAGAAAGAGGCACTGTTGTGGTGCCCTACAGGTGAGGAAACTAAGCCCATTGATAGAAACAGAAATCAAGGGATTTCCCCTGGTCATAGAGCTGAATTATCTGGGATTCACACAACACTCTTTTCCTTAAAGTTTCTCTGATGACTTCCAGTGCGTGTGCCAACTAAAGCTTTACTAATCTGGCCCCAGCCATCTTCTCTATCTCATCTTCTGTTACTATGCAGTATGCTTGCTGTATTCTAGGAACTCAGATTATTTGCCATTTGCAAAATGTGCTTTGTCTCACTCTATCCACATCTGTCTGACATGCACTTCACACCTTCACTGGCAGATTTCAACTTCAAAGTTCAACAAATAGCTCCTATTCCTAAAGTTATCATGGATGTCTCCTTCGCAGGAGAATATACTAATCCCCTTCTCTGTTCTCTAATGACCTTCTTCCTTGCCCTGATTAGCACTTACCATGTTATATTGTCATTCTGAGTATCTCTATCTTTCAAGTGGCTTTCCTTTAGAACAGGAGCAGGAACGATGTGCTACCCATTTTTTTAAAGATTGCCCCATCTGTGGTAGAATGTGTGGTATCAAATATGTACTTGATAGGCTTATTCTGAATTAATAATTAGAAATAAATGGTTAGCTACATAAATGATTACCAAACACCAGAAGAGTGGGAACATTATCAGACAAATTAGGGATAAATGGTGCTTTTTACCTGAAATTAAGGGTAATATATGTGATTCTGATCTAATTAGCTGGTACCTTTATTTATATGTATATATCTGGAGTTGGAAACTACTAATGTTCCCAAGATTGACCTTGAAGCCATTCTTCCCAGAAAGTCATGCCCTAATTTTTGCTTCACCGCTACTGTCTGCTATTGCCTTCCAACAATCCATGTCCCTCTGGTGTAGTCATTTTCCATATTGATCATTGACCATGAGGTCAGAGCAGCAGCTGCTGGTGAAGGCTCAGTCCTCATTCCTCACGCTTCTCTCTCACATTAGGCTCTGCTTCCCTGTGCAGTTTATTCCATCCTTCTATGAATATTCATGGACACCTTCTGTTTATGAGACATTGTTCTAGGGCTTGGCACTGAGATGTGAACAAGGAAGATACAATCCCTTCCCTCATGTGGCAGGCAGAGTAAGCATTGGAAACGTAGATAAAGAGCCACTGTTTCAAGGTCTTGGCTTCTCTACCTCTCCTCTCCTGATTCCACTCTTGGTGAGACCAATTTCCAAGACCAGGAACTCTGGTTGTGAGCAGTATGAGTGAAAGGGTTAAGAGAGGAGGCTAGTATGGCTCGTGTAGCAGGTGAAATGGGAAGAAAGCCACATGAGAGAGGGCTACTGAGCAGGGAGAAGATGTGGAGACATTCAACCAGAATGTAGCCATACTCTATTCTAAATGGAGATACTCATAACCTTTGAGAGTAGAGACAAACAAAATGCAAGAAATAAAAATTAAAACAATAATAGGTAGCATTTATCTACAGTAGTCTTCTACATATTTTGTGTATATGAATTCATGCAATCTTCATAAAACCCTATTGAGTAGATAGTAGTATTACCTCATTTCACAGGTGAGAAGACTGAGGTACAGAGAAGTGACTTAAGCAAGTGAGTTACAAAGGTAGGATTTGGACTCGGGCAGTATAGCTTCAGACTCCTTGCTCTGAACTATTAAATAATATTGTCCCTTAGCAAATACTTCCTTAAGTAAAAACAGATGTAAATTATCTTACTATATCACAGGAAAATCAAGGACATTTTCTATGTCTTAAAAGCTGGTTCAGCTAAATTTTAGTTATTATGAATTGGTTTTCTGGTATATGGATTATTGAAGCATTTCAGCTTTGCCTCCTCTCCTGTGTCTTTGGGTCTGCTGATATGCCTTGTATAAAAGAGAACAAAGGAGAAAAACTAATTGCACCATTTCATAGAGGCTTAACCACTCAGTGCTCCTCCATGTCCTGCTGCTGGGCTAATTTTCAAAATTGATATATATGAAAAGCAATTTTCTGTAGAAATTTTGTAGAATATATTAATAGAATTCTGGATGGTCATTAGAGCAGACTATAGGGAGAGAGGGGTAGTTGATAAAGCTGAGGACTGTTCTCACATTGGAAACAGGCACTAAGGTTGGGCTATACCAGCTGTGGTAGGGAGCTGGATAGAGTTCCACAGGCTCTAAGCATATGGGCGTTTACTATAAAATAAATGTGACTACCAGAGAGAAATCAGTCTTGATAGTGGTTTAGAAAAGGGGTCAGCAAACTTTATAAAAGGCCATATGGTAAATATTTTAGGGTGAACTATTTCTGGCACACATGGTCTCAACTCTCTGGGATAACAACTCAGCTCTGCCACTCTAGTACACATAAAGCCAGAGGGAATCCTTGAATGAACGAGTATGACTGTGTTCTAGTGAGACTCTGTTAAAAAAATAGTGGGCCGGGTTTGACCCGTGGGGCCATAGTTGGCAGGATCCTGGTTTAGAACCATAGGTGAGCAAAACAGTTGTCACTGAAGAATATAACTCACCATGATTTATGTTTCTTCTGTTAAATGTTACAGAATAAAAAGGTATTGGTCAGGGTTTAAGGAAGAACTTCCCTGGTTGGAAATCCAAGAAGTTCTCCTTTGAAGAAAGGTATTAGGAAGGATGTTAGAAGTAAATATAAACCTGAAGAAGAATGGCCAAAAGTCCAAGAAAAGGTGTTGGGCAACAGTTTAGGAAGCAGCTTTATCACATGAGGGCTCATGACTGGACCCTGGCCATCACTGTAGGAGACAAGGAAGATACAGTCTAGCAATGGCCTCACAGTCTAAGGACTGCAAACCTAACTCTATGGTGCTTGTGAGGAGAAAAATGAGGGAGCAACACCACCCCACGTCTGTCCCAGGATAAATGGGTAATGGGATAGAGGCCAGGACAATTTCTGGGGCTTGGGTATCTGGTAAAATGTGAGGCTGGCATAATTTTACTACCTTAGGGTACATTTTATGTAGACTCACTGGTTTCTCTTTTTTAATACTTTGTCTTTCTCTCATTTTTAAATGTTTTCCTCAGGTTTTTCTTTAAAAAGATTATTTTAGAAAAATTGCAATTTTCATCTTCCCTAGACATATCTTTGCCTAGTCCTCTCTGTCAGCTCCCACTGCATTCAGCCCCTTGGGTTTCTAGCCTGGATTATTGAACAGGTCATAGCCGGCCTCATTGCCTCTAGCCATAGCCTTGAGTCCCTGTCTACTTCTCCAGCATTCCTTTGACACTCACTACTTTGAACTTCATATTTGAGCAACATCAAATGGTGTTTAGTTTAGCTATTTCTTGCCTCTGTACATTTGGTGACACCAAAATTCTTACTCCTTGACCAGACTGCTTAACTTCAGTCATCATTTAAGACCCAGATTCCATTACCTTCTTACAGGCTATGCACATTTCTTCCATTGTGCTAAAATATTGTGTTTCCTCACCTTCTCCTTCCCTGGAGTGTGAGCAGGACCTATATTCTTATGTCTGCACCGCAGGGCTTAGTACATACTATGTAGGTTTTTAAAATCAGTCACAAATGAATCTGTGTCTGTGATAAGTAGGGGAACAGGATGTTCTCAGGATTGAGGTTCAAAACAGAGAAAGGGGAGAGAAGTCAACACTTGGGACAGAGAAAATGGATAGAGCTTGCGTAATTGCCTAGTTGCTTTCAGTGTAGGATGAGTTATGGATGAAAAACAGATGCAGGGTAGGTAAATAAATAAATTACAAGTCATTCCACATACCTTCTTCCTAATTATTTTTTTTTGGGGGGGAATGACATTTATTGTAAGAGTTTGCATGCGGTAGTCTAAAGAGATTTTGGCATTTGTATGAGTTCTGAGCAACACAGGTACTCATAGGAATGTACACCCAGTTTTTCCCCTGTCATAATTAATGGCATTAACTTTTAATGATGGCCTCTGCCCTTAGGTCTGCAGACATTCAAAACAATTTGGTTGGGCATTTTAATGCACAGGGAAAAAAATATATGGACATATTTAAAGCAGCCAAATCTTTAAGCCTTTTCTGCACTTATCTGTGGCCATTGCCACACTAGCTCATTACCATGGTGGTGCTATCCCTAAAGTTTTCTGTACGATTCAATGAAAATATCAATAATAACTATTCATTATTGGTTATGCCTGGCATCATGCTAAGCACTTCACATGCATTATTCCAATTAATCACAATAGCTCTGTGAAACAAATTAGGACTCTGAGACCCAAGGCCACCCAGCAACAGAGCCAAGATTCTGACTCCAGTGACTATGTTCTTTATCATCACACTATGCATTTGCTCTAATTTATTAATTCGTTTAGGTCTTTCTATTTCAAATGCCTTTAGTCAACACAGCCAATATGGGATCTGCACACATACTGGAAATAACATGGTCTGCTAATTCCAACCCTTCACTCACCGTGTAAGTCAGTTCCTAGTTTCAAGCTCAGGCTCAAAGTGTAGGCTCTTTTATGAGATTTCTGGTAGCAAGCAGGTGAAAGAAAGAATTCAAAACTATTTCCTTTGCTGGGAGAGACACGCCAAGTAGTTGGGAGGAATTGGGGCTGCCTTTCTGACATTGCTCCATTCAGCCCACAATCTCCTCTCTTGGAGAGCCTTCCCATAATTGCCTGCCTGGAAGGTGGAAAATGGGACGTGCAATGTCACAGCAAATGAGGGCATGCGGAACCCAGTAGAGCACGTCAGGATTAGCTGGGCACCTTCACCCATTTTCTCATTTAGTTTTTCTTCAAAAGAATACTGCATAAAACATAGCACAGTAACCCACAGCTTATTTTAAAGTGCTATCTTCTGGCAGCACGCGTTAGCACATGATTAGAGTTGAAAACTGAGAAACTAGACCTTCTTCAGTGGTTGGCCTGCTGTGTGAAAGGCAGTCAGGCAAGCTTACCCCAGGACCAACTAAACCATAAGCATTTATTAAGTATCTATTTGCAATCCAGCATGAATTTGAATGCTTTGGATACCAAAAGAGTACCGGGAGCAGAGTTTCAGTTTAACCCTAGCAATACACAAGTCAAAGTAATGCATTTCAGTCTTAAATGGCTGTTGGAAGCTATGACAATTGAGAAGATAAATATGACAGCTGGACTTGTCGGGCATAATGAGCATTTGCTCTTACTGCCCATGAGGTACTCCTCTTTTCTCTAATAAAATGATGCAGATTTTTCTTTGGGGAATCATGCATCACCCACTATCAGGCCATTTAGTTTGGGTGATAACCAAGACAGGAATGGGCGCATGACTGATGACAGCCAATGAGATTTTTTTTTATTTGCGAGAGAGAGAGAATGAGAGACAGAGAGCATGAGAGGGGGGAGGGTCAGAGGGAGAAGCAGACTCCCCGCTGAGCAGGGAGCCCGAAGCGGGACTCGATCCAGGGACTCCAGGATCATGACCTGAGCCGAAGGCAGTTGCTTAACCAACTGAGCCACCCAGGCGCCCCAGCCAATGAGATTTTTAAAAAAATTCTGAGATTGCCTATAGTTGAAGCCAGTCTTACACACATGGACTTTCCAATTAGGTGAAATGATAAATCTCCCCCCTTTTCTTTTCTTTTCTTTTTTTTTTTTTTTTTTTTTTAATATATGGCAGTTTGCATTGGGTTGCTAGCTACTTGCAACCAAAGGATTCCTAAATTGGGTTTTTCTGCTTCTAGATAGGGCAGAATAGATTTCTGCTTCTGGGTAGGATACAGTCAATGCTGACAAGGTGATGTTCCCGCTGCAGCAGCTTAAAATGGATAGATTACAAAATTACAAATTTCTGAGTTCATGAGAGAGCTGTGGAAGTAACAGAGATGAGATAAACCATAACTCGAGAGAAAGGAAGTAAGCCGCCCACCTCCAGGCATTTTTCAGCCTGGGTCATCTGCCAAGTTGGAGCATGATCCGAGGACTAGTCTTGCTGAAGCAGCAGGGCTCTGCTGAGGGGAGGAGTAACTACCTAAGCTTTTAGCAGTTAAATGGGGGTGATGTGGCAATTTTGAAACTTGAGGGGACTCAAACACTTGTTTTCCTCAAATAAGTTTTGGAGTAATGGAGGAGCTAAGCTAAAAGCTTCTAAAATGTGGAGTAAAATATCCAGAGATTCTTGGTACTGAGCAAGTTAGATCTGCTAGTGAGGGAGCTTCCATGAAGAACATTAATTAACTGCCAGGAATTTAAAACATTGGCTTGGGGGCTGGATAGATCGACTGAAACTTACACAGAATAGAAATGGACAACATTTATTGTTGTGGGGTTTGATAGACAAAGTCCTATCAGGGTTCTAGTAAAAAATCTAGGAGATGCATGTCCTTAGAGCATTAAAAATCAGAAATGTATTGAATATTATAAATATTGCAATCTAGTTTTATCCCAAATGAGTTTCTAATTGGATTGAGATGATCATGTCCTCACTGTATGTACTTAAATGTGGAGAAAGCACTCTTTGATGAAAGTTAAAATGATTTGGACCCTCTTTGATTCTTTTATTCATTATATCTGGCATATAATTAAAAATTAATAGACCTGTGGAAAGGCAAGATAATATGCCGTAATTAAGAGAAGAGTCAGGAAAATAGATGTCAGTCCACGGATGATCTAGGTAACTGAATTAGCAGACAAAGTATTATAAATACTTTGTATTTATAATACTTTGTAATATAAATATTAAAGAAATTAGAGGAAAGGACCAAATAGGTAAGGGATATTTATAAAAATCAAATGATCATTCTAGAACTAAAACAACAGCAACAGTAACAACAACATACCACCACAATATGTGGAACTGTCTGGATACAATAGAATACGGATACAACTGAACAGAGTTTAAAGCAGGTCAATAGAAAACATTCAAACTGATCCACAGAGGAAAAGAAATGGAAAGGACAGAACAGAGGGCAAAAAACATATGAAATGAACTTAAAAATTTATAGTATGTAACATATGTATAAGAGGAACCCTAAAAAGGAGAGCACAGAATGGGAGAGCAGTAATATTTGATAATGATTAAAATTTTTCAAAATTAAAATTCATCACCCCAAAGATTCAAGAATGTAGCAAATATAAAGTAGGAGAAACAGATATGGGCATATCACAATAAATCTGGAAGAAATACTAAAAGAAAAGAACCTTCAAGCATCCAGATAAAAGTAACATTACTTTCAAAGAAAATAAAATTCAATTGTTAGCTGACTTCTTTAAAAACACAGTGGAAGCCAGATTATGGTGGAATAGTATCTTTAAAGTGCTGAATGAAAATAACTGCCAAATAGAATTATGCATTCTGCAAGAATATCCTTCAGAATAGCATGAATGTTTTCAAAGATTGCGAGAACTTTTCTTCAGTAAGCCTGCAGTAAGAGACAACCTAAATAAAATTCATCAGGCAGAAAGATTATCATATTCAGAAACAAAGAAATGCAGGAGAGAATGAAAAATACCAGAACGGATAAGAGATAAATGTATGATAAATATGTTAATAAATATATGAATATATGTATATGCAAGTATATATAAGTATTGAATATCTGTGGAGATTCATTTATATGTAGAACTAAAATGTATGGCAACAATAAAAGTCAGGAGCTTGAAAGCCCTGATGCATTGACAGTACTACAAAGTGGTAAATGTAATAAACTGAGTTAACTATGTAATTCAAGGATGTGTTTTGTAAGATCTATGAGTACTGCTAATAGAAAAATATAAGAATATGTGAGTGCACTTGATAGAAAGAAAATACAGAACAATAAAATATATGATTAAACCAAAAGAAGAATGGAGAAAAAGTGAACAAATGGGAAAAATAGAAAATGAATGGTAACACAGTAGATATGACCCTAACTATTATTAGAAATTAACTGTAAATGGACTGAATGCTCCAATAAAAATCTAAGGTAGACCAAGTAATAATTAAAGTCCCATTAGGTTGCTGACCAGAGACAGAGACTATCTGAAGGACATAAAAAGTTTTAAAGTCAAAGGATGGAAAAAGGTTTTAAGAGAAAATAGCCAAACTAAGAGACAAAGTAGACACGAATAGCAAGAAGCAAGGGTATTTCCTAGTAAGGAGGTTCATTCTACAGAAAGATATTCTAGTCTGAAATTTATATGCACTCAACATTATAGCTACAAAATAGATGAGCAGAAAACAAACAAATTCAAAGCAGAACTAAAATGACATTAGAAAATTCCTACAAATGAAGTTGATTTAACAAGCAGACAGAAACTCAGTAATGGGATAGATCTGAACAACAAAATTAATAAACATGACTCAATTGACATGCATAGAACACTGAAATCAGCTTCAATAGAATTCAAATCATTTTCATGTGCACATGTCAAAATTGACTGTATGTTGGGCCAAAAAGAAAGCCTCAAAAATTTCAAATGATGAAAATGATTCAGTCTGTTCTAGGACAACATAGACATTTAGCCAGAAACCAGTAACAAAAACATGATGAGGAAATTCCCAAGTTCACTGAAATTAAATAACAATCTTTTAAAATAATCCCTGGGTAAAATAAGCAATCAGAAAATATTTTATATGGAATGGCAAGGAATATTAGCATATCAAAACTTTTAGAATGAATCTAAATCAGTGTTTGCAAGAAAATTTTTAGCTTAAATGCATTTAAAGAAAATAAGATGAAAATAAAAATAAAGACTTAAAATATTTTAAGCTTTTATTTCAAGAAACTAGAGAATGAAGAGCAAATCAAAGCTATGGAAAATAGGAAAGAGAAATAATAAAGTAAGGGCAGAAATAAATGATACAGAAAAAATGATACATGGGAGAAAATCAACAAAGATAAATATTTTGTTTTTTCTTTAAGGATTACTGAAATTAAAATATTTTTAACTACCAGCCATGATAAAGGAGGGAGGGGAGACAGAAGGGTGAATGAGAGAGCACACTAGATTTTACTTTACAGATAAAAAGAATGTTTGAACTTTAGGTAAAGAAATTCAAGAATTTAAATAAAATGGACAATATTGATGAAAAATATCACATACCAATACTAACAGAAGTATAAATAGACCATTTGCAGTCAAATGCTCTACCACTGAGCTATACCCCCAAAATAGACCATTTGAATAATCTTTTATTTGTTAATGAAATAGAAATCTGGTATTAAAAAAAATTTTTTTTCGAAGATGCATATGGCTTCACCAGTGAATTCTTTTATTCACTCAAGAAAGAAGAGCACTAACCTTGGACCAACTCTTTCAGAGAAAATTCAGTGAGGAATCTTTCTCTAATTCTTTTTGTGGGACCGCCTCACCTTAATTTCAACACTTCACAAGGGTATTAAAAGAAAGGAAAGTTACAGACCAAATTCTCTTATGAATATGGATACAAAAATCTTTAACAAAAATTAGCTAATTGAATCCAGTAGTGTAGGAAAAAGGGCAGTACTTTGCAATCAAATGTAGACACATAAGATTGGTTAATTTTTTGAAAGGTCAATCAATAGAATTCACTACAGTAATTAGAAGAGAGGGGAGTGACATCATCAACATGGTGACATAGGTCATTCCAGACTTCAGGTTTCTTTCGCAAGGACACCAACTAGCGACTATACATAGACAAGACACTCTTGTGAAAATTCCAGAACCCAGGGGTGAGACTGAAGCATCCCCTTGGACAACAGAAACCTTGAAGAACCACATTAGACAAATTAAGAGGAACAGCCTAACTTTGACTGCATAGCCTCTCCTCAGGCTGGCATAGACCTGCACTAAGAGAGCCTCCCCGGTGCCTGTGGATATCTAGGCTCCCTAGCATTGTGGGACTCTTGCCAGGAGGCTTAATCTGGTCTCATGTCTCAGGGATCACTAGGAGAATCTGTGGAACTCTACCGCTGGGGGAATCAGGGATGGAAAAGGGGGGCAGGGCTTACAGTAACCAGAGCTCAGATCTTGGTGGACTGTGTTGCTCCTTGCAGAAGTGCCTGAGCAGAGATCCCAGCCAGTATTTCTGCCCATCTGCAGAGCTGAGCTGCTAGTCCCATCCAGCCAGGGAGCTCTGTTAGCATTTGTGCTTGATTTGGATCCTCAACCAAGAGCCATACTGGCCACGGAGCCCATTGTGCAGCTCCACCAGGACAGGGGAACAAATTCACAGGGAGCCAACACAGAGTCCTGCCCAATAGTTGAACATAGCCTCTGGGGCCACAAAACCAGTGAGCCTGCAGAGTGACCCTGACCAGCCCCAAGGCATATGCTATGGTACCATGTATCCATGGAGCCCAGCCAGCAGCGAAGCCCAGCATTTGGCCTGCCCAGTTGCTGAACGAAGCCCACAGAGAACCAAGTCAGTGACCCCACCCAGTTGCAGACCATAGCCTGCAACCCCATCAGACCAGAGAGCCCAGACAGAGACGTTGCGTGACTGTCCAGCACAGTCTTCAGCCCCACTTATGTGTTGGGTACAGCCGGCAGCCCTGCCCAAACAAAGAGCCCAGCCAGTGACCTCGCCCAACAGTAGAGCACAGCTAACAGCTTATCTGAAAGTGAAGCCCAACTTCAGGGCACAGCCTCTGGCCCCACCTGAATGCAGAGCAGAGCTGGCAGCACCATCTGGTCAGGGAGCACAGTCTGAGGCCCTGCCAGACCAGGAGCAACTGTGGAGCATAGCCCACAACCCTGCCCAATTGCAGAATCCAACCCCAAATAGGGTTGCGGACTAGAGGGCATTGCAGAGAGCCCAGCTGCTGGCCTCATGTGGCCATAGAACATAGTCCGCAACCCTGCCTAACTGGGGAGCCCACCAGGGTCCCCACTTGAGTGTGGGGCCTAGCCAGCTGGGGATCTAATGCACAGCATGTGGACTATAGTTAACAACATTGTATACCTGAAAGTTGCTGAAAGATTAGATCTTGACAGTTCTCACCACAAAATATATATTTGTCAAATTTACATTTATCACATTGTACACCTAAAATTACACAACGTTATACTATGTTAAATATATCTCAAAGAAGCTAGACTCCAAAGAAGACATACAAATGGCCAACACACATGAAAAAAGGCTCCATATCACTTGTCATCAGAGAAATACAAATCAAAACCACAATGAGATACACCTTACACCAGTTAGAATGGCTAAAATTAACAAGACGGGGAACAACAAATGTTGGCGAGAATGTGGAGAAAGGGGAACCCTCTTAGATTGTTGGGGGCAGAATGCAAGCTGGTGCAGCCACTCTGGAAAACAGCATGGAGGTTCCTCAAGACGTTAAAAATAGAGTTACCCTACAACCCAGCAATTGCACTCCTGGGCATTTACCCCAAAGATACAGATGCAGTGAAAAGAAGGGGCACATGCACCCCAATGTTCATAGCAGCAGTGTCCACAATAACCAAACTATGGAAGGAACTGAGATGTCCTTCAACAAATGAATGGATAAAGAAGATGTGGTTCATATATACAATGGAATATTACTCAGCCCTCAGAAAGGATGAATACCTACCATTTGCATTGACATGGATGGAACTGGAGGGGATTATGCTAAGTGAAATAAGTCAAGCAGAGAAAGACAATTATCATATGGTTTCATCCATATGTGGAATATAAGAAATAGCACAGAGGATCATAGGGTAAAGGAGGGAAAACTGAATGGGGAAAAATCAGAGAGGGAGACGAACCATGAGAGACTCTGGACTCCAGGAAACAAACTGAGGGTTGCAGAAGGGGAGGTGGGTGGAGGGTTGGGGTAACTGGGTGATAGGCATTAAGGAGGGCATGTGGTGTGATGAGCACTGGATGTTATACACAACTAATGAATCACTGAACACTACATCAAAAACTAATGGTGTACTATATGTTGGCTAATTGAAATTAAAAAAAAAAAGCTGGAAAGAAAATAAGAGAAAACAAATTATATGATCATCTTTTATGTAAACTGCACCCTAATCAATTAAAAACATTAAAAGAAACCCTACCTTATTCATTGGCAAGAGCCTATAGAAATTACTTCTTGATTTGGATCTTAAAGCATTAATAAGAAAAGGAGTGCCTATTGTCTGAGCTATAGGATTTTCCACCAGGGATACTGCAGATAGAATTCCTGCATTGGATCTGGGGTCCTACAGAAGATGACTAACATGGCTTTTAACTCTCTGAGCCCATGATTCCCATGTGTCATCAACAACAAATCAAATTATAGTTTATCAACTCCTATCAACTGTCTTTATCATGGAGAAACATATAGCAGTCATCAATTTATTTGATGGTAGTTGCCCCAAGTATATGCAGTAAGAGACATTTTAAAAAGTAATTCATATATGCTCTTTTTTTTTAAAGATTTTATTTATAGTTATTCATATATGCTCTTAACATGTGGACTATAATGTCCCTCACTGTTGATTTATACAAACAATGAAACAACGTAAAACATACTTTAGTGCTATCCTTAAGAATATGAACTTTGGCATCAACATACCTGTGTCTGAGTCCTTGCTCTGCTTTGCATTAGTTGTTAGGAAAGCTATTGGAGTCTCAAAATTTTTTGCCTTAGTTATTTTATAAGGGAGACCTTGGGCCCTGGTGAGCTCTCTTATCTACATCTTCTTACACATCAATTGAATTGATTTTTTTTTCAAAAAAAAAAATTCCCCAATTATTTTCTCACGTGTACAATGAGAATACTAAACATAACATACTCATTGAACATTTATAAAAATTAGAAGAGATAATTTATGTAAACTTTTATGTCAGTACCTGGCACATACGTATTATGTGCTCAATAAATGGTAACATATATAGTGATCGTTATTCCCATTTCCTTTCTTGTAAACAACAAAAGAAGCATAATTCTTGCCATCTTGGGAGTATTAAGCACATTTTTATTCGGCTCTGATAACCACTACTGACTTTCTTAACAATACTTTGTTTTTTACACTTAGATAAGGTTGTAAATTAAAGGTTATTTCATCTTGTTGGCCTCCTTACTTAGTTCACCACCAAGCCCTCCTTAAGCACAGTGAGACTGACCACAAGAGCAAGGCCCCCTTCCACTTATATCTAATTGGATTTCTAACAATGAGGACAAAATGGAAAAGGTGCTAATTAATTTGTATTGCTTTTCTTTGGTAGCTACAGGGAATAAAGTGTGCTTTTATCTGGAAAAAAGGCAGGCTTCGCATGTGGCCCAGAGATGGGTGGATGGCAAATCATTGTGGTTGGGTTTTATGGAGGCCAGTTTCTCCATGTGCCAAGATACTCTCCAGCCCAATAAATACATCAAAGACCAGCTTGGACTATCTGACAAAAGCTCTTTCTGCTCTCCTGGCCTTTGCCTTAACTAATAGGAGTCTGACTTTGGAGGTGTCATACACTGAATGTTTGTGTCCCCTCAAAATTCATATCTTGAAACCTAATCCCTAAGGTGATGGTATTTGGAGGTGAAGGCTTTGCCCTCATGAATGGGGTTAGTGGTCTTATAAAATAGACCCCAGAGATCTCTCTTGTTCCTCTGTCATGTGAGAACACAATGAGGAGACGTCCTTCTATGAATCAGGAAGCTGGTCCTCACCAGCCTAAATCTGCCACCACCATGATCTTGGACAGCCTCCAGAACTGTGGGAATTAAGACGTTAGACGTTTGTTCTTTAAGCCACCCAGTCTATGGTATTTTCCTTACAGCAGCCTGAAGAGACTAAGACAGGATGATCTAGTGAATTCCATTGGTGGTGGTATGATCCCAGTAAGATGACACATACATCTAGAACCTGACTTAGCTCTGGGCTCTGCCAAGTTCTGTGTGATTTCTGGGAGCAACAGGACAGAATCGTCTTCCCTCACTTGCTGTGAGAAGCCCCTTCACCTGACTGCACAGCCTCCCATTCTAAAATAAGCAGTATGCTTAAAATGCCCAATACTAAGATAGGTAACGCGTTGACTTAAACTTAATCTAAGATGTAAATGTCTATCAGCAGCAAATTTCTTAGACCACTTTTTAATCTATGGATGGTCCCTAGGAGCTGGCAGTAAAAAACCCTCAAAGGAAGAAAACAGTATAGTCTGAAGGAAACCTTTGTTTAATTTCATCTGGTGTTACCCTGTTTTAGCTAATACAGTGTTTCTCAAAGTTTTGAGGAGCTTGAAAAATTCACTTTTCGGAGCCCCATTGCTCAAGTACTAATCAGATCTCCAATGGGCTGGGCAGGACTCCAAAAATGTGTTTGTGTAGTAATGATCCTTTGCACACTCACATTTGAGAATCTCTGTCTTAGGGTAATCAGCTCTGTGAGAGTATGCATACTGCCGTGCACACTCATGGGACAAGGGGGTACCATGCCGAACCACTGGGAGTGGGTGTGAGTTCATGCTCTGCCTGCTTGCTTGGGAAGGATGCCATTTAGGGGGATGTACTCGAGCCATCACTCTTGACTCGTTGCCTCTGCTCTTCGTATTTATAGCTCCCAGTGTGGCTCATTGCAGCCACCAGCTCCTTCATCATTTTAATATTTTCCCCGGATTCTCTGCCCACTGATAATATTTTTCTGTTCCAAACTATTTAATTTATTAATACCGCCCTGAAGAATGAGAAGGAATTGTCTGCTGCACCCAGGAAAACACACACGCAGACACACAGCCCAGCACCACAGCTGACACAGGAGAGAGGAGATGATTCATCTCTGCTGTTCCCACCTTATCAGAAAGCCTGGTGTTCATATATGTTAATAAAAGTAAGACACCACCATCATCTCTACCCTTTCCATTATGCTTGCAGATGCAGCTGACATTTGCCTGTGAATCTTTCAGTAACAGCCACGGGGTACTGCTCCCAGGTCCAGCTCTACTCTTTGCTTTTGTACCAGCTGGTCTGCACACCTTCAGCCTTCAACTGCCCCCAGCACAGCTCTCTGAATCCTCTATCTTAGTTCTAAAGCTTTCTTTGAAGGCCCTGGGAGAGCAATCCTTAGTGGCATCCCCGCCTTGCTCCCTAGCTCCTTTCCTTTATGTTCCCCCTTTCTCAGGCTGACCCTCTCTTTCTGTCTTTCTTAGTGGTTATCAGCTTCCAGGGGACACTCCATTGCAGACTGAAGCAGGCAGGGGGAGAGGTCACTTTAGCTGAGGTGAATCTGGCCTTGGGAATAAGCACAGGCCTTACATATGGGTCCAGGGGGACGCCAAGCCTTTGGCATGGTCACTTCGTCTCACTGACTGACAGTTCACTCCTATAGCCAGCGGAGCTTGGCCGACTCACTTGACAGTCTCCTCAGACTTGCTGGAATCTGCAAAGAGCCTCCTCAGTGCCTCGGACGCAGAGAAGAACATTCCACATGGGGAACCTTTAATCTCCTGCCTCATTAGGCTGTACAATAGCTAACAGATTGCACATACCACCTTCCCCTCCCTGCCCTGAGGCCTGATCGTCTAAGGGCAAACGGTAAGAGGCCTGGCTCATGCAGGCTTTACAAGAGCAATGTTATAAGCCAGAAGGATGCAAGCAGGTTTCACTTTGTGCACAGACGGCATTTTAAAATGGATAAATCTTTCTTCATTGTGCAGCTTTTCAAAAGGAGAGTAAAAGGCACGTGCACAGTAACAGATCTTTTGAGTATGTGTATGTGGGAGACAAAGAACTATAAAAATTGCATTTCTCTTTGACCAGACCAAGGACATCAGCCTCTTCCTCATGCCACATGGTCAGTGCAGCAGTGTCCCGGGCCGGTCCCCCGGCCAGCTCCCCTTGCTCTCCCAGCACCGCCTGGGGCCTCTCATCACCTATGTGACCTTGACAATTTTTGGAGATAACTAACCTCCTAAACAACCCTTGGGTATGGTCAACAACATAGCCTACTCAGTTCTAACCAGTGACCTTAAATAGGAATCTGAAAAACTTTTAACTTTTCAAATACCCTCAGAACATTTCATAGCATCGTGGCTACTGATATTCTGGGTTCCTTGATCTGTTCCCTGACATGAAATTTCTCCTTTCCTCTATGTAATAACATTTAAAAAAATTTTTTTTTAATTTTTTTAAATTTTTTTTAAAGATTTTATTTATTTGAGAGAGAATGAGAGAGAGAGAGCATGAGAGGGGGGAGGGTCAATGGGAGAAGCAGACTCCCTGCTGAGCAAGGAGCCTGATGCGGGACTCAATCCTGGGACTCCAGGATCATGACCTGAGCCGAAGGCAGTCGCTTAACCAACTGAGCCACCCAGGCGCCCTGTAATAACATTTTTAAGAGATCACATGGTTCAGGGGAAGTTTTATCCAAGTTTGGACCGGATATACTTTTATACTTACTTACTGTACTTCTATTTTCTCTTAGTTCTGATACCAATTTATAGCATTTTGAGTGTGTTTGTTGTTGCACGCTTAGTTAAAAAATTCTCCATGTGTCCGTGCACATGCGGGACTGATGTGCTGGCTGTTTCCTTTCTAGCCAAAAGCACAGATGTAATTGAAAACACTCGATCTCGACTTTTAATTGTTCCTCGCCCCTCAGCCTATTTGGGGCCCTGGAGGACAGAGATATCATTGCGAGTGTTTCCAGGCAGAGCAGATTTAGGATGGTCACTGGGAAAGATGAATTGACAACATAAAATGGAACAACAGGAGTTCATTTGCCAGGTGATAGCTTGGGAGGCAAGAGGAGGCCTGCTCTCAGGAGAACCGCAGAAGAGAAACGGACCCAAAGTTAAGAACAGGAATGAGCAGAGGAATAAATCCACCAAACTACTGAGCAGGGGTGGACCTGTCTTAAAGAAGAGGATAGCTTCAAGGGGTGCTGAAAGGCAAGGGTAGAAAGATAGGTTACCTTCTTCTAAGTGCATTTGCTGGCTGTAGCTGGGAAAGGATGTATGTCCACAAGAAGTTTATAAGACAAAGATACCCTTGTTTGATCAAATCTGTGCCTGATGGCCTCAGAGCAAATGGCTGGGTTTGCCAAGAGCTGACAAACGATCACTATTTGGAAACAGGTATCAGTCACAGGGAACCATCACACAAAGCTACAGCTTTCCTGTTTGATGCTCTGCAAACACCCATCACCTTCGAATGTGATAACTACTGCCACATCCACAAACCCTTTTAAGAACGCCAGAATCCTTCCTTGGAGCCCCAGAAACTCAGACTCAGGTTGCCAAGTGGTATGGACTGAATGTTTGTATCATCCCCCAAATTCATATGTTGAAATCCTAACCCCCAGCGTGATGCTATTAGTAGAGGTATTAGGCCAGGAGGGTAGAGTCCTCATGAATGGGATTAGTGCTTTAAGAGAAGAGACACAGGAGAGCTTGCTTCCTTTCTACTCTCTCTGCCATGTTAGGATACAACAAAAAGACAGCCACCTGCAAACCAGGAAGAGGGCTCCCGACAGACACATCTGCCAGCACCTTAGTCTTGGACCTTTGAGCCTCTAGAACTGTGAGAAGTAAGTTTCTGTTATTTAAGGGTCTGCGGTGATCTGTTAGAGCAGCCTGATCTGATTAAGACCCCAAGCCAGGCAAGCAATCTGGGTTTTCTCTAGGCCCGTGGTAGAAGCTCCTCAAATAGTAGCAAGCTAAAGGGCCTTGGTTTGGCGAGCAGGCTGAGAGCACTTCCACACTAATCAAAGGCAGGAAATCCCTGCTGAGGGCAGGGTGAAAGCAGCCTGACTGGGTTTTCTTCATTGCTGACAGTAGATCAGTTTGATAGAATTACTTTAAGGCTTTTGGTCTGCACCCCTTTGTGCCTTGGACATTTCCTGGGTTTTAGAGTAAGAAGGGAGAGACTAGAAGTAAATATATAGTCATAGTTAATGACTGTCTTCCCATCTCTCTTCCATGATACCAAAGAAAAACCAATCCAGACCAAACAACAACCAAAAAAGCCCCCAAATTCAGCCATTTCCATTTCCATCTGTTCTGAATTTGGGGCCTGGAGGTGGGACAGCAGGGGACCGGTAGATGATCTTTCTCCCAGTAGCACTGATGCTCTCCTCCTCAGGTGATTTTCCCAGGGCACAGGGATTTCCAGGACCCCCTCAGCCTGGCGCTGGCCCTTGTCTTGGACTCCCCTCTCTCCCTGCCAGGAATAGAGGATGACCTTGGTTACGCCTTTTTCTCAGCTACAGCTGCCAAAGGAATGAACATTCCCTGGGGAAACAGAGCTTCTTAGGGGTTATTGAGTTTTCCTTCAAAATACCTGGTCGGTGACTTCTGGCAGCCTGCTTGTTGTGGGATCAAGAGCTGGTGTGCGGGAGGGAAGTGGGCGTCTACCAGTGGTGACTAGTTCTCAGGTCATATAAGAGCAAGTCTTTTGAGAACTATCATTGCAAAAATACCAGCACCACAATATTTAGGGCTACAGAAGGTCTGGGAGAGGACTGATCCAAGAACAGGAGCCCAAAACAGTCATGAGAGAACCCAAACATAAACAGGAGAGAGATGCAGCATGGGTCTCCCCCTGCCACCTTCACAGTGTTGCACTGGGGGTAAGGGTCCATCGCCTTCCCCCTCTCCCACCCCCATGTCATATTCAGGTTCTAAAAGATTCCACAAATGGGGACACCTGGCTGACAGTTGCATCTTCACTTGGGCCTGAGCTGCTTCCCTCGATCTCTTTCTGCTTCTCTACTATGATAAACTGGACTGAACAACACCAGCGGTGACCATTTTAAGATCATCTATTTGCCTTTAAAGTATTTTACCTCATTATGTGCATATGTATATCTATTTTTGTCCGAAGAAGCCCCAGATGAGCTGGCTGCTACTCTCGCTACTTTGGGCTGCCCGTTCCTAAGAGCCAACTCTCTCCTCTGCCCGCATTCCTCCCCCCACAGAACATAAGCACACATGCAATCCTCTGCAAGCTCCTAAACATTTTTGTATTAGAGTTACTATCCTTATGGTCCTCTTGACAAACATCTTGTCCCCCACTGTGATGAAGCCTACAACTGGGCCGTAGCCTTCTTTGCATTCAGCTGAGGTCAGGTGACTATGTTTGTGCTAAGGAAAAGTAAGCAAACATGTTGTAGACAAATTCTGGGAAGTCTCTTTCTTCCCTTCCTCTTACACTGATGCTTAGAATGTGACTGTGATGGCTGGGACTCCAGCAGCCTTTTTATGCTACAATGCTGAAGGCCACACCTTTGTAATCACAGGAAGAGCCTGAGTCTCTGGTGACCACAGAGCTATCATTTCAGTCCAGGCCTGGCTACCTCTATACACTTTTTTCTGATGTGTGTGAGAAATAAACTCTTATTATCCCTTCCAACTTCAGTTACTCTTTTTATTTTTTATTTTATTTTATTTTTTTTTAATATTTTATTTATTTGACAGAGAGAGACACAGCGAGAGAGGAAACACAAGCAGGGGGAGTAGGAGAGGGAGAAACAGGCTCCTCGAGGAGCAGGGAGCCGGATGTGGGGCTCGATCCCAGGACCACGGGATCATGACCTGAGCCGAAGGCAGACACTTAACGACTGAGCCACCCAGGCGCCCCTAGAATACTCTTTTTAATCTTATGTTAATTACATCATCAGCATGTGCTAACATATACTGGGTTTACTTTTCTCCTATTGCTATTCTGTGTTACATTTCTCTGGGAGTTCCTAGCAACCTTATATATCTTCTACTATTTTAACTCTTCCCTTAAACAAACTTTAGTGGAAACCAGTGATCCAGGAGCTATGCCAGGCCATTGGAAAACAAGGATTAGTAATATAATACCCCATGGCTGTGAGATATTCACCAGACCCCCATTCTAAAGAAGTACAGGTGAATGACAGCAGATGAATATCACTACCACACAAATCAGCTTTGCTGTTGGCATATAAAAAGAACACGTCTGGTCTCTGACCTTGAAAAAAATTTAGCCTAACAGAAAAGGAGAACAGAAGGGCATAAAATAATGATTGTTTACAAGCATTCAGGGAGAGAACTAGCTTGGTGCTTCTTTTCCTTGGAGGCTTATTGTTAAAAAAAAAAAAATTACTAATCATCTGGAAGTCTAACTATTAAAATAGAACTGCAGTGACCTCATAGGGAGCCCAGAACTTTCAAATTTTACTCCCTCTTCCCTTCAGTGGTTGGGAACAATCCAAAAGCAGGGTGACTATGAATGGCCAGACATCTGCAAAACAGCTTTTCTTTTAATTCTTGTGATTGTTTTAATATTTATTTGAAACAAATGTACTTTTCAGTCCCTGAGCCCTATTAGCGCCTTCTAGAAACATGGCTGAAGTCACGGAAGGGGAAAATTACAGTTTTTTTTCCCCACTTCCTCTAATCCAGGGTTTTTGAGGTTGCCATAGGTGCCAACGCATCCCATAAACCCAGGTGTTCTTCATGTTTCCACACGGACGTGGAGTGTTGCGCCTGCGGGCATTACTATGACACGGCTTTGATCTGGTGCACACTCCTTGCAGGTGCGTGTGTTCTGGCTCTCCATGGACCCTCTCTCAACCCTCACAGCCACTGAGGGAGGTAACCTAGCCACCATCCTACAGATGAGGAAACCAGAACTTAGATGAAGTAAGCTGTTCCAAGTCACACAGCCAGCAAAGGCAGAACCGGGATTTGGATCCAGGCAGCCTGACTCCAGAACTCTTTGTTTTTAACCATGTCACTGTAGTTGATGAAGTAAGAGCTCACCAATACAAGAAAGGATTGGAAATTTGTCAGGACAGAGAGCTAAAACCCCAGGAGCAAGCCGACCCCCCCACTTCTTCCTTCTGTCACACAGTTTGGGAGGTTATGAGTTGTGGAGGGAGAACGTCGGGAGAGTAGTTAATTTCAGCCCGGAGCAGGAGCGCCCATCTCCGAGTCAGCCTCAACCCAGGCCGTGGTGTGGGTCCATGTGGGCTGTGCTTTATGAGCAGTAAAGGCCTGTAACATTCTGCTGCCAAACCACCCTTTGCCTCCCAGACGCTTGCAGATAATTTTCATTACCTCTTAGACCACAAGGACCATTACTACAAAGAGAGGTAGGAGGTGTGGCCTGGCCAGTTGTGATTCTCCTCATGTTTTCTTATTTCTTTGGAAGCTGAGAAACAGGCTTTGTGCTGGGTCTCTGTCCGTAGCTGCCTTCGGGCCAGATGAAAGATAACCTATCAGTGTGGAGGCCACCTAACACATAGTTTTATTGCTGTGGAAGACTGTCTGGGTCAGAGATCAGGCTGATCATGCTCATAAATAAAGAAAGAAAAGTGATGGCCTTTGGGTTTGCTCTTCACTCTGCCAGGAATGATCTCCCCTTCCTGTAATTCGGCTCTCAGCCCAGATGTTACCTCTTCATCTTTAGGCAGCTCGTCATAAACACCCCTCCAATTTCATCCCATCCTATTTTAATGTCCTTCAGAAAAAGCATCTTTACTCTCTGAAATCATTAGTTAATGATCACTAGTTATAATGATATATACTGATTATATCACTAGTTGTGATGATGTAACTAATGGTATAAAATAATATACCTCATAACTAGTTGTTACTAGTTGTCACTAGTTATATAGTCATCACTAGTTATGATCTCCTTGAAAACAGGGATCTTTTTCTTATTCAACACTATAGCCTCAGCTTATAGAATTAGTACATGGTGTACATACCTGGTTAGATGAATAAATGATTAAGTCCTATTATTTTCTTTGGATAGGTGTAGCAAAAACAGTCTGTGAAATACAACTAGAGTTGACAGAATTTGGACACAAAGTTTTAGCATGTATTTCCTTTTATAATAAGGTCCAGAAAATGGGAAGTTTCTTTCCTCCAACTGACCCGTATGTGTGCTAAATAGGGGGCTAGCCAGCTTGCTTTTAATAGTTCTTAGAGAGGGACTCTGCTTTCCCTCTGCCCGTACCCCCCATTCTGCCAGAGGAAAAATGACAAAGTCTTTCTGAACTAGTTCTCTTTTCTGCAGTTTTCTTGTAGTATTTCTGCATTGTGTGTGGGTGAATGCACACACACACCTGGTGCTATCTAACACACTCTCTGTGTTAGAAGGTACTTCAGTATCTGTCCTACTGCCCCATGAGCCCAGTAGGAGAATGTTTGTGACATGGGCCAAATGCTGGTGAGCCAGGAACATTTTCAGGTAACTCCCCACTAGAACACTTGCCTACCAGATACCACCCAGTCATAATGGGAAGCCATTCCTGCAGATTCCAAAACTTTAAAACAGAAGTTAAACTTCTTCTTGCAACCCAGAATGAAGTTCTTTGAACAAGCTAGTGGCATTTTCCACCACTCTGCATCTCCTGAGCTACCAGGGGACTTAAACCATGAAGAAATACAGGCATTTCAGTTTCCCAACTGATTAATCCTGTAAACTATCCCTTATTCATTGTGGACCTGCCGTGCTCAGCTTCAGTGCTAGATGCTATAGGGGATATAGACCACACGGGCTCGCACTCTAGGATTTTATATTCTGAGAGCGGGCCTGAGACTAACTCTGCTTAACATCGAATATAATTAAGGCTAAACTGGCTCTCAGGACAATATTGTAATTGTTACAGCATTGTTTCAGGTTTGTAAATCTTGTGTCCAAAAAAAGATTGTAAGTGACAGGATCGTGCGGTACACTCCCCTATTTTTAGTGGCAGTCCCTCGTGCAGTCTTGAATGCGTAACAGACTCTTATGGACAAAAAGGGTGGTTTGAACCTTACAGAGCCCGATAGAAGTTGGTCCAGGCTGCTGTTTTGCTAATTGAAAGGAATGGAAGGTAGGACAGAATTTCTATTCTACTCCCAGGGCACATTTCAAGAGAAAGAGTCACAGGAGTCATCCCCAGAAGCATCACTGCACTGCTGAAAGAGATTGGCTTTTACATTGACCCAGAAAGTTTCAAGGTGTCCCTAGAAAAGGTGGCAGTTATGAAAATGTCCCATTCACGCCTAGGGGACCTGATCGTACTTTGACCTTGGTAGCCTGGCCTCTCTGATTAGTTACGCGGTTGCCGGAGTCTCAGGGGCCGTGGCTCTGTCCCAGGCCTGGGAAACTCTGCGTGGCCTGCGTGCCATTGTCGGCCTGCCTGTGTTGTCAGAATGCCTGCTCTGACTGAGTTTAAGTTCTCCCTTCTTTTGTTCCACTCCTTTTTCCGACCGGCTTCCCTAACCTCATTCAAATGCCATGTGCATGTGTTTGAAACTTGGCCATTTAATTCACAGAAGAGCCTTGAGAAACTTTTAGGTCTCAGGTTATGCCGGGGTCACATTGCTTTGAGTTTCGGCTCTCAGTTGATGTTTAAAAAAGACTCAAAGACGGACTCCAGCTGCACCTTCCGAGCTTGGCCAGGCATGTTGGCAGAAGCCAGCAAGGAAAAGAGGCAGGCAGATCGCAATCATGTCACACTATTTCAAATGGATTTACTGTACTTGTTTTAGATGGTATTTCATAGATGGGTATTACTGTTCATCACAATACACTGAGAGCATAAGAAAAGAGGAATTAAAAAGCACTAGTGAAAATGATTGGTCCTAGGTCCCTGGGACCCCAAGCTGGGAGCCGGGGAGTTCATGATTCCAACAGTTTCCACCTCAGGTTGTCTGTTTTTTTCAGCTGAGGCATTTATAAGATCCCCTAGTTTCTGCAGACCTCTATGCCCGTGTCTAAAAGAAGGAAAGAATCCCATCTGTGTTCCCAGAACCTTAGGATGATGAGGGAATGACTCAGTGGAGAGGTGTTCTGGAAATTCGAACTGTTTGCAATCCCAGTAACAGAAGTAAGGAAATATCTCAAGAGGTCTCACACCTTTCTTCCAGAGCAGTGTTGCAACCAACCACTAGAAAGACAGTTATTTACCGTTTTATTTTGAAAACGTCCCTTGGAAATTAAAATTTTTATTAAACCTTACTTCCTAATACCTCGTTGTTGTGTACTGGGGCATGCAGAAGACTACACAGGCAATGAGCTAAGCGAAGTGGATGGCATGAGCCTCCCTGAGTGATGGTTCCAGCCAGAGCCTACTGAGGTACAACGCTGGGGGTCCCTCTTCATTCTTGCTGGGTCCTTGGGATCTGCTTCTCCAATACACTCACCCATGATTTGGTCCCTGAGTATAGATTTGTCACTGAAGAATTCAGTTGCTATAAAAGATGCCATGTGCATGAGGAGGTGTAAAAAGTCTATCCCCTTTAAAATAGAGGAAACTAGCAAGCCTCGCACTTATGTTTGCAATCAAACCCTTTTCCTTACCATTTTAGGTCTCTCTTGGTTCATGGTAAGAGTCATGCTTGTAGTTACATCATCTGCACTTCATAATGAAACCACTAGACCTTGAAGCCAAGTCATGTCAAGTTGAAAGTGTTTTAAGCTCTTCATGCATCTAAAACCTCATCTCAATACAGAACTTTTATTTTCCCTGAAGCTTTTCAAATTGACTTCTTTCATAGGGGAAAAAAACCCTTGCATGCATTAAGTTCTTTGGACTTCCCTATTTTTATTTCCAAACTGGCACATTATCATTTCCTCTGTCATACACAATCTGGCCTTATTGAATTCTTTGCCATTTGATCTCCTTAAGTAGCTCAGCTTCATCAGCCTCTTCTCTGACATTGAGAGTTTTTGCCTTATGCTGAATATAAATTACCCCATTCCAGTTCCGTGAAAAATTACAGAGTTTCAGATTTTATCTGGTTTGCTCATAGTATTAAAATCCAAGAAAATATTCACAATTGCTGATCAGATGATCTGATCAGATCTAAATTTGGGTGAGGACCCAATTTGCTGGCTCTTAAATTCTTCAGCTGGCTTTATACTTTGTAGCTTATGCATCTTATCTTTGTTATCCATTCTTGAGACTTTGACATTTTGTCCATCAAAAGAATAAATGCCCTTTCAGCTTAAGTGACTTCATTTATAAAATGGAGTAGGAATTCTTAATCTCAGGAAACAAACTGAGGGTTGCTGGAGTGGTTGGGGGGTGGGAAGCATGGGGTGGCTGGGTGATAGACACTGGGGAGGGTATGTGCTATGGTGAGCGCTGTGAATTGTGTAAGACTGTTGAATCACAGACCTGTACCTCTGAAACAAATAATACATCATATGTTAAAAAAAGGAACAAGATAGTAGGAAGGGAGAAATGAAGGGGGGGAATCGGAGGGGGAGATGAACCATGAGAGACTATGGACTCTGAGAAACAAACTGAGGGTTCTAGAGGGAAGGGGGTGGGGGGATGAGTTAGCCTGGTGATGGGTATTAAAGAGGACACGTATTGAATGGAGCACTGGGTGTTATACGCAAACAATGAATCATGGAACACTACATCAAAAACTAATGTTGTAATGTATGGTCATTAACGTAACAATAATAATTAAAAAAAAGAAATCCAAAAAAAAAGTACAATGAGAAAAAAAATAAAATAAAAAGGAGTAATTAATAATACCTACTTCATTGGATTAGTGGATTAAAAGAGATGCTACATGTTCAGTATTTAGAATAGTACCTGACATATAGAGACTGCTCCAAAATGTCAAGTTATTATTATTATTATTATTATTGTAAGGACTTAATAAGTAGGTTGTTGAAATGGGCGTGGTACATGACATTTGGTTAAATGACATTTGGCTCCAGATATCAGATGCTAGGAATGTTGATATTATTTACGGCAGAATAGGACTCTCAAAACATACCTAAGTGATACTGAGACCCTCCAGCCATATCCTGCAGGCATCTTAGACCAGTCGCAAACACATGGCATTAGTCTGCCCTCCCTAATAAGAGAAGGCTGCTTTCTTACTTTTTTTTTTTAACTTCATGCTTCAAGCACGTGTTCTTGCTTAGTCCAATGTCTCTTGTAATTACATTGTGTTATCTTTAAACATGCCCACTTTTTTATAGATAGCTTTCATGACTAGAAGAACCATTTTCCATGGTTAAAAAAAAAATCTATCTATCTATCTATCTATCTATCTATCTACCTACCTACCTACCTACCTACCTACCTATCTCACAGGATCAAAAAAAGCTTGAGGTCATTTAGTTCTCCCTCTGCCATCAGATCGGATGTCAATTCAGTCACCTCAAGTAGATGAGACACTCTTGTAAAGTACCTCCAGAGAAGAGCACTGCACATCATTCTTTGTAACTTATGTCAAAATACTGAATAAAAGTTTTGTTTGACTTAAATATTTCAAGTTTTGTTGGCTTTACTATTCTTTGCTCCAGTATGTTTCTTTTTAATGCACTTAAAACAATTTCTTTAAGGAGCATCCTGTGGCTTTTTTTTTTTTTTTTTTTGCCTCTAAATTATGTCCCTACTAATTTTTCCTTAGTAAGATGGAGTTCACAATATCTTAAACTCAGGTGGCAGAGAGCTCAGCTCACATGGACTTAAGAAACATTTTCATATATAATTTAATTGAGAAGAGAAGGGCTAGGGTGGCTTTGGATTCCATTTAAGTGAAGAATCAAACAACATCATCAGGATTTGGTTTCTCCAGTTCTCCGCTTTCCCGTTGATTCCATTCTCCTGCAGGTTATCTCTTTACTCCATTAGATACTACAAAATTTCTCCACTTTATTCTCAGCTGGTAGTCCAGAGGGAAAGAGAGGATCTTAGTAGAACAAAGTTAGGTATTTACAAACATCATGAAGAACTATGATAGAGAGTTGGTGATAGGGTGAGTACTTTAGACAGGTTGTAGGGTAAGAACTTTTTAGAAGGTGTTTCTTTAAGGCCTAAATGAGGAAACAGCCATGGAAATATCCTAAGAAAGATGGCTCAAAGGAGAATAAACAGGTGCAAATGTCCTAAGACATATTTTAAGGGTAAACAGAAGGCTGGTGTGGCTAGAACTGTAAATGAGGAGATTTGGAAGAAGATAAGGTCAGAAGTTGGCAGGATCACACTTTATGGATTCCTATAGAACATCACAGAAAACCACTGGAATGTTTTCAGCCAGGGGTGAATTGGTTTGAATTAGCATTCACAATCTAGTTTTGGCTGCTTTGAGGAAGATGGACTGTGGGGAATGTGTTAACCTGGTCCCCTCACTCCCCCATGCTCCTGAAAGTAAAGGCTAAGACAAGAACATAGTGCATTTGTATAGCGTATATGGGAGATGATGATCCTAGGGAGCCTGAGAGACCAAAGAAAAAGAAATAGCTATATAGAAGCTAGTACAAGTTTCAGAAATAGTTAGCTTATTTCTCACCATCTCTGATGAGGTTACTTGCCCTTCTCTGTACTCCCTCACCTAGGGAAATACTCTGGATGTGCCCTAGGTCACTTACCTGACCCTTCAGTCTGCAGCCAAACCCTTCCCAAGCATAGGAGCTAACAAGGGGGCGCGGGGCAATGGCTCAGAGGGGAACTGAGGTACAATTATCAGAAAAATGATGAATGGATAATGGATGGCATCAACAGTAGATCGTTGTCATTGTTCCTCTTCCTTAAAGTCCATAGAAGATAGGGTCCAAAAATAGTAGCAGCTGAAAATTAGAATTTCTTTATTTTTCTATGATACTGAATAATGGGCTTTTGATGTTTACTGTACCTAAATAATACAGATGAAAAAGCGCAGATACACCGCACTGATGGTAGAAAAATTTTGAAAATAGGAAACCCAGTAGCAAGTTTTGAGAAGACACTCTGCTGGACTTGGTTAGATAGCATTATTGCAGTTTTTGCTGAGTAATTTATTTAAGGCAGGGCACTTATTTAGCATTTGATGCATCTATAAAAGGAGCCTTATCTTTGAGAGAAGCACTTTAAATATTTCATATCTCTCAGTTAATTTGGATCTGAATATATAAAATAATCTTTGAGCTAATTTCAATTTCAGATTACTTTCAAAAACCCTACCTCTTATTCTCTCTGATAAAAAGGAACACAGGAAAAGTTTTGAGACTGGAGGGTCTAACACCATAGATGAAGATAAAAGAGTGACACATCTGTGTGTTTGTGTTTGGGGATCTCTAACAAGGTGAAGCTCAGGAGAGATGCGCCTGTTTTTCCACGTAGCAGAGGGTCAGAAAACAGAGAAAGAACTCAAGCCAGGAAGCATTTGAAAGGATCCCACTAAAAGATAAAAAAAAGAGAGAGACCCCAGACTGCGAAAGACAATATTGTTAAAGGTATGTGGAAGCATTCCCAAAGAAAGGAAAAAATGAAACAAGAAATAAGGACACCCCAAGCAGAGAGGAATAATGTTGCTCACGAAACTCAAAGGTCAGATGGCTGAGCAGCATCTACTTGCAGTGCTGAGGGAGGAAGGAGGAGAAGTATTTGAACTTGGTCCAGTGCCCACCTGCTGTCCTGCAGGCATGGCTCTCCCCTGGGAGACTGGTCGATATTTTTTTGTGGAGGCCTGATTTTCTAAAAATTAATGTCTTTATCCTGGTCTTATTTGCTACTTCCTCTAGTATCGCTGTTTAAGGATAAAAGCTTGATTTGTTATTGTTGGAGGACAACACACTTTCCTTCCTGGGGCATTTAAGATTTCCCACCTACCTCTCTCTCTGAAGGCCCTAAGGAATTTTCAGACCCCCAGGCTTGGAAGCTGCTTCTCCTAAAAAAAAAAAAAGAAAAGAAAAAGAAAAAAAAAAAAAGAGATGTCAAAGTGCAGGTGGGTTTTTGTTTTTCAATATAATTCCCACTCTGAGGGGGCCTATTCACAGAGATCCCTTTCTCAGGCCCAGATCTTCAATAGTCTCCAAATTGGAGCTTAGGCTTGAAGATTAGCTAAGGAAGCAATGAAGATGGACACAAAACACAACCAAGACTCTCACTGCAAAGCAGAACAAACAAAAGAAAACCCTGCATTGATTTTTATATTTGTTGAGGTAAAACAAAAACAAAAACAAAAATAAGCCACTCATTGTTAGGACAGAGGAGTCCTGAAATCTCAGTAATTAACCAAAGTAAAAAGTTTCTCTTGCTCATCTCAGGCTTGTGCTGGTCAGCATGTGAATGGGTGGGTGGGTGGAGGGGTCAGGTGGGAGGGCATTCTGCTCTTCACAAGTTTATGGAGCCAGGTTTCTTCTTTTGCCTCTGTCTCTGAGACTGCAGAGTCTTCATTCAGCTGGCAGATGGGGGAGGGGAGATAAAATCTCTGGGAGAGAGGTGGGTGGGGAGAGTGTCATCAGCCAGCCTAGTGGTGATGCAGTCACTTGCACTCATATTCCATTAGCCAGACTCAGTGCTCAAGGCCACATCCCGGGAGGGAAACTGCAGTACAACAGTTTCCCAGGTCGGCCCCAGCAAACTTGCTTGTAGCTTCTCCTGCCCCAGCCCATTGACTCACGCAGCCCATCCTCCACATGCTGGGTTGGAGAGGACTAATTCCAGTGCACAGGAGCCAGTTGCCAAATTTTCAGGATTTGTGAAAGCCAGTTGTTAAACACGGCCATTATTTAAAGATAAATTACGTAAACCTACTATTTAAAAATACTTAAAGCTTACTAATTAAAAACGAAGTATTTTAGAATTAAAGACAAATACTGAAAACTCATCACTTTTTACTTACTTTGCTGCTTTTTTTTCTTTCCTCTTGAGGTTATGTCTAATGTATCTGTGTTGTGGAAACACTGCCCATCTCTCCCCGAAGTCATATTCATTGACTTTACGCCAGCAGCCTGAAATCAGCCAGGGTGGGAATATGTCACTTTACCAATAGGCAAATGCTGCAGATCAGGGGTTGACTTATTGTTTTGTTGATTGTCTGGACTTAAGAAAGTGATTGAGAACATGTTAGTAATTCAGGTTGAATTTGAAAGTATGTTGAGTCTCTAGCCTTTACGTAGTGGATAGCATTCAACTTGAGGAAATATTCTTTCGGTATTACACACTCTTACCCAATTCAGCAAAGAAGTTGTTTGTATCACTGACGAAAGACTGAAGTTCTCAAATATGGTTGTACTGAAGCCTGAAGAAGTTTTGGTTTCACGAGTCAAATTTGTGTAAGGGTGAGACATAGTTTGAAAAGTAGGCCACACATCAAATTTAATCACAATAAGTTTATTAGGTAAAGTTACCGGATTCGGATGTGACTCCAACTGTCAAGTCATGGTTACCTTGAAACTCTAGGTTGGCCAAGGATAGAAGAGTTCAGCAAAAATCAGTGAAACATTTTTTGAGTCAGATGGCTATATGGAATTTATAATAAGGAGTATTTCATGTTTTATTATTAATTGCAAATTGTGGGCTACACATCATTCATATCAATAAAATTCACAAAAAACTTAAATATATATGTATGTATAGCTATATGTCTATATATACATATGGTGTGTGTGTGTGCACATTTCCCCCCAGAGACCACAATAAACTTACATATGTATGTATATATGATATGTCTGTATATACATATGGGGTGTGTGTGTGTGCACATTTCCCCTCAGAGACTGCAATAAACTCACATATGTATACATATATTTTATGTCTACATATACGTGCATGTGCGGGTGTTAAACATTTACCAGCATACACTCATCCCAGCATCATGCTCAGCACTGTCTCAAATTCTCCCTCATCTCTCTCATGCTGTTTCTCTTATTTCCTTCCTCCCTCCTCCCTCCACCCTTTGCTCGCCCATCTTATTTCTTCAAAACTCACCTCAGGTGTTACCATCTTCAGTTTTCACCCTGAGCCTCCCAGAGTGAGTTCAGGTGTCCCCTTCTTCATGTTACGACGAATCCCTAATGGGCTCGCTGCTCTTCTGGCTGGCATGGTTAGCATTGTCTCCCCTTTTGTTATAGTTGTAATACATTTAAATATGTACCTACCTAAATTCCGTGTTTTAAAAGTTATGTAAATTATGCTATATATGAAATCTAAATCTTACTTTTTTTTTAACTTGAACTTTTGTGTCTGAGATATATTCATATTGAGGCCCAGAGCCATAACCCACTTACTTTCACTCCTGAGTAGCACACCACTGCATAAGTCCATCACAATTTATCCATCCTCTGCCTACACGCGGGTTGATTTTTCCTCTTTTACACTATTAAAAACACTTAACTATTAGAACCATGAACATTATCACATGACTTTCCTCGTTTTCATGCATGAAGCCAAAACTAAACTTTATAAGACAATACCAAAGTATCTCTTGTATTATTTTTATTAATTACTACTTCTACCCACAATGTATGTACGTTCCTGTTGATCTACATTCACTCATTTGCTCTGACCACTTTTTATCAGATTGTCTTTGTCATTATTTTTACAGAGTTTTGAGGCTTCTATTGTCACTTTCTTTGTGGTATATTTTGGTGACCACAGTTTGTAGTTTTAATATATCCAGTCATTTATTTTATGGATCATGTGCTTTATATATTTAAGAAATTTTTTTCCACCCTTAGTTTAGAAAGATACTGTTTTATAGTTCTTGTTAAAGTTTTCAAAGCTTTGCTTTTCCCCTTCAAGTCTAATCTAATTTGAGATGACTGATTTCCTTCCCTGGCTCCATTTATCCAATGGTCTATTCTTTTACCCTCATCCATCATAGATCACGTTTCAGCAGACACGTGGGTCTGCTTCAGGGCTCTCTATTCTAGTGCATTGCTCTTCATCTGTCTCTGCATTGATGCCACGTTACCATAATCCTAAGAATTAAAAATAATTATATCTAGAAAGGAGAGCTGTCCCATCTTGTTCTTATTCAGGAGTGCCTTAGTTCTTTTGGGCCATTTTTATTCTATATCCGTTTAAAATAAGCTTGTCAGGTTTCATGAAATATCTCATTGATGACTGATAGGACTTGCACTTAATCTTTAGTATCATTTTAAGAAAAGCAATACCTTTACAGTATTACAGCTTCCTCTGTGTGGACATGACCATTCTCTCTTCTGTGTTTCTGTATCACTCTCACTCTTCTTTAATGTCTTCCAACAAATTTTAATAATTTCCCCAGTAAGGTCTTACAAATTTGTTAGATTTCTACCTAAGAACTTTATATCACTGTGACTGCTGTAAATAGCGTCTTTTAAAAATTACGTTTTAGGGCGCCTGGGTGGCTCAGTCGTTAAGCATCTGCCTTCGGCTCAGGTCACGATCCCAGCATCCTAGGATCGAGCCCCGCATCGGGCTCCCTGCTCAGTGGGAAGCCTGCTTCTCCCTTTCCCACTCCCCCTGCTTGTGTTCCCTCTCTCCCTATCTCTCTCTGTCAAATAAATAAATAAAATCTTAAAAAAAAAAAACACTTAAAAATTACGTTTCAAGCTGTGTGTGTGTGTGTGTGTGTGTGCATGGATATGTTGTATTATATCATGTGGAGCTAGCAGCCATCATGACAAAAACATCAAAGCAGTGTGAGGGCTGTTCATGAAACAGTACTCGGCAGGTAAACAGGGTGGAGGAAGGCTCTCCTTCATGCCATTACCCGGGACCCAGGCTGACTGAGGTTCTGTTACCTTCAACACATGGTTTCCAAAGTTGCCTGGGGAATTAAATCCATTGCACCCAGGCGGAAGGGGAAGGAGCTTGGAGAAGCAGTGCTGGGAGGTTTTGAAAGGCATGGGTTGTGTATGGTGTACCTCACTTTTGCTTTTATTTCAATGAACAGAAATAGACACAGGGCCACTTTAACTGCTGGTAGTAGGGGATATAAGTGAAGTCTGTGCCTGGAAAGCCAGTCCCCAGAAACCCTGCATTCCCGAAGTGGGAACACGCAGTTCTGCAGGGGAGATACCTGTCTCTGCCAGTCTGCCCCCTTGGTCTCCAACTACACTTTCACGCTCTTACTCCTACATGTAGACTACCTTCCTCCTCCTAAGTGTTGCCCCATCTGGCTCAAAGTCCAGAATATCTGGATAGTGCCCTGTACTCTCTGTAAGGTTTTCAGAGCCCTCATGGTCCAGAAACCCAGGATCTAAAGACAGTCCCTCTTTTGGGGCAGGATGGAATTGGGAAAGATGCTGGGATGCTCCATTTTTGCCTCCATTCCAGATTATAAAACTTCCTACCCGTTATTGGGAGTGCTGATGGCCAACAACCCTCTGCTGCCTTGCCCAAAGACATAGCAGCTTCCCAGATCTAGGGGCCATTCAGTGTGAGAATAAAAGGCCAGTGTCCCATCTCAGGACAGTGCTGAAGGGGCAGCCCACCATTAGAACCCCCTTCACGGGGTGGCTGAAGCTTCTCGTGAGACTGTGGATGAAGATCTACCTGTCTTCTCAATTCTGCTCATTGGCTTTTCTCCACAGGAGTTATTTCCAAGAGCATTTTCTGGTAACCTCCTGGTGCTAATCTCTGTCAGAGTCTGCTTCCTGTAGGAGTCCAATTGTGACTTTCCCAAAAAGCAGAACTATGGTCTAATTAAGGAATTTATTCTACTGCCAGGGTGCGGGGACCTCAGAAGTTTCACCCTATAGAGCTACTTCATTGTTATGGATTGATGTCTGTTTTCTTATTCTTCTCTGTTCTCAGTGGAGCTGTGCATGGCTGTTATTCTTTTCCCGCTGCACCGCTGTATATTGTATTGTCTGTGATCAGGGTGGTGGAGTATCTGACAATAAAAGGGTGGCCATGAAATTATTTTAGGGGGTCATGAAACAGTCCTGCATCCCAATTGTGGTCATAGTTATATGAATCTATACATGTGGTGATATTTCACAATCTCTAACATAAAAATAAAGGAATATATAAACACTTGTGAAATCCGAATAGTGTCTGTAGCTTACTGAATAGAATTATATCAGAAACAACTTTCTAGTTTTGATCATTTTACTATGGCTATGTAAGATGTTATTATTTGAGGAAGCTGGGTGAAGGGTACACAGGAACTCTTTGTACTATTTTTCCAACTTCTATGTATGTTTAAAATGATTTCAAAATCAAAATTTTTTTGTTTTTTTTTTAAAGGAGTTTTTTACCCATTGCTTTTAGACTCTGGTTCATGGTGAAGATTCATTTAAAATTATATCAAGGTTTTTTTTCTTAACTATAAAAAGTTTTTAAGGAGAGTAAGAGAACTGCCTATTTCCATACTCATAGTTGGTCGAAAAGGATCTTTAATATATATATTTTTTAAAGATTTTTTATTTATTTATTTGAGAGAGAGAGAATGAGAGACAGAGAGCATGAGAAGGAGGAGGGTCAGAGGGAGAAGCAGACCCCCCGCTGAGCAGGGAGCCCGATGCAGGACTCGATCCCGGGACTCCAAGATCATGACCTGAGCCGAAGGCAGTCGCTTAACCAACTGAGCCACCCAGGCGCCCCCGAAAAGGATCTTTAGACTGATGGCTGAGAAGGTACCGTTGACTGGCTCTGTGTCAGTTGGTTACCATGATAGGACATTCACTACATCAAACATTCCACTTTGCTTCCAGTTCCTTGGCCACTAGGACTCTACTCCCTCTCATAGACTGGGTTTCCTGTATCTGTGAGCTTCCCACAGACCACAGACTTGGGGACACTGGAGATAGCAGATAGGTATGGGAGAGAATTCAGTCCTTTCTCAAAGAGCTTATAATCTTATTTGGGAAGTAACATGGCCACATGAAAGGATTTGGCAATCTTAAGGATCACATGAAATAACTAAATGAGTAGATAAATAAATAAATATGGGAAAAGGCAGCAAAAGGGATGAGGAGGAAATACGAGGACAGGGCACAATTCTAACCGAACCGGCTTTAACACAAACAAGGCCAGTTGGTTTGGTAGTGGATTTAAGATGACTGAAAATTCTTTGACATCCCTCCCATCAGGCTGTTGGCTCTCTTTCCTGTTCCTTCATTGAGGATGCTTTAACCAGTGAAGTGCCATGGAAGGGATATTATGCCTGCTTCAGGCTAGCCTTTACGAGGCCTGGCAGCTTCCTGCTCCCTTGGAGCCCTGAGGCTTCTTGTAGGAATTTCAGATATCCTGTGGGACAGGTTCCATGGAGATGTGGAGGGGACGAGTATGGTTCAGCTTCCAGATGCCTCTACCAAGGTACCATTCATGTGACTGAGACTGTTTGGGACTCTCCAGTCTAGTCCAACTACCAGCTGAATACCGTCTAGTGACCCAGTCAACACTTGCAGATGCAAGAATCACCCACTGGAGCTCTGCCCAAGTTCCTGACTCACAAAATTATGAGTTTGGTTGGGGAACGAAAGACCTAAAAATGAGTGATTTATTACAGAGATTAGGCATTATAATACTATGAGAGAAGCCAGAAATTAAGTCTAGAAGGGATGGTTGGAGGATCAGAGAATTCACTAACTAGGGAACATGAAGGGAAAAAAAAATTGAAGTGTCTCAATCTGTTTAGACTTCTGTAATGAAACACAACAGACTGGATAGCTTACAAAAACAGACATTTATTTCTCATAGTTCTGGAGGTTGGGAAGTCCAAGATGAAGGCACCTACGTGGTTGTGTTCTGAGGAGGGCCCTCTTCTTGGTTCATAGCTGTTGCCTTCTCACTCTGCCTCTCATGGTAAGGATTCCCTCTAGACTTCTTCTGTGATGGCCCTGAATGACCTAATGAGAGCCCTCATGACCTAATCATCTCCCAGATGCCTCACTTCCTCATAGCATCAACTTCGGGGACTAGGATTTCAACTTGTGAATTTAGTGGGGGACACAAATATTTTGACCGAGCACTAAGGCAAGCTCTTGCTTCCGCAACAGGAATAAGCTGTAATCACTGTAGGTCCCCAGGACAGGCAGTGGGAAAGAACAAGCTGGATGTAAAGCAGGGACATACTGGAACTAGCTGGGACAAATGGAATCTACAAGAATAAGCTGGCATTCACATTAGTCTCGCCTTACATGTAACCAGGATGATGGAGAAGATCTGCAGAAGGGTCTGGGGCCCCTTGCTGCAGAGCTGCATGTGTGCCTAGAAAAAAATGAGAAATTTGGTGGGAGGGTTGCTGGCCCAGGTTGCTGTTGCCTAATGAAACAAGGTGAACCATCAAATCATCAGCAGAGTGCATGAGTTTTAGAGGCTTCTTCTGAGCTTAATGCCCACCACCACACCCCACTTCCAAATCTCATGCAAATTCCTCTGTGGCAACCCTAACCTGAACCATACAAGGAAGGGAGACCTATGAACCATAGTTCCAGCTTAGCTAAAACACCGGTTTCATATTTGGGTTTTCTACGTGCTATTTAGAGGCTTATGATGGTCAGAATAGGGCTCCATGGGCCTGTTGGAAGGACTGTGTGACTTAGAAACCACCACAACATCATGCATTTTAGAATTTAATAAATGGAAAACCAAGACAAGCAACAATGAGTTGATTGCTCTTGGATGTTTTAATGAGCCAGAAATATACGTGGGAATGAAAAGTAGGATCCTTGGCTCTGAGTCCACCTGCCTCCTCTATACTAAGTTAAGGAAAGAGTGAATGCACTCATCTCAGTCTGTGCCTTATCTCATAGATCCTTCAGAAGCTTGGAATTATTTAAATGACTTCTTTTTCTCCATAGAGGAAAGTTTGTTGCATTAGCTCTTTCTTTCGTGACAGGATTGAAAGTCACATCATTAGCAGATTTTGCAATTTCCATTTCTCCTCAGGGGACGTGATGGGTTCGAACTTAAGCACAGGTGTTCAGTGAAGACCATAGCCTGTGATTCGGGTTAAATGTGACATAATTTTGTAAGTACTCAGCTTCTTCGCACCAAAGCAGCATTATCAAATATAGACGGCCTTTCATGGCTTTCTAGGATTTAGTGTGACCTCAGAATCTTGACACTTCACGTTTCTTTCGAGGGCAAACTTGAGCTCTCCTCCCTTGCTGTTTTCATGTCTAATGAATGTGTTTTTCTTGAGAGGCTTTGATGTCAGGTTATTTCTCACCCAGAGCTACACTTTAATGTGTTATCTGAGGAGCGCAACTACTCGAGTTTTACGGTGTCATTAAATTAGGTAGGCGTGGAGCTGCTGCAGCAAAGGAAGGCCAGCATCTTTCCATTTTACTGTGAAAGAGTCCCCACTGGAAAGGGAAAGGGGTGGTTTTTCATTTTTATTTGGTCTTTGGTCTTAGGAAGAACGGAAAGAAGAAGGTTTTCCATTTGCATTATGCCATTATGGGATTTCAAATAACAGACTGTGCAAAGGTGATTACAGTTAATTTTAGCCTTTGTGAGAACTCAGCCAACAAGGCTCAGTCCTCTCAAGAGGTTGGGTTGCACAGAGAACAAAAAGAATTACTGGTTTCAGGATGGAGGGAAAATAACAACATCAAGAAAGACAGCTCCCCCTTTTTTTCTTAATGCTTTGGCAGAGGACTCCAACACTGTTCTTAAGTTACTCCTAGTGCCCCTGGCATGACTACAACAGACTTGCAGTTCTAGGGACTTTCGGGTTCCTACAGGTTAATGAGCACCTAGACTAATAGCGCTCTTGGGAATTCAACTCAGAGTTTTATGTAAGGTAATATCCGCTTCCATGGAAATAATTTATTTTTATTTTTATTTTTTTTTTTATTTGCGAGAGAGAGAATGAGAGAGAGCACGAGAGGGAGGAGGGTCAGAGGGAGAAGCAGACCCCCCAGCTGAGCAGGGAGCCCGATGCGGGACTCGATCCCGGGACTCCAGGATCACGACCCGAGCCGAAGGCAGTCACTTAACCAACTGAGCCACCCAGGCATCCATAAATATTTTTTATCTACACAGAAGTTTTGGCTCTTAGGATTAAAACAAAGTCATCTATCGGGTAATTTTTTCTGAAATTTCCTACCCAAGCTAGAATAGCAGCAAAGTCAAACCCAGTTTTATGTTGCTGCTGCTGCTGCTGATCATCATCATCATTAACACCTTCATTTTCATTTAGTTTAGGATAGTTTATTCTTCAGAGCAAACATAAACTGATCTGAGTCTATGCACAAGAGCATAATAAATGCTAAGAGAAATGCCACTCTGCATTAATGAATGCATTGCATTAGAGTCGGCTAGTAGTCTCTTGGCAATAGAGATGTTACTGGATGTCATTATATTTGAATTTAGCTTTTGTGACCTTTAGAGGCTAGCTAACATAGAGAAAGAAAGGAAGACATATCTTATTGTGCAGACAATGCACACTGTAAGACAGGTTGCAAAAAGCTCTTGGTTTCATCACATAAATCTCTTTGCCTCAGAGAGGTTGGAGAGATCTTCGTAATTCATGGGCACAAACTTTAATTTACTATTTTTCCTGGGTGCCACTGAGGGATGGGAGGAGGGAAAAAACCTTATTACAAGGTGCACTGTTCTATTAGGGGAAAAAAAGGATGTGAAGAGAGGATCCAGGGATTGCTGATCACGATGCATTTGCTTGTTATCAAGAACATCAAGTAAAATTTCTTTGTACATAATTGTTTGAAAAGTCTTCAGCATTATTAATTTTCTTTTGGACTCCACATACATACTGAGGCACTGGGCTGGTACTTTGAATGGATGGTTACATTTCTGTTATGTCAGGATAAATTGAAGAAAATCATTTTCATGACTATCTCTTTTTATGGGAACCCTTTTTTTTTTTTTTTTTTTTTTGGTATATCCCTTGAAGTAATGTATGTGACAGATGGAATGGGTTTGAGAATCAAGTGAGTGACAAAGTGGGCAGAGATGGATCATGTACCCTCCTTTTTCTTATTGGGATTTCTCATGATGTTGGGGGAGAAGTTTTCAAAATATGAAAACTGGGTAGAAAGAACCACCTCTTTGGATTATGATCTTGATCTTGTTTGCAGTGTACTAAAAGAGGCCCGAAGCGTCTGGACTGTGGTTTTGTTTCTGGTAACGCTATGTGGTCCCATGTCCCAGCTCTGAGGTGGAGCAGCAACAATACTCTTTATTATTATTGTTATTATTATTCCCAGTTATCCTTGGGGTGCAGCAGTAAGTCATGTGTGGTAGAGACCAAACCCACAGCATGAACGCTTTCACGTCTCATTTAACGCTTGAGATGGCCAAGTCGGAGATGCAAAGCCACAGGCAGTCCCTCGGAAAGAGATTTCTCGGTGTTCACGGCAGCACTAGAAGTCCTCACACCTGCCACTCATAGGTGTCGCTTGGCCCTGTTTTGCCGATCGTAAGCCTCCTTTCTCAAGACACTTCCTAAAGAGAGGCTCTCAAGGCAACACTCTTAACACCGGCCCAAACTCTACAGTGTACCCAGGATCTCAAGAGCACAAGTCATGCTGGCAAATAACATTTACTATGTAAATCAAATAACACATTCATTATCTCCGAGGACCTTGAAACTAGGACTGGAAATGAAGTTGAGTTTCAGGCTACCTCTGCTCTGCTTTGAGGAAAACAGCAGGGAGTTGGAAATATTGTCATGAACACCAGTAATACTGTGGTTTGAGAATGTTTAGCCCCTAGTGAAACTAGTGATTTATACATCCTGAAAATAGTAATGATGATTAGAACAGTAGAGGAGAGTTTTTCTTTTCTCAGTAATATTCACGGATGAACAGGTAAGACCACAAAGGAGGTTTCTCATACCCCCACCCCCTTTTTTTTTATCACGGCACAGCAGGAGGAATATTCTAGATTCAGGACCTATCCCCTGGGGGCTGATATGTTCAGGGACAACTCACAGTAGGTACAAAGTGGGACATGCTACAAAACAGGCACATTCGCCATTTCACACTTCTGTTTTTGAATAGTAAATTGTTCTGAAACCATAGGCATTGTGTCTGTGTGATAGGTGAGTGTATTAAAATATTAATTTTTATTTGCTTTCCCCAAGTTTTTTCTAAGCAGGTAGACAGCCCGTTCGTATTTTTATTCTTCAGAGTGTTTTTTTAGAGCTAAAAGCAGAAGCTGCCTGAAGTCAGTGGTGGTTTCTGTCTTTTGTAATGACCGAAGTTCTTTGAAGGCATGATGCTGGTGTCTCCGAGGGAGGAGGGGGAAACTGGGCTTCTCAGGAGAAACCAGCGCAAACCTCCTGGATGCAACAGTACAGCAGATGATGTTTGCAAAGCCCTAGGGAAAGGAGGAGCTGCTGTAATGACTGCAGTGGAACCCAGAATTGGATTTAAATGTATTTAAAGAGAATATATTTGATATGTCCTATACACTAGAGTTCATGGGATGGGATTCATACCTTCCTGGGTTTTTTTTTTTTTTTAATGTGTCCTGGCAGTTCTGTGATACCTTGTATATCGTCTGCATAAGTCATTCTACTGGATTGTAAGCTGCAAGGGTATACTAATTAATAAGCCCCTGTCTCTCAGCTTCACACACTCCCTTTTACACTCTAGTTTGTGATGCTGGCCCTGAGACTGTTCCATCATGTGTCCGCTTTGCCCTTCCAGCTGTCAGTTAGGTTCTGCCATTAGGGTCTCTGGAGGGAGGTGAAGTGTTGAAGGGGAAAAGGAATGCTTTCCTTCCCGTTTGCTTTCTGTCCCCCTAGGAACACGTCTCAGCTGCGGCAGCTCATCCTGGTAGGAGCACTTGATTGAAATTTGCAGTTTTCCGGCTCAAGGAAGCACTGACACTGTGCCCTCCCACAGACCCAGTATTAGTAGGCCAGGCCTCCCTTCTCAGAGCTCCGCTTCCCAGGGCCACACAGACTTTCTGTGAGCTGAGGCATTAGCGCCTACCGGCTGATCTCTCCTCGGAGGTCTGAGGGACCAATCTGTGGGTCTCCAAAATTCCAAGCGTTAAAAATTCTAAACTTTTCCCTCTGATCCTTCGGTTCTAGGGGTGAAATCTGTGACTTACTCCATTTGATACTTGAGAGTTTCTTTTATTATGTCTTCTCAGCTCTTCTGTAGCTAGTTAACTCTGCTGTATGTTCTGTATATGATATTCTGTCTGATAAGTAACTGGTCTGGTTTCTGTCTCCTGACAGGACCCTGAAAGACACAAAGGGACTTTTTCTTACATGCGGCACTTTCACCTCTAATGGTTGGAATGGTGTCTTGCATTTAGTACATGCTCAGCAATGTACCTTGCTTCGGCTTAATTTATTGCCATGGTATAGCAAGAGGATTGTCTTTAAAGCCTACTGGTGAAGACCAAGAGCTTCGGAATTTGATAGAGATGGGTTGAAATCTCAGGTCTGCAACTTAGTAGCTGTATTATTTTAAGCAAATTACTTAATTTATTTCCTCATCGGTAAAATGGACATAAATAAAGTATCTACCTCAGAGTGTTGCTGCGAACATCAGTGGGCCACTGTAGGCAAAACTGAGCACCTAGTAAGTGTTCAATAAATTGTAGTTAGGATTTGTACAAAAGAGAGGAAACTCAGAAGGAGAAGAGGAGTTTACAAAGTCATATAGCCTTGAAAGAAGGTGAAAGAGGGGAAGAAAAAAGATAAAAAAAAAAAAAGCAGAGTGTGTGTATTGGAATGGGGGGGAGAATAGATGGTAATATAGAGAGGACAGTGGGCGTATGGGTGAAGGTGACTGCACTGATTTTAGGTAAAATATGCAAACTTATAATGAAGGCTCCATAGTGTGTTTCATCTCGTCCTTTGTCCACTTAAAAAATAACGATAAGTCACACAAAGATGTTTAATTGATGCAACTTAAGGGAACTGAATTTCCAAAAATAAAAAATTTCTTCATATCTAACTGCTTGTATTATAAACCTTTCTAAAGGAGATTACATATTTCATTTATTCTTTCTACGGACTTAGACTCTGGTAGAGAAATGTTCCTTCCCACCTTGATAACATGTCAAATGTTGCTTCTGATCTCTTCCTGAAACTGCTCCCTTCTTTTTTTGTTGAACTAAAGAGTCCGTGCTGTTAAGCATGTGTCTTGTAACAATTCTGTCACATCCTTCAATTGTACTGTAAAAGCATAAAGTTCTCATTTGCTCAAGCTGAGATTTCCATCTCAATTGTGTGGAATGACAGGCTGCAATTTGTGTATAGGCTCACAAACCAGTGATTGGGCTGAGCTCATGTCATGTGATCTTCCTCCTGGTACATTTTCTAGTGTTTGTATGTTATGCTGGATGCCAGCTATAAATTAGTCAGTGCCCATGCAAAGCATGGTGGTGAGTTTGAAAATAGTATTTCATGTCTTCAGAGAAGGTCTCATGAACCAAACCACCCAGTGCATGTTGTCTTTGACAAATAAGTCAGTAAGGATGACATTCAGTTTAGCTGACCTGTAACAATTGCTCTGGTTTAAAAAAAAAGAAGGGGCACTTCGCTTGCCACAGCACGAAGATGCACACCACGAATGCTGGTCACCATGAATGTTGTTCAGGTTTGTTTATCCCTATACTGAATTGTTCTGGTGACTATGATTAATGCAGGCAAGGTCAATGGTAAGAGCAGACACAAAAAAACCCAATTCATACTTGTTCTTGTAGCATATATGCATCTTGTAGCATATATGCATCTATGTGTGTGTGTATACACACACACACACACACACGGTAAATATACAAATACATATGTGTGTGAAGCACAATTTCTCTCTGCTATAATCTGTTGTCCCCTCCTCAAAAAGGAAGGAAAAAGTATTGTGACTGCTGTGGGTCCTGTAAAACTAAACTCCAGAGATGGGCTTCCTCTCATCATTAGTCCTACCGACTGTATAAGGGAAGCACCAAAAGTGTGTGTGTGTGCGTGTGCATGCATGTATGTGTGTGCCCATGTTCACTTGTGTATATGTGTGTGAGAGAGAGAGAGGAAAAAAGAGAGAGAAAGAGAGAGACTTAATGGTTAAGCCACAAGACTTAGAGGCACCAGGGCAACTAGACATGGTGCCTCTCAGGACGCAGAGCCAGTAAAGATGGAAAAGCAGATTCTGCTGTTTGTTTTGTCATTTGTTTTTTTAGGCTCCACATATGAGTGAAATCATCCGATATTTGTCTTTCTGAGTCTGATCTATTTCACTTAGAATTTTACCCCCAGGTCAATCTGTGTTGTTGCAAATGGCGAGATCACCTCCTTTTTTACGGCTGAGTAGTTGGGTCATATGGTGACAGACAATAGCGACGCTTGTGGTGAGCGCAACGTAAGATATTGAATCGCTGTGTTGCACACCTTAAATCAATGTAACGTGTGTATCAGCTGTACTCAAAAAATAAAAAAGATACAAATCTAGTAGATGAGAAATGGTGAACAGGAGGCAGTCTCGTTCAGTGTAAGTGACCGTTGGTGACTCTAACTGGTCATTTATATACAAAGGATAAGTTTTAATGGACAGGAACAATTTAAAGGACCTAGGGCAGAGTAGAGTGCAATTAACAGTCTGCTTTTTCCTAAAAGACCTCCAAATTCTCTTTCCTTACAATTTTCTGCTTATGGTCTGCCAGGGACTAAAGATTCAGATAACAAAATGTTAAACTGTTGTTCACATTAAAGATAAAGCAGTTTTGAATGAAATCATATATGTAGAACAAGCATGGGATTTAACCCACAGATGGTTTGATATGTGTAATGGGTTCTCAGAGGTCTTTATTCTATGTCCTTTCAGAAGAGTTAGGATTTTAAGGAATGCAATTACCATATATGGAAATAATGAATTATTATATTTTATTGATATTAAAGATGTTTGTTGAATAAGTCTGAGTTAAGACTGTGGAGAATTATAAAGCTTTTCCAATACCAGTAAAATATAATTTCATAATTACTTGGAAATTTTACATTCAAGAAGTTGTAAAAAATAATTAGGCATTTTATTAGGAAGAGTATGATCACATGAAGAAAAAAGTTTATTTAAAATAGCAGTCTTTCTTCAGAACTCTATTTATAAATTATAGCAAACAAGTAGCTAAATATTTAATTAGAATGAAATAAAAGTATTATGAATGTACTGTAAAAGCTCTGCACTGAGCAGGAGGCTAAAATTCAGTGTCAATTTAAAAAGTCAAAGGGTAAAAACTGCACGTATATGAAAATTATTAGGAATGCAATTCCATTTAAGGATGCTTTGAGTCCTTGCTCTGAATGTCACCTTTTCATTCCCTCTGGTCCTACCCAAATCCACATTTAATAATTCATTTATTTATTCATTTGTTAATTTATTCAAAACATGTTACTGAGGCATCCACCATATGCCCAAACTATTCCAGCCATAGGTAATAGAGCAGTGAACATGACAGCTACAGTCTCTGTCCTCTTGGAGCTTATGTTTTAGTGAAGGAGACAAAAAAATACCCTAGTAATCCAAGAAATACATCAGATGTTTTCAAAAGAAGATCTCAAGATAAAGTAGAAAAAGCAAATAGGAAAGGAATGTATGGGGGCTGGTATGTGACATATTAGATGCAGTGGTGACTAAGGCCTCCTGGAGAAGGTGGTATGTGATCAGTCTTGAATGCTGTGAGGACATGAACCATGAAGGGACCTGAGCTTCTCTGCTAGAGGCGACTCACAAGTCAAGAACTTGAGGCAAAAATAAACCTGTCCTGTTCAAGGAAGAGTGAGAAGACCTCAGGCAAAGGCAGAGTGAGGGAAGGGAAAATGGTAGGAAATAAGGTTGGAGGGATGTATTAGTTACATGATATTACCTATTCCTCTCAGTTTTCTGAAACAGCAGCCGTTTTCTTGGTCATAGTTCTGCAGTTTGAGCTGGGCTAAGCTGGGTGGCTCTTCTGCCACCATGTCTAGGCTCTAGTCATCTGCTGGTTTGACTGAGGCTAATGGTCTGAGATGGTCTCACTCACATATCTGATGGTTGGTGCTGGCCCTTGGCTGAGTCATGTGTCCCCAGCCAGTTTTTTTACATGGTAATGAAGTATTCCAATAATGTAAGCCCCAATTCCCAAGCACTTAACAAGCATCTTCATAGATCATGTTTCCTGATGTCCCAAAGACCAAAGCAAATCACATGTTCAAGTACAGCATCAAGGTGGAAGGAGAATGTACAGGGGTTACGATGCTAGGAGGCTAATTCACTGGGCCTGTGAGTGCGAAAATATACCACAGCAGGCATTGAAGGGGCCAGGTGACATTATTCCTTCTTGTCTTCCGACTCCTCTTCCTTTTCTTTTCCTTTTCAAAGCTCTAGACTGCTTTATGGTTCTCCCAAGAGTTCAGATGAAGGCCCTGCCATCCTTGAGCAATTAAAAATGCTTCCCAACCCTGTTCACATAATGCTACATGCGCACAAAAGTAATATTCCAATGGACTACTGGACTAATTAGATTAAATCCTTGCTGCTAGACGCGACCAGCCCTGGTTTCTGGGGCAGCAGTGATAGCCTACAGCGTCTGGGTGGTACACTAATTTACTCTGATGTGCTGTTTGAGAAGTTCTAACTTAAAGAGTTCTAATTTAAAGAGTTCTAACTCAGAGTTCTAACTTAAACAGATTCTCCTTCTGATGCCTTCCTTGAGTCTCACCACTTTCAGATCGTAAGAACAGCTAACGTATTTGAAAGATCCTTATTCTGACCCAATATTCATTATCCTCTTCTCTCCTGCTTAGTAGAACACAGATTTTGTTTGAGGCAGGAATGTCCTGTTACCAAGCAATGACTCCTGATGGATCCAAGTCAGTCTTGGGGATTGTTTCCTTCACTTTCTCAGGGTTAGTTTGAACTAGGAGTATTCATCCTATCAATCTAGCTAGGGAAGAAATAAGGGAAGCCTGCTGGGCGGTGTGTGGGGGGGTCCTTTAGTGGAAAGCTTTAACTATCCTAATTCAAGGTACAAATGGTGTTTGTGACAACCTTTCTCTATCATTTTTCTCTTGGATATGGACATGATGCCTGAAGATGTGACAGCCATCTTGCTAGAAAGAGGGAAATGTTGGGAGATTGCCAGAGACATGGCCTTCAAATATATATTAGTTTCTTCGGGCTTCTGCAACAAATTACCACAAACAGGGTGGCTTGCAACATCAGGAATTTATTCTCTCAGGGTTCTGAAGGGCATGAGTCTGAAACCAGTGTATCAGGAGAGCCATGTTCTGGCTCTTCAAGGAGTATCCTTCCTGGCCTGTTCCAGCTTCTGGTGGGTCTAGGTGATCTTTGGTATTCCTTGGCCTGTAGATACATCCCTCCAATCTCTGCCTCCATCTTCATATCACCACTGAGGCTTGACTCTCTAGCCTTCTGTTCTGCTAGGTATTGCAGAAGCACATGTTGACCTAGAGGGGCCAGAAGATCAAAGGACCTGAAATGCTGAGCTACGACCTGGAGGATAGCTCCTTAGAAACTTCTCTCCAGAGAACCCGTCTGCCAAGAAATTAGCACAGAGGGGCTGTATGAAAGTTGGAGGATGTTTGTTGTCATAGAAAACCTAACCTGTATTGACTCACATACTCTCTTTGCTGGGTAAAGAAGGGGGAGAGGCTCTAAATATTTATATGGTGATATTCTTCACACACGCATCTTCTCATTTAATCATCCAGACAAACCCATAGGTAAGTACTACTCTCTTACATCTGTCTTATAAGCAAGGATACAATGGCTTGGAGAAGTGAAGTTGCACAAGGGCTCACAGCTACTAAGGTGGGAGAGATGGGGCTTAAACTCAGTCAAAGCCCATGCTCTTAGAGTTCCTGCTCTCATTGCCTTCCCCAATACTCATTCACTCACCAGGTGAGCCACTGGACTCCTTCACACGCATCACCCTCCTTCCATATCTGGCTAGTACCATTTCTATTCATGGTCTCATCCCAGAGGATTGTATACCAAGTTTAATCAGAGAAGAGGTGTTTTCCTTGATTTTATGAAACTGTTATATTCTGCTCATTATAATGATGTGAGAAAACTGATTAAAAGAACAATAGGCCTGGGGTGCCTGGGTAGCTCAGTCGTTAGGCGTCTGCCTTCAGCTCAGGTCATGATCCCGGGGTCCTGGGATTGAGCCCCGCATTGGGCTCCCTGCTCAGTGGAAAGCCTGTTTCTCCCTCTCCCACTCCCCCTGCTTGTATTCCCTCTCTCGCTGTCTCTCTCTGTCAAATAAATAAATCTAAAAAAAAAAAAAAAAAAAGAGCAATAGGCCTGTAGTTAATAATACTGTATTTATACACTTAAAAAATTGGCAAAAGAGTAGATTTCATGTTAAAATGTTCTTACTACAATAAAAATGAAAAACGAGAAATTGGCTCTCTTGCAAAATATTCACAGATATGCAAATACACACATGCATATTATCATGGTAAAAAGGCTCTTTCAAGTGCTGAATAGATAGTATTTATGATACTTAATCATAGTGTATCTTGTTTTTATTTCTAAACTGGACATTGAATGGTCACGCATTCATGGATTTAAATATGTTTCTGTGATGTACACATAACTAATCTATGGAAGGCATAGGTAAGCCAATCCAAATAAAATAAGATTAGTTCATTCGGGGTGAGGTGCGTTCAAATGACCCATTTCATTTTAGTCCCCCTTTCTAGTTGATTGGTTCAGCAGAAATTTCCATTTGTCTGAACCACTCTGCTGACCTCTCTCTCAGTTGCCTTGAGAAGTTGTAAGTTTCCCTTCAAACTACTCCGACTCTTAGAGTGACCACACTTCACAAAGCTTTATGAAACATCAAATTCTTATCCCTGAAATAAAAGTCTAGTGACATTCATTGTGAATGTTTTCCTTCAGCTGGGTGGAATGGAAACTTTTCTGTTTTCATCTCTTCAAATAACTGTCAGGTCACATAGAGGCCACAAAGAAATCAACAGAAAAACTTGCTGCTCAACACATCAGTGGTTCTAGCCATTGTTGTGAGAAAGTGAATAGGATGCATTTTCCTGACATAAGCTACCTTCTTTTTACTTTTGCCTGTGCCTTCCAAATTCAAGAAGCTGTGATTCAAAAAATAAATGCAGTTTGCATGTTTATATTAAAAGTCTACTTCAAATATTCTCATTGAGTATTCTATCGTTTTTAAAAAGTACATGAGTTTCAGATATAGATAAATAAGACTATAGTCTATGACCTCTGGCCTCTAGATTTGCTACTGCATTTGATAAAAATTAGAGCAGTCAGATCTGTAGCAGTCGGATTTGATTGTAGTTCCTGATAAAGTAAACCTTTATAAGTTTGAATCCTTCTTTAAAGGACATCAGGACAACCAACTAGAATTTATAAAAAGTATTAATGTTTGAACATTCTTATAAAGCAAGATGAAGAAACATTTTCTAAATTTCTTGTTGCTTTCACTCTAATGTAGCTCCTTAAGTTGTATTTAAAATATAAGGCATTAGCTGATATTTGAGGACATCTAATTAAATGCTTACTGCTTAGGGCTGGTGAACATGAAATAAAAAGTCAGCAGAAAGTATCACTGGTGACTGCTTTCTACAAAGAGAAATTCAGCTGGTTTCATATTACATCCCTATACCAACTTTTTTCTAACTGTGTCCACAGGACATGATTCAGTCTGATTCCTTTGTTGAGTGGAGTGAGTCAGGGTGATGGTAACAATTGCCTCTAAAAAGGTAAAGGATTCCAAATTCACATAGTGCCATGTCCTTAATTTGCCTGTGCTACCACAGAGAGGACCCAAAGCTGAGTGTGGAACATTTGGGTCCTAGAATCCTGGTGAAAACTACATGTACTCTACAGCAAAATTCATGTCCTTATCAATAGATTATGAAATTGGTATTGTTTGTATATTTGACCATCTCAAAGCTCCCAAAGAGTCTAGTTTATAAGAAAAACAATAAATCATAAGTCATTTGCTATTCATAGAAATATAGCTATTCTTTATATGATGTTAATGAGAATAGGGATCCTTTTTTTTTTTTTTAAGTTTAGACTTTGATGTATGCTTTGGGTACTCAAGTATTGCATAAAACATACTCCAAAATTCCATGATCTAAAGCAAAGCCAAATGGAATAGGAGAAGAATATTTGTGAACCGTGTATCTGATAAGGGGTTAATATACAAAATATATAAGGAACTCAAATAACTCAAGAGCAAGAAAACAAATAACCTGATTTTAAAATGGGCAAAGGACCTGAATAGACATTTCTCAAAAGAAGATATACAAATGGCCAATAGGTATATGAATAGGTGCCCAACATTAATAATCATAAGGGAAATACAAATCAAGACTATAGTGAGTTGTCATCCTCACACCTGTTAAAATGGTTATTATAAAAAAAGACAAAAGATAACAAACGAGTATTGATGAGGATGTGGAGGAAAGAGGACCCTTGTGCACTAATGATGGGAATGTAAACTGATACTTTCGTTATCGAAAGCTATGGAGGTTCCTCAAAAAATTAAAAACAGAACTACCATATAACCCAGCAATCCCACTTCTGGGTATTTATGCAAAGGAAATGAGATCGGTATCTGGAAGAGATATCTGTATCCCCATGTTTATTGCTGCATTATTCACAGTAGCCAAGAGATGGAAACAACCTAAGTGTCCACTGATAAATGAATGGATAAAGAAAATGTATAAGAAAATGTATGTGTGTGTGTGTGTGTGTGTATAGAGAGAGAAAGAGAGAAAGAACAATATATATATATAATGAAATATTATTCAGCCATAAAAATAAGGAGATCCTGTCATTTGAGACAACATGTATAAACCTGGGGGACATTTTGTTAAGTGGAATAAACCAGACACAGAAAGACATATATTGTATTATCACACTTACATGTGGTATCTAAAAAAAGTTGAATTCATAGAAACAGATTGTAGAAGGGTGGTTACCAGGGGCTGGGAGGTGAGGGAAATGGGGAAATGTTGGTCAAAGGTACAAAGTTTTAGATATGTAGGATGAATAAGTTCTGGAGATCTATGGTAGAGTGTGGTGCCTCTAGTTAACAATACTGTGTTACATAATTAAATTTTTCTAAGAGAGACCTTAATTATTCTCACAAAAGGAAAAATAAAACCAGGTAACTGTGTGAGGTGATGGGTGTGTTAATTATCCTGATTGTGATAATCTTTTCAAAATGTGTACATATATTAAAAGGTCACCCTGTACACCTTAAATATAGGCAATTTTGTCAATTATACCTAAATAGAGCTGGAAAACAAAACAGTTACTCCCTCATGAATTGTAATTGGACAGGATTTGGTATGGTCAGTTTGCCTCTTTTCTGTGTGGTATCACCTGGGATGGTGCAATGTAGCTGATAGATCCACTTCTAAGCTGGCTCACTCACATGGGGTGATTATTGATGGCTGCAAGCTGGGAAGCCCCACTGGGCTGTTGGCGAGAGGCCCTGATTCTTCTTCACCTGGACCTGGCTGTGTGGCTGCTCGGGCTTCCTCACAGCATGGGGCCTGGGTTCCAAGAGGGAGAAAGTAAAAACCACTAGTCCTCTTAAAGCCTAGGCCCCAAATTGGGGCGCCTGGGTGGCTCAGTCGGTTAAGCAGATGCTTTCGGCTCGGGTCATGATCCCAGGGTCCTGGGATCAAGCCCCACATTGGACTCTCTGCTCAGCAGGGAGCCTGCTTCTCCCTCTCCCTCTGCCTACCCTTTGCCTACTTGTGCTGTCTCTCTCTCTCTGTCAAATAAATAAATAAACAAACAAACAAACAAATAAATAAATAAATAAAATCTTAAAAAAAAAAAAAAAGCCTAGGTCCCAAACTGACACAGCATCTTTCCTGCTGTATTTTAACAGTCAAAGCAGTCCCAGGCCAGCCTAGATTCAAGAGAGTGAAGAAGTAGACTCCATTTGATATAAGAGTGACATGCATATACAGGAAAGGAATGAATTGATAGTGGCTATCTTTGCATCCAAGCCCCCACACTGTAATTAATAGAAGACAAAAGCTTTGAAAGCAGGAATGAGTAACTTTGGACATTTGATCTTGGGTCAGTGTGATCCCCCGTATTCATCTCAGGAGCTTTTAGTAACTCCTTTTCAATTGTTGAATAATTAATTTCTTCTTTGTAAATGTCAGTTACCTGTGTTTATTTGAAAGAGAGGGAAAACTGGTGTCCATCACAAAAGTCTATTGACCCAGAGAACACTGGGAACAAGGGACACTTAAAACCACAGTGTGGCTCATAACCATCTGACTTGATAGTGTTCAGGAATACCTGGAAATCTGACTAGCTTTCTGGATTGTTGTATTTCTCAATATGATTATAACTAATATTAGGTACTTTTTTGGCTAGAGATTAAAAAAGAATATTTAAAGATCAAGACAGGAAATAGAAATATATGAGACATAAAATAGTTGAATTTGCTGGACTTTGACTCAGACTAGAGGAATAAATGCTTGCATACCACAAAAGTAATTTTTTTTACCTAACTCCTTTATAAAGAATTTCATCTGAGAGATGGTTTCTCTCTAGGCAAAACTAGAATAAACATTTTTTGGTGAGGCTACTGTTTTCAGTGTCAAGTTGGGCCTTTCAAGCTTAATATAACATGGTCAGGAGGATTGAGAAGGTTATATTAGGGTTTCTCAACCTTGGGGCTACTGACATTTTAGGCTGGATAATTCTATGTTAAAGGGGGCTGTTCTGTGCATTATAGGATGATTAGTAGCATCCCTGGCCTCTAGCCACTAGATGCCAATAATTCACACCAGTTGTGACAATCAGAAGTATCTCCAGACATTGCCAAATGTTCTCTGGGGTGAATTTCCCCTTTTGAGAACCACTGGGTTTTAATAAATTTATAATTAGAGAAAACATTTTTTTCTCTGAGGCCACTTTCTTTGTCTCAGTAGTGTTCCTCTGTCTGCCCTTTCATAGTTGGAGGTATCTTCATGAGCTAGTTTTATCTTCCATTTAAATGATAAAAAAAAGACTCCTTCAATTTAAAATTTGAATTGATGTTTCAGGAAATATAAATGAGTACGTTTGCTTATTCTTAATGCATTTTACCCCAGTGCTATTTGTGGATGCTCCCAATTAGTGACTTTTTACTTTAAGAATGCTAAGAAAGAAATTCATAAAATAGAAGATATAAGCAAGACTTATAGATCATAGTGCTCAAGAGAACCTTCACTGTCAACTATCACAGACTCTCATGACAGCAGAGCTAGAAGGGCTTTAGATGCATGTTGCCAAACTGCTAATTTGCAAATGAAGAAATTGAAGTTTAGAAAGATCATTTGACTTAGTCATATCCTCAGACTTAATCACAGGCAGAATCCAAAGTAGAAACCAAAATCTCCCCATTTTCAGCTCAACTCTCTTTTCACTATCCCATGGTGCTTTTCAAGGGAGCCTTCCCTTATTATCTTCATGGTGCAGTATTTTTACATAAACATATGCTACAGTATTTTTAGACAGAACCCAATAGCACTGTGGGTGTAAGATTGAGAAGCTGCAGGAAGAGAGGAGGTAGCAAGGAATGCTTATTTCAAGGAAATTTTATGTCTGTGGAGTCTGTTAGGATGAGGTTTAACTGTACCAATAAACACTTGTATATGTATTTTCTATTTCAGGGTTTGGCTATGACTATATCTACTTATGAAACTACCTCATCCTCTGCTCTCCCACTTCCAGTAGCCTGGAGTGATTATTTGGCATTGACACCATGCTCTTGGGAGTATGATTTACCTTCCTATTTAAGAAACAGGCAAATCTAGTTCCAAAGTTATTCCCTAGGGAGACATTCACACTATAGCTTGAATCTATTTTGACTGTTTTCCCAGAGAAACTGGGCCTGAGGAGCAAGATAAAAGGGGTGTTAGCAGGCCACCTTACAGTGATGGGGATAAGCATCCAGAGAAAAAGCTGCTTAGAGAGGTCTCAGCCAGCACTTTCTCCAACAAGGTTCTGCTGTCTCTACTTTCTAGGTTCCTCCCAAACCTCTCTGTGCTGCCCTTTTGCTATCCCTGATGCCAGAAAACTCCTCTGTTGTTCAGCCAATTCATTTTACATTTAACCTTTAAAATTTAGGATAACTCTTCTAACATGCATTTGTTGTGAGGCAATTTACAGACCCTAGCAACTGACTCAGGATGAGCATGTGCTAAAGGAAGGTAAGACATACTCATCTTATTCTGCAGATTGGGAAATGCAGCCACAAGAAGTTGAGGATAAGTCTGAAGATTCAAACCACTTAAGCAAAAAAGCTGATGACTCAGTGCTTTCTCTTAGACCCTGTTCTTCCAATACTTTTTAATGCACCATCTTTAAGATGAACTAGAAAGAAATATTTAGCATCTCGTCTGCTGAAAAAGAGAAAATCTGAGATGTGGGAGTCAAAAGTAAATGTTAATAGTGTGGGAGGAAGGAGTAGGTATTCTCCACTATCTTTCATCTTCCTCTCTCTGAATAGTATTTGAAACAAATAATTTACTGAAAAAATAGAAGGATTAAATGAAACTATCATTGTTACTCTAGAACTTGATTCTGAAGTATTGGTTAGGGTTGGTGCTCTAGTAGAGAGAGCAATGGTCATGAATTCTCAAAAAGACAGTTTGTTAAACATCTGGTGAGTAAACCACTTCAAATTCTTTTGAATGTAGGCAGGTAATATATGCATGGATGAATAGATGAATGGATGAATGGATAGATAAACAGGTGAGCCACAGACAGAAAACTTAGGCTTCTTACTACACCAGTAAGTATGTAAATCAGCTTTCAATTGGTTGGAACTTTTTTTTTTTTATTTAATTTAATTTTATTATGTTATGTTAGTCACCATACAATACATCATTAGTTTTTGATGTAGTGATCCATGATTCATTGTTTTTGTATAACACCCAGTGTTCCATGCAGTGTGCCCTCCTTAATACCCATCACTGGGCTAACCCATCCTTCCACTCTCCTCCCCTCTAAAACCGTCAGTTTGTTTCTCGGAGTCCATAGTCTCTCATGGTTCGTCTCTGCCTCTGATTCCCCCCCCGCCTTTCATTTTTCCCTTCCTTCTCCTAATGTCCTCCATGCTATTCCTTATGTTCCACAAATAAGTGAAACCATATGATAATTGACTTTCTCTGCTTCACTTATTTCACTTAGCATAATCTCCTCCAGTCCCATCCATGTTGATGTAAAAGTTGGGTATTCATCTTTTCTGATGGCTGAGTAATATTCCATTGTATATATGGACCACGTCATCTTTATCCATTCATCTGCTGAAGGGCATCTCAGCTCTTTCCACAGTTTGGCTATGGCGGACATTGCTGCTCTGAACATTGGGGTGCATATGGCCCTTCTTTTCACTACATCTGTGTCTTTGGGGTAAATACCCAGTAGTGCAATTGCTGGGTCATAGGGTAGCTCTATTTTTAATTTTTTGAGGCACCTCCACACTGTTTTCCAAAGTGGCTGTACCAACTTGCATTCCCACCAACAGTGTAAGAGGGTTCCCCTTTCTCCACAACCTCTCCAACATTTGTTTCTTGCCTTGTCAATTTTTGTCATTCTAACTGGTGTAAGGTAGTATCTCAGTGTGGTTTTGATTTGAATTTCCCTGATGGCTAATGATGATGAACATTTTTTAACATGTCTGTTAGCCATTTGTATGTCTTCTTTGGAGAAGTGTCTTTTCATGTCTTCTGCCCATTTTTTGACTTGATTATTTGTTTTTTGGGTGTTGAGTTTGAGAAGTTCTTTATAGATCTTGGAAATCAGCGTTTTGTCTGTAGTGTCATTTGCAAATATCTTCTCCCATTCTATGGGTTGCCTCTTTGTTTTGTTGGTTGGAACTTTCCTCTGAGATTATATGTTCAGATTTTCCATTCCTGTCTCATCATTGGTATATACTCTGCTGCTCCCTTTCCCCCCAGATGCAATCAATACGTCTTTCCCCCTGGGAAGGATCAAGATTTTGAGTTTCTGAACTCTTTCCACCTAATAGCCAAAGAATCATGCTGTCTTCTGAAAGGAGCAAAGAAATATCACCAAAAAAAAGGGGAACACAGAGACTTCTCTCTTTTAATCATTGGTAATTCTTAGGGAGTCAAAGCAACTAGGTACTTAAAACTGCTTAATGATTGCAAAAAGTTTGGATAATAAAGTCTATATTACTGTGATGCTACTGTCTTAATCTTATTCTCACTTTGTATCCATTATTTATGTTCGATTTAACTGATAATTAGTTTACTGATCTGAATACATGTGTGTAAACCTAGAGTATAGGAACTTCTTTTTCCAGCAACTTTGAATAATCAATAATTAACATCCTCTCTGTAAAAGACTTGTATATAATTGGTACCAGTAAGTTTCCAAACATTAGTTCTCTATGTGTTTCCATTTTTAATTTTATCTGCTCTTGAGACCAGCATTATTTTGTTTAGGTCATTTAGAATAATATGTTCCATTTTTAACAGTTTATATAAGAAAAATTTGTTGTTAGTTGTCAGTGCAACAAAATCCTTAGTCTTTTGAGATGATGGGAAAACATTCTTAAAGACAAATGTACATGAACATTTATCATAGCCTTATATATAAAGGAGGAAAAATGGGGGCAATTAGTACTCCAAAATAGTGGATTAAATTAAGATATATCCAAACAGTGCAGCTATGAAAAAGCAAGCCTTCAAAGATTTCATTAATTGAGAAAATGCTTACCAAAAATGGCATGTGTGGATCCCTGGGTTGGAGTGTGTGTGTATAAAGATTATTCTCTGCACTTGCATAAAGTAGCTTTCGCATAGGACAAGGGCACTTCTAGGCCACTGGCCATTCTGATAAGAGGGTAGATTTTGAGTGTGGCCAAAAAACAAAAAAAAAAACCTCCAGTAATTCTGGCATTTACATAGAAGCCCTCCTTGAATTGCCTCACTCAGCTCTTAGAACACTTGTCTTTCTAGATTCTCTCTTTTTAAAAGTCCATGGTAAGTGTAGGGGTCTTGGAGAAAGGGGAAAACAAGGTCTATTAGTCTAATCCCAAACCAGAGGGGCTGACATAGACCCTTATCAGATACGGTCAAATTCCCTGGAGATGGGCTTCTCTAAAGAGGCTTAAAACTAAAGCCTAATAGTGATACTAAGAGTACCTGCTTTGAGGTTTGGGGAGTTTATGGTCCTTGTTGTCTCTCAATCTCATGCATGATATAGTTTTACATAGAAAAACTCAGTCTAGGGACGCCTGGATGGCTCAGTTGGTTAAGCGGCTGCCTTCGGCCAGGGTCATGATCCCAACGTCCTGGGATCGAGTCCCACATCGGGCTCCTTGTTCAGCAGGGAGCCTGCTTCTCCCTCTCTCTCCTTCTGCTTGTGCTCTCTCTGTCAAATACATAAAATCTTAAAAAAAAAAAAAGAAAAACTCAGTCTACCAAATAGTATGCATGATACATATGAAATATATCAAAGACATGATGGATATAATTCAAAACATTGATAGTGACTCTTTCTGAATGGAGAAAACATCGATAGCTTCTATTATTTTTCTTGAAGCTTTTCTGTATTTTCTATTAGGTTTTTTTTTTTTATCAGAACAATTATACGTATGCAGACTTTTACACACAAACATACATGCCTTAAGGATAAAAAAGAAGTGAGGGTGGAGTATATTTCAAATTCTGGGGGCAAGATCAAAAAGAATAGCTCAAATATGTTAATTGCTTATCCAAGAAAATAACACACTATGATTCTATTTGACTATTAGTTTGGATCAGTGTTCACCTGGTCATAATTTTATGCAGGGTCTATATCCCTATAATTCGATACAAAGCAAAGTGCATTGTTTAGAGCCCGTCCAATAGCATACCCTTATTTATAAAGCTTGGTCAGTTTCTGCTCAAGGATGAAATGAGCAGTTCGCTGAAAAAATATAAAGATCTGTTTGCTTGGCTCAGTTTTCTCAGGGCCATTGATATAGGAACTGGAAGCCAAAATGTCAGGAGAGCAAGCATTTCTCCCAATTTCTCACCTTGGTGAAGCCAAATGAATTCTTTTCAGTCTGATTTGGAGGGGCACAGTCACAGGAGGTTGTAGCCACATACCATGAGAGCAGATTAGGCTGGCCCATTCTGGTGACAAATAATTGTCCTTGCAACACCTCCTTCAGGGCCTGGAGGCATTTGTAGCCAGATTCTTAGCATGGATGGCTTTCCACCTCCATGTGTCCTTCCTCTCTTCATGGGGGTCTCACTTGAGTTCCTGATATAATTCTGCACAAAATCCTAACCCTCTTAGCATCCAGATGGAAAGCTGAGCACCAAGAGAAAAAAATAGAATGAGGAAAATTGGATTTTTTTCATGTTTCACACCTGAAAATGGTCCATTCCCAGAAATACATACTTACTAGTGCCAGACACTGTTCTGGGTACTCAGCAGTGGTTTGTTTTGGTGTTCAGAAACCCTGGTGATTCTAAGTCATCTCCACATTGGTGATGCCTCTGAGGTAGCTGGGAGTCTAGAGAGCTGTGGGACATTGCTCTACACATTCAGATCCCACTTGAGTCTCCCCAAGAACCTCTGAAGTGTCACTGATCTGGAGATGGTCTTGTTGTCTCAGTCATACTGAAGCCAATATCAGAATATAAAATCAGTCCCAGGAGGCATACTTTGCTAACCCAGAAGACCTTTAGTTCCATGAGAAACTCTTAAGTGTTCATGGTGACTTGAATTTATAGTTGGAAAGCACAGTGTGGTAGTCAGAATCCTGAAATGGCCCCCAAGATTCCTGCCCCATGGTGTACGTGCAGGTTGTATAATTTTCTCCCCTTGTGAATGTGCAGAAGGTGTGAATATTATGAGATAGCACTCCCATGATGAGGTTATGAATCAGTTGCCTTTGAGTCACTCAGAAGGGAAATCATCTAGTATTGACCTATTCAAGTTGGCCTTAAAATGTTCTAGACCCTTCTGGAAAGAGATTTGAGGCATGAGAATGTGAGAGGATTTAACAGGAACTGTGGGGCAAGACGTCAAGAGTAGCATCTAATAACTTAGAGTGACTTGTGGCCAACAACCAGGGAAGAAAAAGAGGACTTCAGTCCAAAGCTTGCAGGAACTGAATTCTGCCAATGGCTTGAATGAGGCTGGAAGAGGACCCTAGGCATCAGATGAGACCCCAGAACTAGTTGACTCCTTTATTCATACCCAGACTCGTGACCTATGGAAACTGTGAGATAATAAATGTGTATTGTTTTAAGTTGCTAATTTTGTGGTAACTTGTTACAGAGCAATAGAAAACTAATCTATACCTCAAAGTTCATTTAGTTTTTGAGGTAAAAACCACACAGTGTCCATAAAAAATGATCATGCAGCTTCTCTTAACTTCAGTTCATGGAACACACTCTCTCTCAAAGCAGCTTATTGAATTGTGTGGAAGCTTTTAATTATCTGGCATTATGGTCTTTTTTATGTTGAGTTGAAACCTGGTCTATAATTTTTACTCATTGATCTTAGGTCTACACTGTGGAATGACATAAAAAAAAAATCCCCAGTCTTTCTATCATGTGTTAGTCTTTCAATTATCTGAAGACAGTTATCATGACCTAACGTGGCCTAACATACTCTGTTTAAAAATCCAAACTCCTGAACTGCCCTAATCTGATATGTTTTTAGATATTTCATCAACCTCTACACTCAAATGTGTCAGACATTCTTAAAATATGATACCCAAAACGTTATCCAAACTATGGTCCTGTGCTTTTGTCACCTTATTTGCATATGGAGCAACTAGTAACATGCTCAAAATTAATTTTTTAAATTTTTATTCCAGTATCATTAATATACAGTGTTACATTAGTTTCAGCTGTACAATATAGTGATTCAGCAGTTCTATACATTATGCAGTGCTCATTATTAAAAGTGTACTCTTAATCTCCTTCACCTATTTCACCCCCCAACCCCCCTGCAGTAAACATGTTTGTTCTCTACAGTTGAGTCTGGTTTTCAGTTTGTTTATTTTTTCTTTTTTTTTTTTGTTTCTTAAATTCTACATGTGTGTAAAGTAATATGGTATTGGCTTTCTCTAGCATTATACTTTCTAGATCCATCCATGTTGTTGCAAATAGCAAGATTTCATTCTTTTTTATGGCTGAGTAATATTCCATTGTGTGTGTATATGTATATGGGTGTGTGTGTGTGTACACCACATCTTTATCCACTCATTTATCAATGGACACCTGGGCTGCTTCCAAAATTTGGCTGTTTTAAAACATGCTTCAATAAACATAGGGGTGCATATGTCTTTTCAAATTAGTGTTCTCATACTCTTTATGTAAATACCTAGTAGTGGAATTACTGGCTCATATGGTAATTCTATTTTTAATATTTTGGGGAACCTCCATAGTGTTTTCCACAGTGGCTGCACCAGTTTGTATTCCTACCAACAGTACACGAAGGTTCCTTTTTCTCAACATCTTTGGCAGTACTTGTATCTTGAATTTTTTATTTCAGCCATTCTGACAGGTATGAGGTGATATCTCATTGTGGTTTTGATTTGCATTTCCCTGATGAGTAACGTTGAGCATCTTTTCAAGTGTCTTTTGGACATCTGTATGTCTTCTTTGGAGAAATGTCTATTGATGTCTTCTGCCCATTTTTAATGGGATTATTTGTGGGATTTTTTGTGCTGACTTGTATAGGTTCTTTATATTGGATATGCCATTTGCAGGTATCTTCTCCCATTCATCTTCTACTATTTATTCCATCTGCTGTATTTTTTAATTTCAGTTATTGAGTTTTTCATCTGTGATTGGTTCTTTTTTGAGTTTCCTATCTCTTTGGGTGTCACTCTGGTCCTCCATTCTTTACTCAAATCCAGTGAGTATCTTTAGACCATTACTTTATTTTTTTAAAGATTTATTTATTTATTTTAGAGAGCGAGAGCATGAGTGGGAGGGGCAGAGGGAGAGGGAGAGAGAATTCCAAGTAGACTCCACACAGAGCCTGACGTAGGGCTTGATCTCATCACCATGAGATCAGAACCCTAGCCTAAACCAAGAGTTGGATGCTCAACCAACTCTGCCACCCAGGTGCCACTATGACCATTACTTTAAGTTCTCTATCAGTCATGTTATTTATCTTCATTTCATTTAGGTCTCTTGCTATGATTTTGTCCTGTTCTTTCATTTGGGAACCTTATTTTGTCTAACTCTCTGTGTCTGTTTCTATGTGTTAGGAAAGTCAACTACATCTTCTACTATTGAAAATAGTAGCCATATGAAGAAGAGGTCCTATAGTGCCCTGCTGTACAGTGTTCCCTATTCACCAGAACCTAGCACCTTAGGGGTGTTTCCTACGTGTGTTTCGTTTGCTCTACTGTTGTGGCTGAGCCAGTTTTCTCTTCATTCCAGTCATCGGCAAGGCTCTTTTTCCCTGTTGTGGGCAGGGTTTGCTTCACATGTTCACGAGCCAGTCTGGCTTGAGTCAGACCAGGGGTTTGCCAGAGACACAGTAGCACTGAATTACAGGGCATTTTCCTTGTGTTGTCCGCTGAAAAGCTTTCACTAGTGGGCAGGGCGTGTAGTCAGACCTGATGTTGGGCTGGTATATGTGGTTATCTTCTCCTTTCCCCAGGAGTGAGTTTGGAGTGGTGCTAGTCCCTGCCAGGGCTGCTTGCACACTCTTAGGCTTGTGGCACTGTTTTGGATGGGTTCCATCCAAGGGTGTATTGGAGGGACAGGTCCCCAGGAGAATGTGGGAGTGTGGTGTACAGTGCCAACGAGGTCCATACTGGTTCAGTGTAGGAGAGGGAACGTGCAGGTGCCTGGAAGAACTCTTGCCAAGGCCTGCTGGAATTGAGGGGCTGAGTCTGCAGAAGAGCATGTGGGCAGGGCAATTGTTAGCAAGCTAGGTGGAGAATATCTAGGCTATGGGGTGGGGAGGGAGATGGCACCTGCCAGCTGTTTGGTTTTTGGAGTAGTCTCCCAAAGATTCCTGCCCCTGCAGCAAATGCTCTGAGATTAGTAAATAAATCTCCTTCCGCTATACCCCAAGAGTTTTTCAAACTGCTGCTTTTATGCATATTTCAGTGGGGTTGTTTGTTGTGCTATTAAAGGATGGGACTCAGTTTCCTATCACCCTCCTGGCTCTTCCAGACCTCAGCCTGCTGATTAAAAGTTCCAGGTGTTAAGCCTCACTAATTGTAGGAATTCCTGAAATTAGACCCCTCTGGTTTTCAAAGCCGAAGGTATGGGAATTCTTCTTTGCTCTGTGGGTCCCCCATGCCTAGGGTCCCTGATATGGGGGTCTGCTCATCATCCCTTCCTCCCATGGACAGTCCTGCCAGTCCATTTGGCTCCCGACCAGGTCTCCATCCTTCCTACCCTCTTTTATGTGGCCTCTTCTCTACATTTAGCTGTAGAGAGTCTGTTCTGCCTGTCTTTGGTTTATTTTCTGGGTTATTTACACTGATGTGGGTATTATCTAAGTTTATCTGTGGGACAAGGTGAGCTTAAGGTCCTCCTACTCTGCCATCTTTCCTGGAAATTCTCAAAATTTATTTTAAGTTAGGGACCCTGGGAAATAGACCCTAACACATAGTTTCATTTGCATCATGTTCAATGAGGGGTGCTCTAGGGAACAACATTAGTGAGGTACTGAGGAAAGCAGAGTTAGGCAGAGGAAATGTAGAAGTGCAATGCAAGTGCAGCAAAGGCTTCTGCCTATTCCCCAGAGAGCTCTGGAACCATGATGGCCATGTGGAAGTGGCCTAAACTGAGGCAAAAGACCCGCGCTTTTATAGCTCATATCAGCCAATTACTGGATATAACCTGTTCCTGAGGAGGAAGTAAGTGTCCCTATCTTCAGCAGAGGTTAATTTCTAGGAAAGGACTAATCTGTGTGCCCTTGGCTGACAACACCCCTGGCAGCTGGGGAAGGAGTGTCTCTGGAGATCTGGGTGGTACTCAACAACAGTCATTACAGTCTACTTATTGTGCTACTCAGAGCCACATGCTTCATACAAAAACCCACCCCATCAGGGAAAAGCATTTCCAAGATTCTGGTTTGTTTCACTTCCTGGGGAACTAAAAAGAAGAAGTTGAGTGGCATGAACTACATTGAAGTCCATTGCAGAATACACTTCATACTCATTTTTATTCCTATATTACTCAGTTTAGATTCTCCTCACCCTTGGCTAACATCTCGGCTGGTCTGGGTGGATTATTTGATAGGATGACTCAAACTCATCAGTGAAAGATTGAAGCCCCTAGTCACCATGCCTTCTTCAGCCCATATTTGGCTACAGTTTTCCACTTACTGATCAAATTGGGCAGGAGGGTAAAAAAGAGATGCTCCAGTGAATCACCTGAATGTCCAGGGGTTCTTCCCTTCCCCCATTGTGAAACACCTCCCTTACCTCCTCCTTATGATTAGAGTCAATTCACCCTGGGACATGGTATTACCTCTTCCTTGCTTATTTGTCTCTTAGCTCAAGGAACCTGAAGTAATCAGGTGGCAGGCATAGCTTAAAGTTTAACATGACTCTTTCTGTGTCTTCTGGTAAAAGCATTTCTTCTTCGGAACTAGGACCTGAGACAGAGCCTAGAATTGTGAAGAGAAAATACCAAAATTCTCTGAGAGGGTCACTGGGAAAAATGTTAAGCAGGACTATTACTCTGGCTCTTGATTCTTGGACCTATGAACTTCATGTATTGGGAACACAGCACTTTGTAATGGTGGTTGGTTTAGGGCATACACTCTGGACTGGTGGGTGGGTATCATAGGCTGTCCTAACCAAGATACCACAGCTGTGTCTTCAAAAGGCCATATGATTAATCATATTGGGCTGAAATATGTGATAAGAGTAGTGGCTGCCATAGTCATATGCCCAATACCATACTTTCTTTGCTGTAAAACAGGACCCTTAGGCAGATGCCATGTTATACAAGATCCTGTTTCGGTGAATCATAATTATAAATCTTCAAATAAGATAGCTAGCTGAGACGTGGGCAGAAAAGACAAATCTATACCCAGGATAAGTATCAGTTTTAGTCAAGCGACATCTTTCCTCTTTCAGCAATTCTACCAGAGTGAAAGAGGTTCAATGTAATGAACTTGCTCTTCGAGGGACAGTGCCTTATGAGGGACTTAGCATTGTTTTTGTTTCTGGAAGATTGGACATTTGGGAGTGACAGAAATTAGATAGACCTTTGTGAGTGGGAATTCCATGCATAGTCTACATTCCTGCCACCGAAGTGGCTTCATTAATGTACATATTATATAGGCACTGAAAGGGCTGATAATGAGACAGGTTAAAATCAACTGGCTAAGTCATTCTGTCTAGCTCGTTGGTCAGTCTCTAACACAGTCAATAAATTCTGGTGGCCATTCACATGCAATATGAGTATCTTCACTCTTTGTGCCTATTTCTATAGATATATATGCACACACCTCTTTTCAAACTTCCTTGTCATAATCTTCTAGTCTTTCTCCATCCAGTCCCCAGATTAACAAGTCAAACCATTCATCACTGTCAATGAGTTAATATATATTATTGTATCAGGCTACTTTTCTATCTCCATAAAGCCAATGACCAAACTCACTACTTAAAGCCTTGCCCATTGGGAAGATTTTCTCTTACTACTCTCTTTCAGCAACATACCCCAGTAGGCCAATGGTGCATCAGCAATTAATTTTTTGCCTATACCAACATACCTAGGCAACCTATCCATGAATCATTCTCAGATGGATTTTTTTTCCCCTCCTCTCTAAGCTGGTCATAAGGACTCACATGCAGTCATGGATGCAAGGAGAGGGACAGAGACAGTGTGCCAGTGGTAGATGTCATAGGGTTTTGTCATACCTGTATATGTGGTTAATTTCTGCCCTCTGTCCTTGTTCATGCCAGTTCCAAAATGTGGGTCTTCTATCTTATGAAGAATTGCTATTGGGCACACCCAACTTATGACATGATGGGTATAAGGGAAACCAGCTCAACGGTTAGTCTGGCTACATGGTCACTTGTGTCTCCTGAAGTTGATCTGCCCCTCCAGGACTGAATAACATGCCAGAAGCTATTTTTCAAATGCTAAGACCTTGGCATATCTTTTGTCTAAACTCAAGAATTCTGTGTTGTGATTCAGTTCCTGGGGCTTTCATAAATGCCAAAGGGCATCTCTTTTTACCAGAGAGACCTCTAATGTCACTGGATCTACCAGATTGCATAGGCCAGGCAGCAGGACAGTTTGCGCCACAGCCAGGAAATACATCAGAAGCCTTTCCTGGCCTGGACCCCCAAATTCGCAGCCATCTGTGTCACTCAAAAATGGTCAGAGCAGCATTTCTAAGAGTGAAATATGCTAATGGTAGAACCTGATGAGGCCAATCAGACATTATGCTTTCTTCTTAGTAATGAGAATCTTTAGATGCAATAATTTGTCTTTTACTTTGGGTGGTCAAGTCCTAGGATGTCCCTGATTACTGAACCCCTAAAAAGTTAACTGATATGATACGAGCCTAATCTTTGTCAGGTTTATTTTCTACCATCTGCAGCACATGTATCTTTCTAAGGCCTTCAACATTTTTGCCACTTCTTGCTTATCTAGTTTGATTAATATGATTTCATAAATATATGGACCAAAGCAATTTTTTGCTGGATGTCCAAATAGTGTAGGCCCCTTAGAGCTATATTATGCAGAGGGCAGGAGAATTAACATGGGCCAGGGCAAGACTATTAATGTATACTGTTTTAAACTTCACTTGAACGTAAACTTCTTTAAGTCCTATCTCCTGACCATATGGAAAAAAATTCGTTTGCCCTATCAGTGGTCATATACTAGGTACCTGAATTCACGTTAATTTGCTCTACTAAACATAATAGAACTTTTATAGCAGCAAAAAGTGAGGTTACAACTTGGGTAAACGTGACATAGTCCACTGTTTCCTCCATGATGTTTTTTTTAATATAGGTCACCCTGATAAGGTAAATGGATATATGATATGGACTACCACCCAGACAATGCTTCAGGCCATTAAGAGTGGCATTAATTTATGCCATTCAACCCAGTAAATACTGTGGTTTTTTACTTAACTGTGTTTGTTAGGAAAGGTGGGGGATAGTTTTAGAGGTTTCCAATTAGCCCTCTTCCATGCTACCTTTAACTATATAGGCTAGGAAAAAAACTACAGCAAACTGTCAACTACCAAGTATGTCATTATATATTCAAGGACTTGGAAAATGACCTCTTAGAGGGTTTATTGATCCCCTGTAACCACCGTGAGTTGTACCAACCCAAGAGTCCATTTTTTTCTTTACCCCATAAAACCCAGTGTAACAGGAGGGTTATAATGACACTTTGAGTCCCCAGGGGTAAATGTCAATTGATACCTATTAAACCTGTGTTTAACATTTCCTTTCACTAATGTGTTATCTTAGCCAATTTGGGCTGCTATAACAAAATATCTTCAACTGGGTAGCTTATAAATAACAGAAATTAATTTCTCACAGTTCTGGAGGCTAGAAATCCAAGACCAGGGCACCAGTATGGTCCAATTCTGGTGAGAGCCTTCTGAGTTAAAGATGGCCACCTTCCTGTTATTTCCCCAGCATGGCAGAGAGCAGAGAAAGGAAGCAAGCTCCCTTGTGAATACTCTAAGGTCACTAGTCCATTTCATGAAGGCTCTGCCCATATGACTTCATCCAATCCTAATCATCTCTTAAAGGTCCCACCTTCTAATACCATCACACTGGGGGATAGAGCTTCAGCATTTTAATTTGGGGGGAACACAAATATTCATTTCATAACATGTGTGGTTAATAAAGTAAATGGTCATAGATTCCTTTGGGGAAGGTCTTAGTGAATCATTGTTATGCTGTGGTGGTCTACATATTTTCCTCCTGGGCTCTTTTTCAGCCAGTGGGTTCTGGGTCTAAAAATGAGCTCACATCCAGAATTTGGGCAAAAGATCATTAGGTTTCATTGAAGTGTCTGCCTTCAACTTCATAATCTTTCATTTTTCATTTCTTTTGAATGTATAAATTAAGTACTAGACTTGTTGGCTACCATCTGTTTTTCTTCTAGCAACTCCATATTCCATATATCTCTGTATGCCACTCTGGGCATGCCACTCATTTAAACAGTTGTGTCTACCTTGCTTCTGATGGCTAAGTGTCATCACTTGATTTCTGGTATTCTGAGATTTATTCATCCCCATTGCTATTAGAGAGCAATAGCTTTTTGTATCATTAGCCCTGACCTACAAAAGAAAAGCAAAGCTGAATTTCTCATGATTTCCATTTCTTATTGTTTAGGATGGATTTGGGATATATTTTTAGGTATATCCAAAAGGACTTGCTGAAAAATTAGATGTGGGGAATGAGAAAAAGAGAGGTATAGTAGATGACTCCTAGATTTTAGGCTCAAGCAATGAGTTATGATGTAACCATTTACCGCTACATGGAAAAAAACAACAAGAGTAGCTTGCTGGAAAGAGAAATTGGGCGAGCTTGGACACTTGCATGTGCGGGATTTATGTCTTAACTTGAAGATAAGACTTTGCATATGACCCTGCTATATTTCAGCAGCTTATTTTTGGTCTGCCTGGTTACCCTGGTACATTAGAAAAACAGTTATCTGCCTTTAATTGGAACTTACTTGCCAAGGCCTGAGTCAGAATCAAGCCAACATCTGGGTTGGTAAAACATGAGGTAAAGGAACAAGTCAAGATACTTGGCAGTCTTCCATTTCTTTCCATTTCTCTATATACCATATGCCTCTGTTTCTTGGGATGCTGGAGGCAGCTGCCTTTCAGGATTTAATATCTGCATGGAGAGTCATTTCAAGAAGGAGATGGAGGAAGAAGGTGCCACCATTCCCTTTATAAATCATGGATATTCAAGGAAATTAGATAAGACACATCCCTGAAGAGCACACTCAACTGGAAATGGATCTAATATTATTCAGGGGCTAGAAAACCTGACCTTCTCTGCTTGACCTGTTGATGGGGTAGATGGCTCTCCTTACTGCACTGCTACAGCTTCCCTGAAAAAATTAACCATGAGATTTGAATGCTGCTAGTTTGTCAGCAAGCTTTCCTCACACTCTGATTATAGGGAAGACCAAGCCAGCTGCCTCATTAAGAGCTTGGCTTTTAGACAGAGCATATTATGTCAGAGAACAGTAAATGGTCACACCATTTTACAAATGGGAAAATGAGGGAGTGAGGGGAAGTTTTTGATTTTTCTAAATTCATATTGAAAAATGCCAAAACTGTAAAAGAGGGGTACTGGCCAATTGTGGGACCAATTACAGGGAAATCTGCCCTGTGACACAGAAAAATATAGCAAGGAGATTGACTCTGGCAGCACCTGTGTTCGTTGGCATGCTGATAAAATGATTGCGATCGGATTGAAAATAAGATCCTACAAGCAAAAGTGGTTTTTAATGGTCCAGCTCTCCACCTCTGAAAGGTTCATTTTAGCCCATTTATAAAGAATTATACAGGAAAGACCCTTTCCTGGAAGACCTTCTAGTCTCCCTCACCTTTTCTTCAGACAAATGTTGAGGCAACTTTCAGCTTGTATTTGGGACACACTGATCTTTTTTTTTTTTTTAAGTTAAAGCTCTCTTTTCTCATGTACTAGAGATTTGGGTCTCAGATAACTTTGACACTTTGAATTCTCCTACATTAGGTGGTTTCTTACATCGTATGATGATACTGTTTAACTAGAAAAATTTAAATTGGAAAAATATTCTCCAAAGCAGTCAAACTCAGACCTTCAAGTTACCTGAGATGGTTAATAAAAAAGTGCCATTCTCAGATAATAAAGACCTCAATCAGTTCATACATTGGGAGGGAGAAGTATAGGTGGCAGCTAAGCAGTGGGAATAGGGCAATTAGGATTAGAAGAAAACTTTCCTCATTGTATTCCATTTACATTTATTTTACAAGTCTTATATTAAATAATTACAGACCAACTAGAAGCAGTTAGGTCAAGAAACATGTTATTAGAAATGGTTTCTACCTTTGATGGTGTGGTAGGAGAATAATGATTGCCTAGAGATGTCCCCATCCCAACTTCCAGAATCTGTGAATATGTTACTTTACATGGCAAAAGGGACATGGCAGATATGATTAAGGTTGAAGATGGGCAGATTATCCTGGATTATCTGGGTGGGCCCAATCTAATCATATGAGTCTTTAAAGTGGAAATCTTTCTGTGGGTCGGAGAGAGTTGTGATAATAGATTGAAGGCTGAGAGATGTGATGTTGCTAGTTTTGAAGATGAAGGAAGGGGGCCAGAAGCCAAGGAATTCAGGAAACCTCTAGAATCTGGAAAAGGCAAGGAAAAGGATTTTCCCCTAGAGATTCCAGAAAGAACCACAGTCTTGTAAACACCAGTGAGACTCATGTTGGATTGCTAACTTCCAGAACTGTAAAATAATGTGTACTGTTGAAGCTGCTGATTTTGTGGCAGTTTGTTACAGTAGCAATAAAAAAAAGAATGCAGGATTACGTCTTTGATACATTTTACTATAACTCTGAAAATCTTTGTGTGTATAAATGTCCTATAATTATCAAGAGATGAAGTGCAAGGGTGTGGGCAAATGGTTATGGAGAATCAATTTTTTTTTAAAATAAATTTATATATTTTGCTGTGTTTATGATTCTAGAAATAATTCCTATCCAAAATAGAAATTCTGAAAAATGAATAAAAATATAAATAAATAAATATAGTGCCTTAGAAATTTCAACATTTTCAGTTACTGTCAACATATTGTAGTAATCCTATTTAAATTCTTCCTTATGTATGTGTGTATATAGATATATTTGAACACATACATACACATTTGTATACATACATATATGTATAGGTGTACATATATACACGCATAAACATGTATAAACACAATAAATGAATTTTATTATATACACGTAAAGAAAAGAAAACTTGTTTAGATTCCCTTCTCTGCTCCAAAAATGGTACATCCAATCAGTGTAAAGTCTTTGTTTTCCTGAGCTCCTTAATGGATTTGTGAATATACTTGCATACAGTCTGTATAGTCACCAAGCTAGAAATTTGGCAGTCATCCTAGGCATCGTCTTCCCCATTCCTCACCACCAATCCATCTTCAATCTCTGCCATTTTTATTGTTTTAAGATGTTAAATCTATTTCTTTCTCTATTATTACCATCCTTGTCCAAGCCACCATCATAGTCTTCCTGGACTACATCATTAGCCTCCTATGTTGTCTTATTCTAACTTTAAAAGCAGATCTTCAGGGCGCCTGGGTGGCTCAGTCATTAAGTGTCTGCCTTCGGCTCAGGTCATGATCCCAGGGTCCTGGGATCGAGCCCCGCATCAGGCTCCCTGCTCGGCAGAGAGCCTGCTTCTCCCTCTCCCACTCCCCCTGCTTGTGTTCCCTCTTGCACTGTGTCTCTCTCTGTCAAATAAATAAATAAAATCTTAAAAAAAAAAAAAAAAAGCAGATCTTCACATGCATCCAGAACGATGTTTCCAAAATATATATCAAATATCATCCTGAGTAAAATATTTCAGTGGTTTTCCAATGCTCTTAGCATCAGACCAAAATATCCTGAATTTGACTGAAAATGACCTGTATTGTATGCCTTCTTCCTGCTTCCCCAGTGTTTTCTTGTGTGGATGAATGCTTTGGGGAAATGTAAAGAAGTTATGAGATTTGTATCTTGGTCACTCTATATAGTGAGGAAACAATGCAAGAAAAAGTCCCCATGGATTAATTTTGAGATTTTCATCAAAGATGACCCTGCTGAAAATTGGGTTCTGTATTGTTTGTATTTCTCCCTTTCTTAAAAAAAAATTATTCCAGTACTGTTAACATACAGTGTTATATTAGTTTCAGGTGTATAATATAATGATTCAACACTTCTATACATTACTTCGTGCTCATGATAAGTGTACTCTTTAATCCCCATCATCTATTTCACCTATCTCCCCCACCCCGCTCCCTTCTGGTAATCATTAGTTCTCTATAGTAAGGAGTGTTTGTTTGTCCCTTTTTCCTTTGTTTTATTTCTTAAATTCTACATATGAGTGAAATAATAAGAGTATTTGTCTTTCTCAAATGTAATTTCATTTAGTATTATACCTTCTAGATCCATCCATGTTGTTACAAATGGCAAGATTTTCTTCTTTTTTATGGCTGAGTAAATTCCATTGTGTGTCTGTGTACACATATATATTATGTGTGTGTGTATAGATATAGATAGGTAGATATAGATAGATATACATACATACACACCCCACATTTTCTTTATCAATTCATCTATTGATGAACACTTGCTTCGATATCTTGGCTATTGTAAATAATGCTGCAATAAACAGGGGTTCATAAATCTTTTTGAACTGGTGTTTGGTATTCTTTGGGTAAATACCCAGTAGTGAAATTACGGGATCATATGGTAATTCTATTTTTAATTTTTTGAGGAACCTCCACACTGTTTTCCCCAGTAGCTGCACCAGTTTGCTTTCCTACCAACAGTGCATGAGAGTTCCTTTTTCTCCACATCCCTGCTACACTTGTTGTTTCTTGTGGTTTTGATTTTAGCTCTTCTGACAGGTGTGAGGTGATACCTCATTGTGGTTTTGATATACATTTTCCTGTTGATGAGTGATGTTGACCATCTTTTTATGGGTCTGTTGGCCATCTGTATGTCTTCTTTGGAGAAATGTCTGTTCGTGTCTTCTGCCCATTTTTAAATTGGATTATTTGATTTTTGTCCTGAGTTGTGTAAGTTATTTATATATTCTGGGTACTAACCCTTTACTGAATTTGCCATTTGCACATATCTTCTCCCATTCAGATATGTTGATTGTTTCCTTAGCTATGCAGAAGCTTTTTATTTTTAGGTAGCCCTAATAATTTATTTTTTGCTTTTGTTTCCTTTGCCTCAGGAGACATATCTAGAAAAAAATTGCTGTGGCTGATGTCAGAGAAATTATTGCCTGTGCTCTTTTCTGGAATTTTTATGGTTTCAAGTCTCACATTTAGGTCTTTAATCCATTTTGAGTTTATTTTTGCATATGGTGTAAGAAAGTGATCCAGTTTTTATTCTTTTGCATGTAGCTGTCCAGTTTTCCCAACACCATTTGTTGCAGAGACTGTCTTTTTCCCATTGCATAGTCTTACCTCCCTTGTCAAAGATTATTAATCATATGATCATGGGTTCATTTCTAGGCTTTCTCTACTGTTCTATTGACCTATATCTGTTTTTGTGCCATACCATACTGTTTTGATCACTGCAACTTTGTAGTATATCTTAAAATCTGGGATTATGAGATCCCCAGTTTTGTTTTCTTTCTCAAGATTGCTTTGGCTATTTGGGATCTTTTCTGGTTCTGTATAAATTTTAGGATTGTTTGTTCTAGTTCTGTGAAGAATGCTGTTGGTATTTTGATAGGGATTGCTTAAGTCTGTAGATTGCTTTGGGTAGTATGGACATTTTAACAATATTTGTCCTCCCAATCCATGGGAATATCTTTCCATTTGTTTGTGTCATCATCAGTTCCTTTCATCAATGTTTTATGATTTTCAGAGTACAGCTCTTTTACTCCCTTGGTTAAGTTTATTCCTAGGTATTTTATTATTTTTAGTGCAATTGTAAATGGGACTGTTTTCTTAATTTCTCTTTCTGCTATTTCATTATTATTAGTATATAGAAATGCAGTAGATTTCTGTACATTGATTTTGTGTCCTGTGACCTTATTGAAGTCATTCATCAGTTCTAGTAGTTTTTTGGTGGAATCTTTAGCATTTTCTATATATAATATTTTGGCATCAGCAAACAGTGAAATTTTTACTTCTTTCTTAACAATGTGGATGCCTTTTGTTTCTTTTTCTTGTCTGATTGCTGTGGCTGGGACTTCCAGTACTATGTTGAATGAGAGAGGTGAGAATGGACATCCTTGTCTTGTTCCTGACCATAGGGGAAAATCCCCCAGTTTTTCACCTTTGAGTATGACATTTGCTGTGGGTTTTTCACATAAGACCTTTATTATGCTGAAGTATATTCCTATTAAACCCACTTTGTTGAGGGTTTTTTTTTATCATGAATGGATGTTGTACTTTGTCAAATGCTTTTTTGCATCTATTAGAAGGATCGTATAGTTTTTATTCTTTCTCTTGATATGAAGTATCACTGTGATTGATTTGTGAATATTGACCCACCCTTGCATCCCAGGAATAAATCCCACTTGATTGTGGTGAATGATTTTGTATTGTTTTGTGGCGAACAATCCAATGTATTATTGGATTCGGTTTGCTTATATTTTGTTGCGAGTTTTTGCATCTATGTTCATCCTCTAGAGTTATTGGCCTATAGTTCCCTTTTTTTGTAGTGTCTTTATCTTGTTTTGATATGAGGATAATGCTGATCTCAGAATGAATTTAGAAGCTTTTCTTCATCTTCTGTTTTTTAAAATAGATTGAGAAGACTAAATATTACGTATTCTTTGTTTGGTAGAGTTCACGTGTGAAGCCATCTGGTCCTAGGCTTTTGTGTATATTTCTCCGTTTTAACTAAAAATTATGTTATTAGACGTTTTTCAGATGATGTAGAGCACAGGAGGAGAGACTATTGAGGTACCAGTCCAAGGGATTCCCCCATATAAGAGTAAATAGTGACAGAATTTATGGATTTTGTCAAAACAAACCCTAGGATCCTGCAGTTGCTGCAGATGGTGGGGTCCGTGGTAACCATTTCACCTACTGGTCCCATAGATACTTCTATGGGCCTCAACAAAGTGAAGGAAAAGAAGCTGCCATGCAATAAGAGTTTGTACCATGCCAAGTACTGTGATATTCAGAGATTATCTGAAGTATACAAGAAAGGCAATTCTAATCATAGTCATTCTTCAAGAGAGGAAGAAAGGTCCGTATTTAGCCATTCCTCTGAACAGAATAATCCATGGAGAAGTCAGGGGACTAGGGAAGATTATTAGGGCAAACTTCTGTTCAGACAGAGAACTGGGTGCCTTTTGCTTTAGAAACAAATGGACTCTGGGAAACAAATTGAGGGTTTTCGAGGGGAGTGGGCTGGGAGGATGGGTTAGCCTGGTGATGGGTATTAAGGAGGGCACGTATTGCATGGAGCACTGGGTGTTATACACAAACAACGAATCATGGAACACTACATCAAAAACTGATGTACTCTATGGTGAATAACATAGCATAATAAAAAAAAAAAAAAAAAAAAAAAAGAAGAAGAAGAAGAAGAAGAAGAAACAAATGGAACCAGAAGCAAAGGGTGAGAATAAGAACACACTGCTGAGAGTCAGATACTGATGGTCTTGTAGCCCATATGCTAACACATTAATTTGATGGGTCCTTATTATTTCCAAATTTTAATTGGTTTATCCCATCTTGTTCTAGAAAGGTTTTAAAGTAGACTATAGACTATATAATATACAAAGAGATAACATTTATTAGAAGCAGGTAAAAAATTAAAAAGAAAAGGGTCTGGGGCCATAAAGTGAATGATGAACTAAGCAGAGAAAAGTTGTGTCCACAGTTGTGGATTCTAAAGCACCAAACTCTGCCAGTGTCCCACCGCAGGCAGTGGTGAATTAATCCCTGATGAGGATAGGCTAGTAGGGCTTCACCATAAGTTGAGGCCCCTATGTCTCATAGACCTGTTCTCATCCTGTTTGCTCCTCAAGCATCTTCTACTACCTCTTTCAAAACACTCATCTTATTTACCATTACCTGTGCAATGTTTATTTTTAGTGTTTAACTGTAAGCTCCATAAAAATTTCATCTGGAACATTTAGTAGTATATTCCATCACCTAACACAGAAACTAGTGTTTATTCATTACTCAATGTGTTTTTTTTTAATTATTGAATATTTGATGAAGGTAGGAGAAATCATGCAGAAACATGGGGAAAATTAAAATGGACTGAACGAGAGCTGGGAATAAAATTTCTTTTCAAAAATGTGACTTTATGGTTGTATAATATGCAGTCTTATGGACAGTGTCATGATATGTTGAAACAATCTTCTATTGTTGGATATCATGTTTATTTCCAGTAGCACTGTGCTGAATATCTTCATTCACAAATCTTTACCCTCATCACAGCTAGGTTGGATTTCCAGTGAAATCATTGTATTGAAGGATGTAAACTCTTAGAAATGAAGTATTGCCTTTTCTTCAAGGAGTATCTGACCTAAACTACTATCTAGAATTTTATATTCCTCTGTCTTTTCTTATTCAGTCTCCACATTCAGGGGATCATATTAAACTTGTGACTTCTCAAAAACTACTGCATATTTTTTTAAAGATTTTATTTATTTATTTGACACAGAGAGAGCACAGGTAGGCAGAGCAATAGTCAGAGGGGGAAGCAGGCTCCCTGCTCAGCAGGGAGCCTGATGTGGGGCTCAATCCCAGGACCCTGGGATCATGACCTGAGCCAAAGGCAGATGCTTAACCGACTGAGCCACCCAGGCACCCCAAACTACTGCATATTTTAAAAGGCACTATGTTCTGACCCTCCCAGTTTTTTACTCACCAACATAACATAACCTTGGAAGGCAGAATAACCCCTCTTTACCCCTCAGATGTCTGATGCCCATTTCCTAATCTCTGGAATCAGTGATTATATTATGTTGCATGGCAAGGGAGAACTAAGGTTGTAGATGGAATTAAGGGTACTAATTAGCTGACTTGAAATAAAGGGATTATCCTGGACAATTTAGGTGGGGCTGATGTAATTACAGAGATCCTTTAAATGCAAAAGAGAGGGCACCTGGGTGGCTCAATCGGTTAAGCGTCTGCCCTCAGCTCAGGTCATCATCCTGGAGTCCTGGGATCAAGTCCCTCATCAGGCTCCCTGCTCAGTGGGGAGTCTGCTTCTCTGCCCTCTCCTGGCTCATGCGTACTCTCTGTCTCAAATAAATATATAAAATCTTCAAAAAAATGCAAAAGAGAAAGGCAGAAGAGTTTGTGTCAGAGAGATGTGATAAAAGAAAGACACGAATGGCCGTTGGTAACTTTGAAGATTGAAAGGGGCCAAGAGCCAAAAAATGCAGGCAGCCTCTAGGAATTAGAAAAAGCAAGCAAAGAGATTCTGCCTCAGAGTCTCTAAAAGGAAGCAACTCTGACAATCCTTTGATTTTTTTCTCAGTGAATCCTAACTTCTAAAACTATAAGATAAATTTGTGTTGTTTTAAGCCACCAGACTGGTGGGTAATTTATTACAGCAACCACAGAAAGCTAATACAACACTTTTCAGCTTCCGAGGACCCAGCTCTGCCTAACCTCACCTATGTCCTCTTTATCTTAGAAAATAACACTTTCCCATTCTGGAAGCAGGTGTTCAGCCAGCTCTCCATGCTGCTGCACCTTCTGCTTTATGGTTGTGCCCCTAATCACACACACACACACACATACACACAGGAATGAGATTGTTAGTCTAGGCTCAAAACTCCAGTTTGGAATTTATATCCATTGATGTCTGACCAGCAGATCAACTGATATTGACAAACACCAAACCTGGGCCACAGCCCTATTCCTTTGGCTCTTGTCCAGAGCTCTGCCTCCTTTGATAGGTGCTAATCACATATTCTCAAAAGGCAAGAATAATCTTTTAACACAATTTCTTAACCTATTTCCGAAGCATGCTCTTTCTCCCTGACAGATTCCAAACTGAAAAATCCTTACACGTTTTTAAACACTTAACAGCAGGAGACTTGGGTATGGCAGATGACCTTAAACAAGGTGATTGCTTAGCCAATGTTTATTGCACCCTCTCTGTCAACAAATCCCAAAGAGGAGATCAGTCTCTGTGTGAGTCTCACTAGGAAATAGATTATTGTTTTATGGGACTCTTGTTGCAAATCCCTATGAACTCCAACATCAGTCATGGGCTGCAGCTGCAGTGTAGGAATTTAATAAATGAACACAGTCCTTGATTAAGAGCAATGCTTATGGATCAGATGCTTGGTCAGTGGTGCCATTGTCAGATCCAGATTCAACTCATGTTTGACGAACACCCACAGCATAGCAGACACTGTGCCAGGAGATTTCCCATTATCTCACCAATTTTGCAAAGAAGTAAACTGTGACTTATAAGGGTTAAGCACATTTCTCCAGCTCACATAAACTGGTAAGTGACAGAGTCAGTATTTGAATCTCCACCTCCAGTCTTTTGATATGGATTCAGTACTGTTTCCACTCCACACAGTCTCTGCCTCACAGCACTTAGACTAGAAGTAGGGGAAGCACAGGCATGAGGCCAGCTCTCTGCTGCAGCCTGGCCTAATGGCCAGTCCCAGGCTTTGTACAACTGCTCTCTTTCTGTTGACGTCCCTGCTCACAGGCTCCCATGTGGCTAACACAGAGCAAGAGACTGTTGGTACAAACCATGGGGAAGGCAGCACAAGTTCAGCAGCCTAGGAGCAGAAAGTGTGCCAAGAGAAGGAAGAACATATTTTGCAAAGGGGAAACTGGTTTCTCCATTGCAGCCCCATGGGGGAATTATACATTATTTAAATAAATGGGACTAGAATCACAACATTATAGAACTGGAAAGGACCATAGACATCATCTAGTTCTTTTCCTCACTTCAAAGATGAGGAAACTAGGGGTAGGGTAAATTAAGGTTCAAGGTCAAAATCTTACCTAATACAACCATGGAGGTTGAATTAAAGCCTCACAATTTAGAACAATGGTTTTTATTTATACATGATGTTTTCTCTTCTAAAGGACTCTAATTTTAAATAATAGCACTGTGTATTTTGGCTATATAATGTTCATGTGTCCTTATGAAAAAAATGTCATTTCTTTATAGTAACATATCCTGTTAAAATGACTAAAAAATGCAATAGAGCTCTAGCGAATTTTGCAGCCATTTATTGCAAGACCCCAGAGTAGAATTGTAAAAAGCAGACTGACATGATTTGTGTGCATGAGTGGAATCCTTTGACTGTGGCCTTTCTTCAAACAAAACAATTAAGGTAAAATAATGGTCATATACTTAAAGACAGATTTATCTTTCAAAAAACTATAAACTACCACTGTTAATGATAATGAAATGACAACCAAAGAAAAGCATAAAGATTTTGTTTCTAAAGCAAAATGGCCAGTAACTTCATCCCCGATGCCTGTATTTGTTATATGTAAGTGAACACTGAGAAGAATAAGCCGGAATAAAAGCAGAACAGGCAGTCTTGGAACAGTCTCTGAAGTGACTCAGTGCATCCATACATTTTCTTAAGTTGACTATGAAAATCCCCCACTATGCATTCCTTCATTGATCCTGTTGAAGGACTTTGATGGTTTTTGATTGAAGGCAGTAAAAATAAAAGCTATGAAGAATGAAGAAAAGAACTTTGCAAGGTACTATATTCTATTAAGTTAAATTTGATGCAATTGGCTACTGAGTGTTCCTGTGATTTTGATTTATATGCACATTAGAAAACTTCGTCTTTTTTAGGTATACTATATAGAGTTGGTAAAATAGAATGTTCATGGTAATTTCCATAAAGCTGGGTGGCAAAAATTTGTTCAGGAATATTAACTCTTATTATACCACTTTATTTTAATGAGAAAATAAATTTTCAACTCCATGTAATTCTCACTTACAGTACTTTATTCTAAACACAAAACTTGCTTTAAGTTTGATGAGCATTTGTACTAAAAGAGTACCAGGTTCTAGTCCCTAACTAAGTAGTCTATTCAAAAAGTTTTGTCTTTGTCATTGTAGGAGCCCAAAGAAAGTTTATTCAGAGTTTGCTTTAATCTAGATGTTTTTTGTAATCAGAAGTTCCCAGGATGGCAACATCTTTCTCCCTTTCTCTCCATGGATAACAAAGTTTTCAGTCCCTACCCACTGGGATAATTATCTGCAATTGGAGTGTACAGAACCCATTCATTAAGAGATAACCTGCTGAATTACTTGGTTTGGAAATAAGCCACCCTATAACTTGATGCAGTGGAGAATTGTTCCATATTAGGTGGTCAACCTAAAAATCTATTTTCTTTTGTCTGGATCCATGGGGGATAGCGGGCAGTTATTTTCCTCCCAAATTACTTTCATTCTCTCTAGATAAAATAGGCAACTGTATTTGCATTAATTTAATTAATATAGCTATTTACAGATTCTTACTGCCTAGTAAAAGTAAATCAATTGCAAGGAAAACTAATCCATTTGAAGCCTAATATATTTTTATCCAGAACTCAATAACATTTCCCTTTTTATTCTGAATGATTCAATGGTACACATAATTAAACTGTTGACCCCAGTGATTGCTGTAGTTGGTGGAATGTGCATGAGAGAGTGTGTGAACATGTGTGTGCGTGTGCGTGGATGCGCACACTGGATTGAAGGTATACGTCTGCATATCCATATATGCTTGCATACCTGGCAACCTGGAAACCAGATTTCAGAAGTTGAAATCTGAACTAAAAAGCATGCTAGGTGTTTTCAAAACGAGTCTTGAAAATTTGGATTCTCACTAACCCAGCTCTTAGAAGGGGGATCAGGAATGATAGAGTTCAAATTTGATTCTAAGTCACTTTGTGAGCTAGTAATTTGTTCTCCGAGATTTTCTGAAACTTTGTTATTTTTTTACAATTCCTTCAACATCCTGGCGAGGCTGCTGTTGTTTTCCATCTCATATAGGAAACAAACTAAATATGGAATGCTGAAGGGATGGAATTATGTTTTTAAAAGGGGGGTAGTGGGAAACGAAGATTCAAGATCTCTATGCTAGAAAGTCTTGGCAGAGTTAGGCTGAGCTCTAATTCTGGGTGGAACGCGGACCTACTTGGCAAGCGCCTGTCTTCTTGATGCCAGCGCAGGAAGGCAAGATGTGAAAGTAGAGCGTGGACACACTCTTCTCTGGGGACTTTGATTCACTTCTTTGATTCTTTTTTTGGGGGGGGGGCTGGATCTCTCTGCTTGGCTCAAAATTTTGTTTTTATGTTGGCACCAATGACTTACTTCTTAGGGATCTTCAGGAGATTATTCTAAATTTAAGAGTGTAGTTTAAGATGTTTCTACTAAGTTTAGTAGAGAGAAAACACTGAAAATGCCCACAAATAAAATATAGAAGAGAAATGTTCTTCAGTCGTTGGAAAAAGAAAACATATTGTGTTGATGTATGTGTATTTATAATCAGTGCAGACATTTCTTGCCACACTAACCTCAGCATCATAGGTTACAGCTAGTTATCACCCAAAAGATTCTACATCTTTACTGGGATAGTATTAAAGTAAGAAGACTGGAAAGACAATATCAGAAAAACACTAATAAAAAGTAGTGTGAGAAACTACATTATAACAAAAATAAATAAATAAAATCACAGCAGTCTGAATTTGCAACATTGTGGGCTAAATAATGGGAATAAATTTCCCACTAAAAACATCTAAAATAGGTAAGTTTAATATTAAAACACTAATAAAAAATAGTTTAGATAGTCATTTTCATTTCAGGCAAAATAGCCTATAATGAAAAATCACTAATAAAGAGTGTCACTTCATAAAGATAAAACATTTAATTCATCAAAAATATAAAACAATTTAAAATTTTTATATACTTATTAATGCTATTTCATATTTTTTAAACCCTAAATTGCTAGAACTTCAAGGGAAATACACAAGTCCACACTTTCACTGAGATATTTTTTGTTTTGGTTTGGTTTTTTTTTAAGATTTTATTTATTTGCGAGAGAGAGAATGAGAGACAGAGAGCATGAGAGGGAGGAGGGTCAGAGGGAGAAGCAGACTCCCTGCTGAGCAGGGAGCCCGATGCGGGACTCGATCCCGGGACTCCGGGATCATGACCTGAGCCGAAGGCAGTCGCTTAACCAACTGAGCCACCCAGGCTCCCCTCACTGAGATATTTTTAACGTCTCTCACAGAAACTGAAAGATCAAGCAGACAAAATAAATATGTAAAAATATAGAAATTTTTAACAACATAACAAAGAAGCTTGAAATAACAGACACATAAGGACATTTCCACTCAAAAGGCAGAGGCCTCACTATTTTCAAAAATAGATGAAAATTGTAAAAATTGGCTGCATACTGAGGTCTGCCACTTACTGGACTGGCTTTCTGCCCTTTGGGGTATCTTTTAAACTCTTAGTCTCAATTTCTTAACTTTAAAATGAAACTAATAGCAGTTGCCAGTTGTGAGGATTGCATTAAGCAGTGCATGTCAAACACCTGAAATGTATAAGAAATGGTATCTGTACATCATCCTACTATGCCCCTCACCTGAGTGTCAAAGAGGAGAATCTTTATAAAGCTGTCCTAATATTTCAAGGATTTGGAAAATAAGGTTATATTCAATTTGTCCCTAACTTTTATGGTTTTATATAATTTCAGTTTTTTTCTGCTTCTTCCCTGTGCTTTACAGTTTAAATGTTCCAAATATTTAATACCAAAAGAGTCTACTCCTAGTTCTTCAATCACTGTAGTTTACAAAAGTTAAAGTTGTAACTTTTTTACAGAAAAATTCTGAACTTTCTGTAGTTTTATTCTACTTTGTAAGCATAATAATGCCAGTTCTTGCTGGGTGGTGAGTGCACTAACATTTCTGGAATAGCTCCAAAGTTCAGAAGAAGCCGTTTTATTCAGAGGTTCCAAATTCTTCTCCATGTAGATTCTAATTCAGTTTTAATAAATGCTTACAGTAGCCAAATAGTATCCATGTGGTTTCTTCATAGCATTTAGAGAGTTCTGATATTTTATTTGTTTGCAGTGTGTGTGTGTGTGTGTGTGTGTGTATAAAACTTAGCCAGAATACAAAATCCTAGAAAGGTTCACAGTTAATATTCTCCTAGTATTCATCTACAATTCTTAGCAAGCATTATAGTCAGTGCTCTATAAGTACATGTTGATTGGTAAAGGACTAATCAGACACTGGATTAGAGAAATGTTGAGGAAGAGGAAAGCAGTAAGTGAGAGCTAGAAATTAGTATATGGAAAAAGACAGACTGAAACAAACTTCAAAGACTGAACATTCTGGAAAACCCTGCAAGTGCAATAACTTATGAAGTGCATGATGGTGAGTGATTGCTCACAAGTCATTGATGATGTAGAGAGTATGTATGTACAGTACAAACCAGAACTGCAAGCCAGCTGATTTAATTTTTTTGTTAGCAGTGGCACAGACTATTAAATATTTATGTTCATATTCTCAATATGTATGCCTGGAGTAAATAAATAATTTACTGTTCAGGCTATAAATTATTTACTCACTTATTCCAAATATATATACTATTTGCATTTACTGAAAGTAAAACAAATAGACTGGTGGTCTTTTAGAGTTCTAAAATAAAAATAAAGGAAAAAAATAAGACTTAAGCTACAGTAGGAAGTTTTCTATAATGGAGGAATACCAGAATACAGTTCCAAATATATTGGAAAAGCAAGAAAATTTAGCCTTCCATGTAGAAATATCAGTTTTACTTGATATCCCAAATGCCCAACCATGAATTATCTGGATCTTCATTGAAATTTCTGAGCTAGGCTTTTGGATTAGAAAACTCGGTACCACAAGAACTTCTTTTTTTAATTCCTTTAATTCCTTAAGCCTTACTGTGACTTCAGAGCAGTAAACAAGATAATGTCCTATTTGGGTTGTGTGCTCAATAAGCATGGCTATATGGCCGGTTCATTCCTTGGAATCTCTCCGCTAAAGATTTCAAATCTCCAGCAGTGACTCAGAAGAAAGCTTCTTCTTGAATAAATTTGCTTTCTTCTTAAGCATATTATCTATTGGTTGGCCAAACAATTCAGATTCATTCCCTTGGCAAGCAGAATTCTGAGTTAGAGTCATTTTTGGATGCATCTGTTCCCAATATCAAGCATGGAATCATGCCTTCTTGTCTCCCACACACAGGCTGAATGCACCATACCATGACTTGTGGAGTTAAATCTACAGTGATGGAGGATGTGGGTATGCTGCCCAGAGGCAATAGACTCTACTGCACAGAATTCTTATCTTCATTCTTGAGACAAAGCATGATGTTAATTTACAAATGAATGATTCTTCCTTATTAATGATTCCTCCAAAGAATTCATTTCACACTGCATACTGACAAGGACATAGAGTCTTCTTCCCTATTTTATCTGGATCATCTTGGGAAAGTTAACTTCTTTTTCTCAGTTTTCTCATCTTTAAAAGAGTGATGATGATGTTGTACACCATGGGCTAGTTAAAAGACTTAAAAGAGCTAAAATATACAAAACACTTTAATAATGCCTTGTACATAGTAAGTGTTCAATGAGTTTTAGATGTTATTATTGTTAGTATGGGTTCATATTAGTTTTCTTTATTAAATTTTGAAGTTAATGAAGGGATTTTTTCCTTTTGTTTCCTTTGCCTCAGGAGACTTATCTAGAAAAATGTTGCTATGGCCAATGTCCGAGAAATTACTGCCTGTGAGAAATTTCTAGGATTTTTATGGTTTCAAGTTTCACATTTAAGTCTTTAACTCATTTTGAGTTCATTTTTGTGTATGGTGTAAGAAAGTGATCCAGTTTCATTCTTTTGCATGAAGCCGTCCAGTTTACTCAACACCGTTTGTTGAAGAGACTTTTTCCCATTGCATAGTGTTTCCTCCTTTGTCAAAGATTAATTTACCATGTACTCATGGGTTTATTTCTGGGCTCTCTATTCCATTCCATTGATCTGTGTATCTCTTTTTGTGCCAGTACCATATTGTTTTGATTACTATAGCTTTGTAGTATATCTTGAAATCTGGGATTATGAGATCTCCAGTTTTGTTCTTCCTCCTCAAGATTGCTTTGACTGGGATCTTTTCTGGTTCTGGATCCGTATAAATTTTAGGATTGTTTGTTCTAGTTCTGTGAAGAATGCTGTTGGTATTTTGATAGGGATTGCATTAAATCTATAGATTGCTTTGGGTAGTACAGACATTTTAACAATATTTGTTCTCCCAATCCATGAGCATGGAATATCTTTCCATTTGTTTATGTCATCTTCAGTTTCCTTTCATCAGTGTTTTATAGTTTTCAGAGGTCTTTTACTCCCTTGGTTAAGTTTATTCCTAGGTATTTTATTATTTTTGGTACAATTATAAATGGGACTGTTTTCTTAATTTCTTTTTCTGCTGCTTCATTATTAGTATATAGAAATGAAACAAATTTCTGTATATTGATTTCATCTCCTGTAACCCTACTGAAGTCATTCCTCAGTTCTAGTAGTTTTTTGGTGGAGTCTTTAGCATTTTCTCTCTCTATATATATATAGTATTTTGGCATCAGCAAATAGTGAAAATTTTACTTCTTCCTTACCAATGTGGATGCCTTTTGTTTCTTTTTCTTGTCTGATTGCTGTGGCTGGGACTTCCAGTACTATGTTGAATAAAAGTGGTGAGAGTGGGCATCCTTGTCTTGTCCCTAATCAAAATAAAAAGCTTTTGAACAACAAAGGAAACTATCAACAAAACTAGAAGACACCCTACTGAATGGGAGAAGACATCTGTAAATGACCTATCCAAAAGAGTTAATTTCCAAAACATATAAAGCACATATGCAACTTTATACCAGAAAAACAACTAATTTAATTTAAAAATGGGCAGAAGACATGAACAAACATTTCTCCAAATAACACATACAGATGGCCAACAGACACATGAAAAGATGTGCAGTATCACCCATCATCAGGGAAATGCAAATCAAAACCACAATGAGATATCACTTCCTATCTGTCACAATGGCTAAACCCAAGGACACAAGAAACAACATGTGTTGGCAAGTTTGTGGAGAAAAAGGAACCCTCGTGCACTGTTGGTAGGAATGCAAATTGGTACAGCCACTATGGAAAACAGTATGGAGTTCCCCCCAAAATTTGAAAATAGAACTACCATATGATCCTATAATTCTGCTCCTGGGTGTTTATCCAAAGAATACGAAAACAGTAATTTGAAAGGATATATGCACCCCTATGTTTATTGCAGCATTATTTACAAGAGCCAAATTATGGAACCAACACAAATGTCCATCACAGATGAATGGATAAACAAGATGTGGTATATACATATACAATGAAATCTTACTCAGGCATAAAAAAGAATGAAATCTTATCCTTTGCAACAACATGGATGGATCTAGAGGGTGTAATACTAAGTGAATTAAATCATTCAGAGAAAGACAAATACCATATGATTTCACTTATATGTGCAATTTAAGAATCAAAACAGAGAAAAAAAGAGACAAACAAACAACAGACTCTTAAATATAAAGAACAAGATGGTGGTTGCCAGAGGGAAAGTGGGTAGGGGAATGGGTGAAATAGGTGAAGGAGATTAAGAGTATATTTACCATGATGAGCACTGACTAATGTACAGAATTGTTGAATTAGTATATTGTACACCTGAAACTAATATAACACTCTGTTAATTATAATGAAATTAAAAAATAAAAGGGGAACCTGGGTGGCTCAGTCAGTTAAGCATCTGCCTTTGGCTCAGGTCCTGATACTGGACTAAGTAAAAAATGAGCAATTGGAGTGGGATGCATACATCAGCACAGTGAGCTATTAAAGTCTTTTTTCTCCATGCTTACCAAACTAACTTACTTACTTACTTACTTACTTATTTATTTATTTAGTATAGTGTTCAGTGATTCATTGGTTGCGTGTGACACCCAGTGCTCATCACATCACATGCCCTCCTTAATACCCATCACCCTGTTACCCCATCTCCTCAGCCCCCTCCCCCTCTGAAACCCTCAGTTTCTTTCCTGGGGTCCATAGTCTCTCATGGTTTATCTCCCTCTCTGATTTCTCCCCCTTCAGATTTCCATCCCTTCCCCTGTGGTCCTCTGTGCTATTATGTTCCACATATGAGTGAAACCATATGATAATTGTCTTTCTGTGCTTGACTTACTTCACTTAGCATAATCCCCTCCAGTTCCATCCATGTTGATGCAAATGGTGGGTGTTCATCCTTTCTGATGGCTGAGTAATATTCCATTGTATATATGGACCATATCTTCTTTATCCATTCATCTGTTGAAGGGCATCTCAGCTCCTTCCATAGTTTGGCTATTGTGGACATTGCTGCCATGAACATTGGGGTGCATGTGCCCCTTCTTTTCACTACATCTGTATCTTTGGGGTAAATACCTAGTAGTGCAATTACTGGGTCGAGCTATTAAATTCTTGAGAATATTCAGGGTAACTGAGTTTCACCATGTACATACACATGTAACTGTACAATATAATTGTCATATAATTAAATAACTTATTGACAATGTATGTATGTATCATTTAACCAGAGATTCCCTTGTCAATCCTAAATAGATAAAATTTCACCCCACTTTGGCAACGAATTGAAAAAAATGTTGCTCTTTGATTTCCCTATGTGATAGGCTGATGCATTTACCTAGAAATTGGTAAAAGTTGTATCCTCAGAAAAGGATAATCTCTTTAACATCTTGGTAGCCTTTTTGTGTTACGTTGTTGTGTCTCCCTTACAAGCTTCCTACCAGTGAGCCTGTATTAGAAACAACCATCTTTGGGTAATAGAATGGTAGGCAACAGGGCTCTGTCCTAGGAACAACTGTACTTATCTCTCTCTGCAAACTCTAGAGTCACTGTGACTTCCCACTCATTCACTGGTAATACTGCTACCAGTAAATCCTCTGAGTACATGGAGTCAGGTGGAGGTAAGCTCTGGTTAGAGCTTGTGGCAGCCAAAGGGGGAAAGCAGTGGCAATATTTCTCTGAGTTTTCCATTGGCAATCCAGGACACAGATCTGGGCTAGGCTTGATCCAATTGCCAACCTATGAATGCGTAGGATGAGGTGTGGCCTGGACCACAGCTGGGTAAAAAATCTACATTGTCCGATGATAATCATTGGTGGTAAGAAGTGGAAGCCGCCTATCTTAGCAACAAGCTATTGTATCCTCAGCCTGAGTGTAAGAGGGGAGGGTGGAAGCCAACATCAAAGAATATGTCCTATGAAGAGTCAAAAAGGAGGTTTCCTTGCTCTGTTCATTTCTATGTGTATAAGGATTGGGGGTGAGTATAGGGAAGAATATTCATATAACCTTTGATCTGGCCTAAAACTCATTCTTGGTGCTCAACTTCATTTCTTCTTTGATATTCACTCTATCCCTGAGCCTTGCCAAGTCAGTATCATTTACAGCAACAATGGACTATCCAAAAGGGAAAGAAGAATGGGTGAGATAAAGGAGAGAGTGAGACTCAGGGATGGGATGGGATAGGGGATCTCCATTGTGTATAACACTTCATCATAAAGCTATGTCAGCATTTTGATGTAAATGAACACTATATCAAAATACCCTTGTCTCAATTATTTTTACTTTTATCAATGAACTTGCCGATAAGAATTTATGTGTTTCAGTACGTATTCATTAATAGAGATAATGCTTTATGTCACTAAATTTTTTTCCATCTAATTTAGAGTTCAAAGTTCGCATAGGTTTCTGCCTCTTCCTTCTTCTGTTTTTCTTTTTAAAAAATTCTTTGATCTGTAGGAGTTAAAATATTAATAATGCTTTTCTTTAAGATAGTGAATGATTTTTATTTTCTTTTGTGTGCTTTTGTGTACTTTCTAAATATCATACAAAGGACCTCCATCACTGTAGTGATCCGAAAAAAACTATTAAAGTCATAATGGAATTGCAAAAGAAAAGCTCACAATACTTCCCGTGAGGCCTTCCTCTGGCTTTCTTCCATGAAAACATTTTCTCTCTGCATGTGAGTCACAAGAAATTGCTCAGTGCTTTGTTATTCTTATTTCCATCAAGTCTCTCTCTTTTACGTGACCCCACCTCATTTCATCACCCCTGCTTCTATTCTTGTACGAAGATAGTTCGTGGAGGGGAAAATGAAGATGGTATTTGTCAATAGTGCTGTGAAGTACTTTCTCCAATTTTATGGCATTGATTGCTACTCTAGACCCTCTATTGTACCTCCTTACCCTCCCCCCATCTGCTCACTTCACACTTTTTAACTGAGCATGAACATAAAAGGGGAAAGCCAGACACCTCCTCCACCTTTGGGGCCATGTCTAGTTTGGCACAGGATCATTGAGAGTGATGCTCTAAGTCATGCTCAGTTTCTTCTTCTCCTCACCATGATACATGGAAAACACTTCCCATTCTTGTTTCCATTCATGTCTAGCCACTAGCTCATGGCAACTGATTTTGGGTCTTTTACATTTATTTCTTAACAATTCAAAAGAGAGCAAAGATGCCTTTTCTATACTCCTTACACTTTTCATGTTCATTGCTGATTCAATGTCTGGGCTAAGAGTTGCTGCCTTGGTTACTTCTCTGCTTTTCCTACCCTTAAGTCTTTCTTTTGGGGACTGGTCCTTGGTTTACCGAGCCTGGTACCTCACTCTGTGGAGCATCTGAGCATGGCCGAGGCTTTGCTGGATCTCAGTTTCTTCTGTCTCTCCCATCCTTTCTTTCTCTTTATTTATTAGAAATATGACATTTCTGGGTCCTTACTCATTAAAGAGTATTCACAGTGAGACTGCTAGAAAGAGATTTCACAGTCAGATCCTAGAAATAAAGGAGGAAGAACTGCCTTTAGAAAGAAGAAAGCTACATGTATTAGAGACCTAAATAATCCATACTTCACTTCCTAAAAATCATTCTACAGGAAGAATGTCCTGACTCTGTTGAAACATTTTCTCCCATTAGGCATGGCGTGATCAAGGGAGAGTCACCTACCATTCTCTCTGTTGGAACACCTTCCCTTCACACACCTGCCTGACCAATTTCTACTCGTCTTTCAAGGTTCAGCTCAGACAGCTATCATCCTTGGAATTAATTATTTCTTCCTCCCTTGACTCCAATGCGTGCCTTTACCCATGGCCCACACCTGTTGAGCAAGGTGAACCATCCTCCAAATAGCTACAAACTCTCTTTACCATTGTCTTCATCCTCTTGCATTGAAATTGTTTATTTTACTGCTTCTCGGCCTTTTGGCTAAGATCAAGTGTGAAATTGTTTATTTTTGCTACTATAGTGTGAGAACATTCAGGGAAGGCTTTGTGTCTTCCTTTCCTTTTTATCCTTGATACCTGGCATGAGCTTAGAGCACAGTAGCATCTCAGTATTTGTTGAATGGATAGAAGTTTGTGGCTCTGGTCCTTCTTCTGCAGCTTCAAAGACACAGAATCCATGGCAAGAGGACAAAGGCCATACTGTGTCACAGAAATTCCTCCCTATGATTTAAATGGCTAGTGACATCTTTCCCCCCGCTGTTGGAAATGTGAGATGCTGATAGAGTCAGGTTTTCCTGAAGATAAAGTCTACATTTAGCCCCTGGGGCTCCATAGCAAGGTTCTCTTCATGGAAAGAGCTAAACTGTACCACTGTGCTCTTCATTTCCAGTTGTCAGCCTTCAGCAATCTTGTGCAACTTGCATTTTGATCTATGTGATTCTTCATCTCTAGTGTTGGCAAGGGAAGGGTGAGTAAGAAAAAAAGTCTCTAATGCTTTACAGCCACTTGGCAGTCCCATGCAGCTTTGGAAATCCAGAGACCATCCCAGCGTTGGCTGTGCAGTGACATAGCTCCAAGTGTTTTAGCTCTGAAAAATGAGTTCAGTGTCTGTCTGTGAGCTAGCACGTGCACTTTGCACATGCTCTGTTGTTACCAGGTGGAGACAGAGTCACAGGATAAAAATGCCAGAACTGGGGCGCCTGGGTGGCTCAGTCGTTAAACATCTGCCTTCGGCTCAGGTCATGATCCCGGGGTCCTGGGATCGAGCCCCGCATCGGGCTCCCTGCTCGGCGGGAAGCCTGCTTCTCCCTCTCCCACTCCCCATGCTTGTGTTCCTTCTCTCGCTTTGTCTCTGTCTGCCAAATAAATAAATAAAATCTTTTAAAAAAAAAAAAAACGCCAGAACTGAACAGGCTCCTTGAGATCATAATCTTATTTTTCAGGAGAGGACAACCAGAGAAGTGAAGTTATTTGCTCAAGGTCACACAGCATTTAGTAATAAAAATGGAAGTAGAACTAAAGTCAGGTTTCTTGTGCCCAGTCTAGTGCATATTCTAAACCCAGTGGACTAAACATTTTAGCCTGCAGAGGAGGACTCATGACTTAGGATGGAATAGGGAAAAAAGAGTGACTGGTGGTGGTGGTGCTGAACCGTGCAAAGAATAGTGTGTGACTTTAGGGGACCTCTCTGGGCCTTAGTTTCCTTATCTTTAAAGTGCGAATGATAATAGCTACCCTACCAGCTATTTTGAACATTAGGTGACATCATGTGAACACAGTGCCTGGCACAGAGCCTGGCTTTAGGGGACACTCAGTAAGAAAGCGTCTTTATTACCAACCAGTATGTTGTCCATCTTTGCTCCATTCCAGCTCCAGACACCTTCCCAAGGGACACTCAGTGCAGCAACCCACTGGCTGCAGGGCAGTCGCACAGGACAGATTTGTGAAGGGTTTGGGAACAAATCTACTGTGTAAGAAAACAACCAAATTCCCATAAAGCCTAATTATTTGCACTGTTTATTAATAGCCCTGCTCCTCCTTCTCTCCCCCAGCAACAAATTAGGATCTGACTTGAGGTATGGTTCTGGGAAGGCAGGGCCTCGTGTGCATTTCTGCAGGGGGTATCTCCTGCATAATGTATCCTGGCATCCAAAGGGGGCCTGGATGTCTGCCCACTCTCAGCTTCCTTTTGTATCTCCCATCATTACCCATAAAAGCCTTCATTATGATTCGGGTCCCCTTTATTGCACATATAAATAAAATCTGACAAAATTGTAAGTAAATCCTTTAGTGGTAAAAGCTGATAGAAGAGGGCAAAAATTAATTTTATGCATGAAGAATCTCATTAAGTAGCTTCATGGAAATAAAAAGAACTGGCATCAGAGACTGGTGGGGTGCAGGCTCCTCCGGTCTGCAGGTCCTGCAGCCTCGCCCATGAGGAGGAAGTGAGCCCCTGCTGCTCCTGGTCGCTCTGAGGATCCCATGTGGCACCGGAGCCAAACCTTCCGGGAAAGGCTTCAGTTCGAAGGCAGGCAAAGGCTAGCCCCAAGGCCCTTCCATGCCAGCTCTGGGGAGGCTCCGTGGATGCTAGCGGGGTGAGGGAACGCTGAGGGAGGGCCTTCAGAAACCCTGCACCAGGTAGGGCAAGGCCGAGGCATGCTCCTGGGAAAATGGCATTCAAGATTCCTACAGCTAGCTGTAATTCCTCCTCTGGAGGACCCTCCAGAGCTAACTAGTAGGCTCAGATGCCCTGACAGTGAGGCCCCAGCTTCAGTGACTGATCTCCATATTCATTCTTGGTTGACTGATACTATGCATGTTTTTCGTTGCATTTTTTTCTGGTTTTCATTCATATCAGGTGGGATCAATGACGTGATTACATGATGTGTTTACTACACCCCCCACCCCCAAGGAAACAAACCGTTGACATAAAGACAAAAGTAATCTGTTCAGTCCTCCACCTCTCACTAGCTTTCTGCCTTCAGCCACTGTATGTGCCTGCCTAGGCCATTCAGCAAAACAAGATGAGTTTGCCCTGGATGTAAAATAACTCTTATCAGTCCTTTGTGGCTTCAGTGTACAAAGACTGTTTCATATGCAAGTAGCTTCCTGCAGATGGTTTTAATTGGCTGATTGTGTGTATAAGTACAATAGATTTAAGCAAATAGTGAAAGTCTGTAGAGAAGAGATGTTTTAAGAAAAGATGGCATTCTTCGCTTAGTTTTCACCATGCCTATGTGTCTCATAAGGAGTAGACAATGAGATAACAGGGGAGCTGTATTGGATAGCAGGAAAAAAAAACAAAAAACAAGCACTAACAAGAATAATAAAAACAGGAGGGAAAGAGCAATTCTTCAATTACAGTTCCCTATTGGTGTTCAGCTATTCCAGGGAAGTTCCATCTGTAAATCCCTGACATGTGCTGAGAAGGCATTGAACCTGAGCCCGTGTGCTGGGGCTTTGACAGGGCATAAATAGTATCAGAATAAGGGTCAGAAGAGAATTGAATTCAGAAGCAGCAGGAAGTTCGAACTTAGTTCGAATCTCAGCTTCATCTTTTAGTCTAAGACCGTGCTTGTGTAACATAGTTAATCTTTCGGGGCTTCAGTCTCCTTAGAGTTCCTCGGAGGATTGTAGAAAGCTACACAGAGCCTGTCCTACCACAGGCTCTCCATAAACGATAGCTCTTAGGCGTCTTTCCGGAGCTGAGATTGGATGTGTAAGGTGAGCCAGATTGTAATCTCTGGGCCTTCTCCAACCATTTGCATCTGACTACTTCATCTCACTGCATATCTTCTGTTCCATATGTCATGTCTTCGCTTTGATGAAAGTACCAAAGTGATTAGAATAAAGAGCAAATACATTTTTGAAATGTCAGCCCCAGAGCATTGTTTGGATATGGTTTCCAAGTTCCTTTCCAAATTGTTTTCAAAGAATTCAATTTTCTTTCTTAACTGTGCCTGCTGATCAAGGCACTTGCTTCATTGGTTGAGCATGCTTTTGGCTTTATAAAACTCTGTCTTCCTCATAAGCTGCAGCACAATTGTTGATTCTCAGTTGCTGGCTTTGCCTTTTGTTTTGTCATGACCAAAAAGGAAAATTTTACCTTTTAAAACCCCATTTAAAAAAAAAAAAAAAAAAAAAGAGAAAACAATCTAAGTCTCATGCCTGCAATTTATTAGGGAATTATCCATTTGTGATTAAGGGAAGATAGTTTTGTTTGGTAGTAAGATCATCAACTCTATGCAAGTTGTTTGTTGCTCTTTTAGAAAGCTGTGCTTTAATGCAGTCTTAACACTTAGACAAATGTGAATTTGGCTATTTCTTCTTAGGTTCTTTTTCATGCCTGTTCACCTTATTGAACCATTGATTGACAAGGACAAAACATGAGGTGAAAGAAGCATTATGGTATTCCACATATCCCACCTTTTGTGGGACTTGAAAAAATGATGGATCTTGGGACTCACCCCCACATATCCAGGAGTACAGTTTGGGAAGTTCTCTTAAATGACCCAAGTATGGCTGCCCTTGAACTTCTATCTGGGGAACATTACTCAGGTCCAAACTCCACATTTCACAGTTGAGGAAATTAAGAGAAAGAGGAGTCAAAGCAGCCACGAAGCTCACAGAGCTAGATAATGGCAAACAGGTTTCTGCCTCCTGCAGCCATTCTGAATCTACCACTTTCATACTGCTCCTTGGAACAATTGGTTTGGCGTTATTATTTGCATGGGGTTTTAAAAATGACTTCTTTAACTGAAAATGTAGACTCTGTAATTCTTACCCTGAATCATGGGAAAGAATATTACAATGTCAAAATGGCAAAGCACTGCGGTTGCAGTCAAAGATGCCTCCCAGAGAATTCAAGTTGGAGAGAGAATGGACAAGATTTAGGAAATCTCAGTTTTGCTTTCTCAGAAGTTTCTTGAATGCAACCACCCACTTTGACATGTTGGGTCTTGGGATGGCTAGCCAAGGCATCTTTGCTTAATTAACAACCACATTCCACTCCTACATTGATGGCCAACTGGTGCTGTAATTGGCCATCCTCTGACACAGCCGGCTTGGCTGACAGGAGGAGAGCCAGGGATGTGATCTCACAGCTTTGAGAATTCAGATCATCCCAGGTGATAGAATCTGGCTACTTTTTCTTCCTCTTTTTCCATTTCTGCCTCTCTTCTTCTCTCCAGACTGGTTCTGGGTGCAGCAGTTGGGATAGGTGTAAGAACCATAAGTTGTCCGGTAACTGGAGTGGTTGGAGTTAGGACTGACAGCAATCCTTGACCCCTCCTCAGCCTCTTTTTATGTCTTCTAGGTTGGCAGCAGTAAACTCCTGTAGTTCTTTGTTCCTCTCCTCTCTGTCTCAGGTCTCCTTTTTCATGATGATGGCAGAAATGAATTCCTTTGTATGTTTTCAGCATTTGAGTTCCCCTGAAGAAGCTCAATTTAAAGGCAATTTCTTTTTTTTTTTTTTTAAAGATTTTATTTATTTATTTGAGAGAGAGAGAGAGCACATGAGAGGGGGGAGGGTCAGAGGGAGAAGCAGGCTCCCCGCCAAGCAGGGAGCCCGATGTGGGACTCGATCCAGGGACTCCAGGATCATGACCTGAGCCGAAGGCAGTCGCTTAACCAACTGAGCCACCCAGGCGCCCTAAAGGCAATTTCTATGTTAAGGACTTATTAAATTCTAAGCCTCAATTTCCTCATTGGAAAAACGTGAGAATTTAGCTATTAACATAGTGGTCACCGATACAAGTCAATAATAATAAAAAAAATAGTTACTGATGTATCCTTATTACTATTAATTATATTAAGAATTTTGATACAAAAGTCTTTCTTGTGAAAGATTCTAAAATCTTCCTGCCACATTTAGAAGTAAATATGCTCAGCTTGCAGAATTAGCAGCTTTTTAATCTACATTCCCCAAACATCTTGTATTAGAAGAACATATTTTTTCAATGCATTTATCACAATGCATTGCAATTACTTGTTTTTAGGTCCTTCTCTTTTACCAGGTTTTGAGCTCCTCAAGGACAAATGCCATGACTTATTCACTTCTGCATCCTCAGGGGCCCAATGCAGTGCCTGGCACATAGTAGGTGTTCAGAAAATGCTTGATGAATGAATAAAGGGAAGCTCTCGGGCTGAAGAAGATACAGGGTAGTCATGGCAGCCAACAGAAATCTCCCCTGTTTAACAACTGCAAACAGTTTGGACTTTGAGTTTTAGTTTTCCACATTAAAAGGAACGATAATCAGCTTTGTCCTTCTCCCCCCTGCCTTGTAACTCATGCTGCTGTGGGTTAGAATCCTTGGCAGGGATAAGGCAAAAAGCCATTCTGTCAAACTTGGCATGTTGCTATAAATTTGGATAACGGGTCTACTCAGTTTTTTTGTTCCATTTCTTTTCTTTTCTTTTCTTTTCTTTTTTTTTTAGGAGGCAATCTGGGCTTTCTCTTCTATTTATTGGAGTCAGATAGTTGTACAATTTTTTTCAGGTTTCATTTACTCCTGTTATAAAAGAATAGAGAAATCAACTTAGATGGGAACTTACATTAAGCTGGTACTCTACGGCTCTGCGGCCATTTGCTACTTGTTTGCAAGAAGTACTTTTAGAATTCCGAAGTTTCTGCATAGACACACTAAACTGGCTTTTTGGTTTAATAGTGATTCCTAAGAAGGCACAACTGACCTATGCATTCATCCAATAAATATTTGTTATGGTTCCAGTAAATTAGGCCAAGATTTTTCTCTACGGTTATTTTTGAAGATAAAGCACCAGGTAAGCAGAAAAAGCTTCCTGGTCTCTAGAGCTTTAGCAGATATTTAATTCTCTTTAGCCAGTAGAGCACCAGCAGATGTTACAAATCAGACTCCCAGAATCCATCATGGGTCACATCCTAGAGCCTTGGCAGGTAGGACTGGGCTACACTGGATGATATGAGGGGGAAAAAAAGCAAATGTTGCCCTCTATAGTGTACACACTCCACCCCAAACGCATTTATGCTCATCTTGCTGACTCGGTAGCTGGACTCAGATAGAGCCTGCCCACTTTGATTTGCTCCTTTCTCTTAATGATTTCCAAAGGTAACAGGAGAATTGCAAATAAAGGAACAAATGAGGAAAAGATTGTACACCCTAAGTAGTTTTTAAACAATTCATCTGGAAAGCTTATGCACAGCTGCCTACGCTTCTGAAGGCCATTACCAGTTCCTGGAAGGATAATATCCCCACTTCCTGTTCACTGCATTTATCTTCTCTGCTTGGCAGGAGAAAACCATTCTGCTTTGCCTTGCAGGAGATCAGGGACCAATTTTCATCTCACCTGCTTTCATCTGAGCTCATACCACCACCTAGTAGGGCTCTGGGCATGTAGTGTTCAGTAAATATTTGTATACTTTACTCAGTGGTGCTATTTTCCTCTGTACTAATCAAAACAAGACAAGGCCATTTGAGTCTCAGGGATCTGCAGTAGGGTCTGTTTAGAAACAGTGGCTAGGAGTATTCTAGGCACCTTTAGCAGAACAGCATACCGTACCAGGTCATAGCCATTTTTTTCCACACTAGGTGTGACTCTTTCTAACCCCCATATCAAGACACTTGCTCTGATGTTTACTGTTCCCCAACAACTCCTTGTGGTACTTTGAAAAGGGTAGAGTGACTCCTTAGGTTTCGGTCCTGACACTGTGTGATGTCAGAAAAGTTACTTAATTTCATTGGACATTTATTCTTTATCTCTACAACAAGAAGGTTGTGGTAGGTCATTTCTAAGATTAGAACTTAGCCTGAGGTTTTCTCTGGGTGCCAATATGACTGTTCCAGCAGGCCCTGCCTGGAGCACTGCACTTACATGAGTTGGGAGTCGCAAGAAGGGAATATCTGGGTTGAGTAGGATTTCTGCTGTCCGAGTGGAGTGGTGAGTTTGTAAATTGAGTACTGCGCCTACACTGGCTGTCTTCTGACTCTTATTAGCTGTGTGGCCATGGACAAGTTACTAAATGGGTTTTCTCATCTATAAGGGAACATAACAGTAGTACCTAACTAGTGGAGTTGTAATGAGAACTAAATATGGTAAGACATTCAGAGCGCTTAGAACAGTGACTGAGACATGGTCTACGCTCAATAAATGTTGACTATTATTACTGTTGTTAATGATACATTTCAGTTATATAATTAAGATCTCTTTTAGCTCTAATATTTAAATTATGATAAACCAATACTTGCACTTGATGACAAATACTAGACCAGCCTTATGGTATGCGTTCAAGTAGTTGATTTTTGGATAGTCTGTTAAGTGTTATTAGGGATTTGCCACTAGGGGTCAGGAGCAATCAGTCTTCACAGAAGGGTGTAGATCGGTTAATCCTAATCCTACATCACGTGGATTGCCAGGTGATGATAAGTGCAACTGGGATTTGTTCTTCTTTCTGCTCTTCATTTATTTATTAATTCATAAAATATACAATTAGTGAATGTCTACTATGTGCCAGACACTGTTGTAGACACTGGATATGCAGTGATAATTAAACCAGACAGGACTCCTGTTCTCAAAGAGCTTAATTCTAGTGGGCCAACAGATAATACATAAGTACACAAACAAAGAAAAAAGTCAGTCTCAGATAGTGATAGATACTGTGACGACAGTAAAACAGTCCTGTAGTAGGGGATACTTTACACGGGGTGGTCCGGAAAGGCTACCATGGGAACAAATATTTGAGCTGAGTCCTGATTCGTTAGTAGGAATCAGCTATGGATATGAGGAAGATTGTCACGGTCAGTGAGAAGAGCATGTGTGAAAGCCCTCTTGCAGGAGTTTGGTGTCATCAAGGAACAGAAAGAAGCCCAGCGAGGTTGGGGTAGAGTTAGCGCAGAGAAGAATGTTAAGGGTTAATTAAGGTGGGGAGTTACATAGGGACCAGATGGTTTGGGGCATGATAGGTCCTGATAAAAAATTTAGATTTTATTCCAAATGTACTAAGAAGCCATCTAAATGTTATAAGCAGGGGAGTGATGCAGTCTGATACACATTTAAAAAACACCATTCTGGTTTCTTTGTGACAAATGAATTTTTGTGAATGAAAGGGAAATCAGGTTAACCAGTTGCCACTAATCCAGGTAAAAGCAAAGAGGCATGGGAAGGTGAAGAGAATAGAAAGATTTGGGATACATTTCAGAGGTGGAGGTATAAGGATTTGCTTCCAAAACTATTTACTATCTTATGTGAAATGTGTCTCATATGTGAAAACCTCTTAAAGGGCCACAAGCCCACCATTTCCTTAAGTATTTTCATTAGTCTGTAAGTATTCGACTAGGTGTTATCGATGCCTGAATGCATTAATACCACTTTTCTGAGTGTTTATCTTGGGGAAAAAAGTTGCTCCCATGCAACTCACACACCGAGAAACTGAATCAATAGGCCCTGTCAAAATAAATGTCATTGCTTGGTCTCTTGGAGATGTCTCTATGGCTTTCATGATGGTGGTGGTGGTGGTGGTGGTTGTTTACATGAAATAAATTACTGAAAGTTCACAGCAAGTGATTAAATGCCCATTTAAATCCCTTACTTGTTAGAGAGGGAACATGAGTGAATCTGGATTCTTAAACCAAAAAACTCTCAAAACATGCAGGGGCATTCCCCCTGTTTGACTGGCTCCGTGTGTGTGAGTTCCTTGCTTCCCACCTTCCTTCAGAGTACTGGCCAGTAGACTAGTCAACTTGCAATGACTAACTTCTCCCAAGGAGACTTTAATCCCAGTGTATCCCTTGCAGTGCCTTTTTTTTTTTTTAAAGATTTTATTTATTTATTTGAGAGAGAGAGAGAATGAGAGAGAGCACATGAGAGGGGGGAGGGTCAGAGGGAGAAGCAGGCTCCCTGCCGAGCAGGGAGCCTGATGCGGGACTCGATCCAGGGACTCCAGGATCATGACCTGAGCCGAAGGCAGTCGCTCAACCAACTGAGCCACCCAGGCGCCCCCTTGCAGTGCCTTTTTGTTTATTAAGTTTTTTTTTTTTTTCATGTTTTATTTATTTATTTGACACAGAGAGACACAGCGAGAGAGAGAACACAAGCAGGGGGAGTGGGAGAGGGAGAAGCAGGCTTTTAAGTTTAATTCCAGTAGAGTTAACAGACAGTGTTATATTATTCAGGTATACATTGCTTTTAAGATATGTTATCTGAGATTCCTCCCATCCCAGAGGAGGGACTGAGAGCTCAAGTCCCTCTGCTTCCCATTCAAATGAGCGATGTGACTCTGTTTTTATTGCCCTTTCTTATCCGGTCACTTCACATCCATCTGCAGACACGTTTTCCAGCCTAGTTCGACTTTCACTGTGGGCAGAGTTTCGCTGTTCACTTATAAAATATAAAATATAATTGACTGGTCAGCTAATCAGTATGTGGATCTCTTGGACCTTTATGCTTACTTTTTAAATTCCTAACCTTTCTTCTCTACTGTAAGTAGAAAGGACCTTTATAGGAAGGACAGTAGGTAGCTCTGAGACTAGAGGGAAAGACCAGGAGACGTAGCTGAGGTGAGATAGGTGATGCGGACTGTTGCCGAGATCATAGTGCGCGAGAGCTGCCTGCGCTGCCCCCTGCTGCTGGTCTTGCTGCTTCTGGTGCCCCTGGATGGTGGGCAATCCTGTAGGGGCACCGCTTCCTTCTCTGCTGCCTCTGCCACCATCAGACTGAGCTCTGGACCATTCCTAGCTCTTTGTGTCACTCCCTTCAGGTTCAAAGTCCTGTGAAGCTGTAGCCCCTTGGAAGCGATAAGGTTATGTGTCCGTGCTCAGCTGTCAGACATCAGGAGAGTTAAACTGGTCCTTTTAGCTTCCGTGGTGATAGGCAGCACTCTGCATTTCAGTCTTTAATTCTAGGCTGTAAATATCTATCTTAGAGGTTCCTTTGGTGAAAGTCTGTTGGGAGTAACTTGTTTAGTGTATGACAACATTAAGTGTCTCTGTTTCTCCCTTTTATTGACAGTTTGATATCTAATTGACATAATAAACTGCATGCATTTGAAGTGTAGAATTTGATATGTTTTGAAATATGTATTCACCTGTGAAATCATAACCACAATCAAGAGTATGTATACATTCATCACTTGCAGAAGGCTTCCACTGCCTTTCCTTGACTCCTCCAAAGCAACTATAGGTTAATTTGCATTTTCTAAAATCGTGTGAAAATGTCGTCATACCACATGTATTTTTTTTTTAAAGATTTTATTTATTTATTTGAGACAGAGAGAATGAGAGAGAGAGAGCACATGAGAGGGGGGAGGGTCAGAGGGAGAAGCAGGCTCCCCGCCGAGCAGGGAGCCCGATGCGGGACTCGATCCAGGGACTCCAGGATCATGACCTGAGCCGAAGGCAGTCGCTTAACCAACTGAGCCACCCAGGCGCCCCCACATGTATTTTTTTATATCTGATGTTTTCACTCTAATTATTTCAGATTCATCCATGTTGAGTATATCAATAGTTCTTTCTGTTGCTACATAGTATTCCATTGTGTGCATATATGTGTATCACAGTTTCTTTGTCCACTCACCATTTTATGGACATTTGGGTTATTCCTAGGTTTGGGCTATTACAAATAACATCTATTAATATTTGCATACAAGTTTTTGTGTACACCTGTGCTTTTATTTCTCTTGAGAAAATATCCAGGAGCAGAAAGTCTGGGTCATATTGTAGGTGGGTGTTTAACTTTTTAGGAAACTGTAAAATATTTTCCAAAACAGTTGTACCATTTTACCACCGGCAGTGCATAAAAGTTCCATTTGCTCCAGATCATCCCCAACTTTTGATATAGTCAAAAACTGACATAGTCTCTCAAGCTCTGGTAACTTGTATCTACAGTTCATGATCCAGTGTAAAAGAGAGAACCTCTCCTTTCTAATACCATATATAAAATACAGTGGCCTCCCCCCCCCCAACCTTATGTGTGGAAGATATGTTCCAAGACATCCATCCAGTGGATGCCTAAAACTGTAGGTAGGACTGAACCCTGTATATACTATGTTTTTTTCCTAAACATACATGCCTATCCATAAAGTTTAATTTGTAAATTAAGCACAGTAAGAGATTAACAACAATAACCAATAATAAAATAGAACAGTTATAACAATACACTATAATAAAAGTTAAGTGAATGTGGTCTTTCCCTCTCAAAATATCTTATTGTCCTATACTCACCCTTCTTCTTGTGATGATGTGAGATAAAATGAAATGAGGTATTGTGACATAGCTTTAAGCTACTGTTGACCTTCTGAGAATACAGAAGGATGTCAGGAGGAGCATTCACTTCTGGACAGTGGTTGACCATGGGTAACTGAAGCCATGGTTTTGCTTTCTGCAGATAAGGGGGACTACTGTATTAAGAAATCATTCTATCAGTGTGCCAAGCACTGCCCTATAATGTTCTTGACCAAGAGAAGAGAGATTCTGTAATTTTAAGTTCCAACAAAACAAAACAAAACAATAGATGTCTTGAGTTTAAGGAGCATGGAAAATGAGTGAAACCCTAGTAACACTATCTAATAAATTTTTTGAATAATACACAAAGTAGACTATATAAATCTGGCTTTCTGAGTCCACAGGATCAAGACAAGAAGGGGAATAGTGGTTCAAGATAAAAGACCTAGAGTGTATAGTGCTACCATTAAGGACCCCTGTGCTGACCCAGAGGTGCTCAATAGCAGGTAATAAATGAGTCCTGGAATAATTCTCTAAGCCCGGGGAAAGAAAAAAAAAACAATAATATGGTGGCTTTTTAGTATATTGTTAAAATTCAAAAGTGCCCATTGGGATTCCATACTTCATCACTTAACTGATGACTATTACTTATTCTGTCAGTGAATTATGTATATAACATGGAAAAAAAACTAAGTTCATGAAGTAGTCAATTACTGCCAAATTAAAACACCCGAAATCTTGGCCTTCAAAAATGTTCTGTGTAATCTCTATATATTCTGTCATTTTGTTTAGGTCTGTTGCTCCTTCAAAAAGCTGCTCAACTAGTGGAGATATACTTGACATATAGTTTCCTCAGTACAATCAAAGACTGTAGTGATTTGGTTAATATTCGAAGAGAAACATAGATTGTTATTTTGAGGTACCAGTTTGTCTTCTGCTTCTGTAGGCCTAATCTTTCTTTGTATTTTTATCTTCATTGTGGACATGACATTTTTAATAGTGATATTACTGATATGATATAATTACAGTTTGCTGATACCTTATAGAAATAAAGTCCATTGCATGATGGAGTATAGATTGGCATGGGGTTATTGATGCCTCTCCAGTGTTTCAGAACTTAGATCAGTTAAATTGTTTTCATCTCTTATGAGGTTTGAGTAATTATCTCATGAAACACATATAAAATTATTGCTGTTATAAAGAAGTAGTTCACTGAGAGCAATGTGGATATTTCAGTTTTGAAACAAAGGTAAGGAACATCATTTGACTGGCAATATTTCAAATGTCTGGCTTGACACTGAAATGTTTATTCATCATCTCTACTTTACCTACCTGATTTCTCTCTATCTCATTACATTGCTGTGATAGACTCCCTCGCTGGTAAAAGTCTTACCTGCAAATGTAAGCATTGCTACCACATTCTCTCAGGTGTAAACTCTCCTTAACACCAGTCATGTGGGCCTTGGCTTTCATTGCTCATCCTTTCATTCCAAAATCCCGAGGCCAGTGTTCCATCATGTGACTGAAACAGTCTTCAATTCCAGGTGCCAGGTGGCATGGCTGTATGAGGGCCACAGGTAATGAAAAGATGAAGCCATTTTATTTTATGTACTCTAAACTTGCTTGATTGATTCTCTCATATTCATTGCATAAAAACAGGGTGGCTTCTTTGCTCTAAACTTTAGGCTGCACAGAACCAGAAAAGAAAGTTAAATGAGAATCAGAAAATATTCGGCAAATGGGTTTCCTGAAGGAAATCTCTACAACTGCAATTATTAGGAAGCTTCTAGGAATCTCAACCAATCCCTTTGGGAACTCATGGGAAAAATGGTACTTCTGAATACATCCATCCCAGGAACATTGATGAGCAAGGTCTTTAAAGTAGTTGCCTCAAGAGTGAATTTTCTTAGTAAACACCATTGGTAGATCAGAGAAAATTTCCATGTAAAAGTTCAACATTGCAATGGTAGCTTATTTCATTCATTTCACTGAAAATTGAGGGTTCTTGTTATCTTTATGATGCGATGACGCAGCTGAATATTTGCTAAGATATATGTGCTCTCAACTGTGGTTACTCCTAAGGGAGTAGAAAAAAGATAGGAAAAAAAGTCATTCCCTTACAGTCTGTTAGTGAAGACAAGATAAAAACAATCAATAGATAAACAGGGAACAGAGTTCCCACTGGGACAGTAAAAGAACCAAACTATGGTTCATGACATCTGGGTGGGCCTTCATGCTCTACTGTTTTTTTGTGGGGTGGATTTAGGCAAATCAGGTAATCTTTCTGGACAACATATTCCTCACATAAAAAATTACAGTGTTAGACCAACATTATGGGATTGGTTTCTTCATGTAATCATATTTCTGAAGGCAGAGATGATATAAAGTGAGGTTCTTTTCCATTTTAGTTCCTATTTCATTTCTTATGGAAATTACTAGTAGCTTTCTATATCCTGGCAGGTGTCCTCATCCCATTAGCTCCTATTCTGAAGTTTCCCAAATGTCATTACAGATACAAGTGACAGTCACTGTTTATTGGCTAGGTGGACAAATTTTGCATCTTCTCTGCCATTTTCATCTTGATGATAGTCCAGGAAACCACATCTTCTTCCTCAGCTTCCACAGCAGAGGTAATCAAGTTGTTTAGTAACTGAAAGTTTAGTGGAGTTAACTGGGGAAGTTTCTCCTTCCTTCTTGTGTTTTCTTCTCCCCTCTTATTGCCGTTTTGAGCACTCCATATTATCCCATCTGTTTGCTGAGGGGACCCTCTTGTTTCATATTGAGCCACTGAACCTACCAATAGCCACCTACCTCTAGACCTCCAGTTGTATAAGGCAAACAAAAAACCCCACCTAATTTTATACTGCTGTAAATTGGATTTTATGTTACCTGTATTTTAATGTGTTCCTAACTGATACAGCGCACTGTGAAGTAGTATACATATAGAACTTGGTCATTGTCTAAAGCTAACTGGTACTGAAAAGACCACTTAAGGTGAAACCATATAAAGCAGGAACATCAACATCATAGTGAATAGAGATAAAGTGTGCAATTGGAATTTTATATTGGAAAATGAAACTAAAATTGGTGAAAATAATTTAATGAATACCTAACATTTAAGTTATAACTATAGGCAATGATACCAGTGTGATTTTTTAACAGCTTTACAGAGGTATAACTGACATGTCACAAAATTTACCTGTGGTGAGTGTACGGTTAGACAATTTTTAGTAAATTTTTTTTTAAAGATTTATTTATTTGACAGAGAGAGAGAGAGAGGCAGCGAGAGAGGGAACACAAGCAGGGGGAGCGGGAGAGGGAGAAGCAGACTTCCCACTGAGCAGGGAGCCCGATGTGGGGCTCGATCCCAGGACCCTGGGATCATGACCTGAGCCGAAGGCAGACACTTAACTGACTGAGCCACCCAGGTGCCCCTAGTAAATTTGTACAGTTGTACAATTATCATCCCAATCTTGTTTTAGAACATTTCTATCACCCTAAAATGTTCCCACATGCATGTTTTTTAGTCAATTTCCACTCCTACCTGCAGCTACAATCATTAATCAGCTTTGTATATCTATAGATTGGTCTTTTCTAGAAATTTCTGTTACATGGAATCATATGCAATCTTTCATGAATGACCTCTTTCAATTAGCATAGTGTTTTTGACCTATTCATCTTGTTGCATGAATAAGTAATTTGACCTTTTGCTCAGTAGTAACCCACTATTTGGATATATTACATTTTGTTTATCCAGTCACCATTTCATAGATATTTGGATTATTTCCTTTTTTGAGTTATAATGAAAAATGCTGCTTTAAACATTGGTGAACAAATCTATGTGTAAACATACATTTTCATTTTTCTTGGGTAAATACTGAGGAGTGAAATTACTGGATCACATGGTAAATATTTGCTCAACAATTTTAAAAACTGCCTGTTTTCCAAAGTGGCTATACCAATTTGCATTTCCATCATCAGTGGATGAGTCTTCTGGTTTCTCTACATGTTGCCCAACACTTGTGATTATCTTTTTGTTTATGGCCATTCTATAGGGAGTAGAATGTTGTCTCATTGTAGTTTTAATTTTCATTTTCTAATGTCTAATAGTGTTAAGAAACTTCTTTTCATGTGATTATTGTCCATTTGTATATAAAGCTTTTCCCATTTTAAAATTGATTTATATTGTATTGTAACACTTCTTTATACATTCATACAAGATACACAATGTTTTTTAGATACATGATTTGAAAATATTTTCGCGCATTCTGTGGCTTACCTTTTCATTTTATTGGTGGTGTCTTTTGCAGAGCCTATTTTTTAAATATTTTCTTTTATGATTGAACTTTTTAGTGTTACAGTGAAGAAATATTTGTTTAACCTAAATTCACATGGATTTTCTTCAATATTGTACTCTAAAAGATGTAGAGTTTTGGTTTTTCACTCAAGTCCAAGATTCATTTTGAGTTATTTTCATGTGTTATATGAGGTAAGGACTTAAGTTCTTAAAAAAAAAAAAAAAAAGCTATCCTGTTGCTCCAGCAGTTTTTTTTTTTTTTTTTTAAGATTTTATTTATTTGAGAGAGAGAGAATGAGAGAGAAAGAATACATGAGAGGGGATAGGGTCAGAGGGCAAAGCAGACTCCCTGCTGAGCAGGGAGCCCGATGCGGGACTCAATCCAGGGACTCCAGGATCATGACCTGAGCGGAAGGCAGTCGCTTAACCAACTGAGCCACCCAGGCGCCCCTCCAGCAGTTTTTTGAAGGGACTTTTCCCATTGAATTTCCTTACCACTTTTGTCAAAAATAAGGACTAGCACAGAGGACCATAGGGGAGGGAAGGGAAAACTGAAGGGGAAGAAATCAGAGAGAGAGACAAACCATGAGAGACTCTGGACTCCGGGTAACAAACCGAGGGTTACAGAAGGTAGGGGTAGGGGGATGGGGTAACCGGGTGGTGGGTATTGGGGAGGGCAAGTGTTGTGATGAGCACTGGGTGTTTTACACAACTAATGAATTGTTGAACATCAAAGGCTAATGATGTACTATATGTTGGCTAAATGAACATAATAAAAAATAAAAATGCATTTTTCATAAATATGAGGATATATTTTGGACACTGGATTATGTTTCATTGATGTAAATGTCTGTTCTGATGCCACAACTACCTGAAATTAGGTAGCATGTCCTCCAGTTTTGTTATTTTTCAAAATCATTTTGGCTAGTGTAGGTCTCTGCATTTCCATATAAATTTTAGAAATAGTTTGTCCATTTCTACAAGAAAGCCTGATGGGGTTTTGACAAGGATTGAATTGAATTATATTGATTTATTTGGGGAGAAATGTCATCTTACAAATATTTGGTCTTCCTTTTCTCAATAGGATATGTTTCTCAATTTATATAAATCTTTAAAAATTTCTCTCAGCAATGTTTTATAGTTTTCAATGTGTAAGTTTTGTACCTTTTTTGTTAAATTTTTTCCTAAGCACTTTAATCCCTTTGGTGTTATTTTGAATGTGATTTTCTTGATTGCACTTTGGGATTTTTATATAGAAATGTAACATGCATTAATCTTGTATCTTGATAATTTCTTAAGTTTGGTCATGGACTCTAGCAGATTTTGTGTGAATTTCTACAGAATTCTCCCTACAAGCTCATATTGTTTGTGAATAAAAAATTTTACATCTTCCTTTTCAAAATATATGCCTAAAACACAGGATTTGACCTTTGAAACCTCCCCACTTCTTTCCCCTCCATTATTCATTCATTACTCTCGGGCCACACTGACCCTTCTGTCCTGAAGTTCATCTGTCATAATTTCTGTCTCAGGGCATTTGCACAAGTTACTCCTTTTCCTGCAATGCTCTTCACCCAAATATCTCGGGCTGCCTCCTTTCATCATTTCCACTGTTCATGTCTCAAATCAAACATCGTCACATCAGAGAACTTCCCTGGCCAACCTGAGAAAGTCTCCAACACTACAACCATTCTGTATCATTCTGTAATGATTCAGAGCACTTACAACCCCTCTAAAATCATATTGATCTTTTTACATATTCATTTTCTGCCCCCCCCCAATCCTCAACTTCAGTGTAATTTCCTGGAAGACAGTGACCTGTCTACAATTTCTACTAGTTGGTTCCGGTGCTTAGAATACTGCTTGTCTCATAGAAGGTGTACTTTTTTTTTCTTTTTCTTTTTGTTCTATGACTGATGGAAGAAAGAAGAGAGAAAACTTTAAAGCATGCAAACAAACTATTCAAGAGAGTAACTTTCATACTTTAGTTACTACTATAAAATGGACTGGAAATTATCACAGGTAATAACTGTTCTAAAGGGAGGAAAAGACATTAAATAAAGGTAACCTGATACATTTTGATTATGTGTTAGAGCTTTGAAACACTACAGGATATAATATCTTAGTGCACTCATGCACGGTCATGGGGATTGTGTGTCATACTTGGAATCTGAGGAAGAAATATTCAGTTGCATCTGTGCTGATTCTTTCTGTTAGTTTGGGAATTAGGAGTATGAGCTCTAGTTCTGGAAGTTTCTATAAAGCACAGACGAGCTCATGACATATGGGTCTGTGGCTTGACCTTTGTTCTTTCTGACCTGTGCCCATCCTCTCCTGGCTACTCAGCCTGAAGCTAAAACAAAGTATCACCATCATAGGATGCAACACTGCAGGGCGAATGGAGCTGACTCAGGGCCACTGAGGCCACTCAGGCACACCGTAGCATCCACCCTTGGGATCGCCAGTTTATTTACTAGTTTCCTTGGTGTCATCGTCTTGACAAGTTACTCTGGGAATTCAGTGCATTTTTCCCCTTCAGCCAGACGCTGCCAGAATATTTGACTCTCTGGATGTGTCAGGCAGGCTCTATAATTAAATGGCTCAGCATTTGTGTTTGTCAGGGTGATATAAAATAAGGGGAAAAAATGTTTGCTTTGTGAAGCCCTGCCGTAAAACCTTCAGGAAGGATTATACATCATCAGGCTCCCAAAGGAAAATGCTCTGAAAGACAAAACATCTTTAGTGTCAGTTTTCAACCAGGAGAAAATTGAATGAAATGAAGTTTGACATATGGAATGGTTTTCATAAGTTGTTTCAAATGTGAGTCACAAGAAATGTCACTTTGAGGATATGGCAGAAGATCAACTGAGATACTTCTAATAATTTGAATAGAGCTCAGAGCTGACTTACCTTTGTGTGCTCACAGGCCATGCCATGGCCCACATTCAGTTCAGGAAAAACTGAACCCGTTCATCATTTGTGATGGCAGAGTTTGTACTTGAGTGTTATGGTTGCTTCTTCAGAAGGAGAGGCTGAAACCAGCTGGAAAAACACTTTGGAAGACTGTCTGTACCTTCATTTACGTAAACCCATTGCTTAAAAATAGCCCTGTGGGCACCTGGGTGGCTCAGTTGGTTAAGCGACTGCCTTCGGCTCAGGTCGTGATCCTGGAGTCCCGGGATCGAGTCCCACATCAGGCTCCCTGCTCAGCAGGGAGTCTGCTTCTCCCTCTGACCCTCCTCCCTCTCATGCTCTCTGTCTCTCATTCTCTCTCTCTCTCAAATAAATAAAAAATCTTAAAAAAAAAAAAGAAAAGAAAATAGCCCTTTTATCAAAGACTTCCGTTCATGCATACATTTTTAAATATTTTTTATAACAGCAACATTCATATATACAGCTAATAACATAATGAAATATGACCACCACACTTGCATCTTGAAGTCACATTAAAAATTCAGTCTGTAAGATTAATCTGATATGATGTGACAAAACATAGTTGCTGCACAAAACCAAAGACTGTAAGAAGAGTGTATTTCTCAGAAACTATGGTCATGTATACATTTTTGGGTGTTCATTAATATGATTCAGATATAATCCCATAAAGTATCCATAGTTGGCTAGCCTCAGTTCTAGATTAAGTACACAGCCTAGAAGAGTTATTTCAGGTTCATTTTTTAAAGGAATGAGGATTTTCCAAGCCTTGTACCATACATTTCTTTGTGTAGTTATGGGTTAAACTACCACATCCTCTTCCTCGTTGCCTCTTCCCCATTCTTAATCCCCAGTCTCTTCAGACACACAAGAATAGGTGGATTTGTTTCTGTTGTCCTACAGTTCATGGAAAGTTAACTGAAAAAAAAAAAAAAAAAAAAAAGACAAAACCAGCATAGTAGCTCTCAATCCTGACTCACAACCTCAGTGAAAGCAAGAAATGAGTGAATTAACCTTCCCTTGGAGAGGTTTGGCTAGAAGCTGGAAAGAATTGGGACCCCCCCAAAGTTTCCTCCAATATGTTGGACATAAAAAAATAAAAGGGAACTTTTCATCTTATATTTATGAACATACGTCACTGTGCCCTCCCCTAATGTCTGAGCCATTATAATATTTTCAGTAATGGATTGTACTTCCTTTTTGGATTGCTAGCATGTCAATTTAAGATTCATAGAGAATAATTGGTCCTTTAGGTGAGAGCAGCCCATCATCACAAGTAGCAGCAAGAAACATGCAATGATACAGGAGTGGATTGGCTTCCTATCTGAGTTCCCTTCATCCCATTTCCTAGGGCTTTTTCTGTAGTAACTAGGGCAATTCTGTGTGAGAGCTTCTATGGCTGTGTTTTAGCCTCCCACACAGTCCAAATGCTAATCCTTAGTGGATTTAAAGCACCAGGCCCTAGTATTGTCATGCTGATCAATTTTAATTGAAAAAGGGAAAGCACACATTTTGCACAGTATGGTACAAGGTACATCCACTAATGGAGTTGCTAGGAGGGAGGCCAGAGCATTTCCTACATGCTCCTCTCCTAAGACGCCTGTCCCCTTTTGATGGAGTCTGTATTCTGGGAAGAATCCACAGAGAGTACAGAATGAGGAAAGGGGTCACTGGCCTGCTAGCCAGAGCAATCAGGTCATCCCTGGTTGTCTACATGAAGAAGAATGTCACAGCCATGTCACACTCTCTTGTATCCCTTAGGAGAAATCAAGTTCGTGGATGATGGCTTTATCGTGCTGTGTTAATGAGCACCATTGCTAAACATGGAGGCTAAGCATACAGAATCCCATTTGCTCCTTACAGTGAATCTTGGCCCTGGACCTATATACCTGTGCCTACCTCCAGCATTAATCCTGATGACTTCCCCACACAATGTACTCTGGCCAGGTTGATCTTTCTTCAGTATGCTTCTTTCGTTCTTTTCCCATGACTTTCCCTCTTTTCTCTCATAGTCTTGGTATTTAAAATCCTCTTTAAAGTTCTCTGGACATCTTTGCATAGCTGGCTCCTTACTTTTCTGTTCTTTTCTCAAATATCATCTTTTTAGAGAACGTTTCTGGACCACCTGATCTAAAATCATCCCTCACCTCATCATCACTCATGACTATGTATCCTTTTTACTTTTCCTAAGGGTACTTTTCTCAGAGTGAAACTGTCTTGTTTCTTTACTTTATTTGCCTATCTTCTTCCCCAGAATGTGCGCTCTATAAGGAGAGACCGTGTACCTGTATTCTGCATCGCAGCTGCTACAGTCATGGCGACACCGAGTATCTCTTCAAAGAGCCAACATTCATGGCAAGACAGATCAGCACATCCAGATAATGATTACCACTGAATAAGGAAATTGCATTTTAGAGAAGCCAACTAACTTGCCTATAACTACTAAATGGCAGTAACAGGATGTGAACCCAGGTTTGCTTAGATGAGTTCTAGTTGTACAAGTTGACTGCAGACCTATGGACATCTTACCCTCAGAATTACCTTTGCAATTTCTCCAGAAATTTAATTCATTCATGTAGCTTCTCTGCCAAAAAAGTGGGATCAGCAGGTAATCATTTGTCTAGATAATTTCATTCTGAATTCTCAGAGCTCTATCTAAACTAAAGCTCTATCCTCCTGTGACTACTTGACACTTTCATCTATACCCATGAGCAGTCTCTCAGCATTTGCCTTCCCCCAACCCTAGTCCCCGGCAACCACTAATTTACTTTCTGACTTAGTTCTGGATATTTACTAAAATGCAATGCACAACATGAGCCCTTTGTGTCTGGCTTCTTTCATGTTTTATATATTCAAAGTTTATCCATGTTGTAGCATGCAACAATATTTCAGTCCTTTCATATGACCAAATAATATTCCCTGTACTGCATTTTGTTTATGTATTTATCAGTTGGATAATTGTAAATAATGATACTGTGAACATTTGTGTACAGGTTTCTGTGTGGACATATGTTTATAATTTTCTTAGGTATATACCTAGAAATGGAATTGTTGGGTCATACAGTAACTCTGTGTTTATCTTTTTAAGAAAATACCAAATTGTTTTCTAAAGTGACTGCACCATTTTGTATTCAGACCAACAATGTGTGAGGGTTTCATTTCTCCACATCTTCACCAATACATTTCTTGTTTGTCTTCTTGATACTAGCCATCCTAGTGCATATGAAAAGTTATCTCATTATGGTTTTGTTTTGTATTTCCCTAATGACTAATGATTTTGAGCATCTTTTCATGTACTTATTGGCCATTTTTTATCTTTGGGGAAATATCTATTAAATCCTTTGCTCGTTTTTAAATTGGATTATTTGTCTTTTTGTATTTGAGTTGTAAGAATTATTTTATTTTTTAAAAGATTTTATTTATTTATTTGACAGAGAGAGACACAGCGAGAGAGGGAACACAAGCAGGGGGAGTGGGAGAGGGAGAAGCAGGCTTCCCGCTGAGCATGGATCCCGATGTGGGGCTCGATCCCAGGACCCCGAGATCATGACCTGAGCTGAAAGCAGATGCTTAACGAGTGAGCCACCCGCACTCCCCAAGAATTATTTTAAACTCTGAGTAAAGTTCCTTATCAGGTATATGATTTGAATATATTTTCTCCCATTCTATGGGTTGTCTTTCATTCTCTTAATGATGTCCTTTGAAGCACAAAGTTTTTTTAAGTTTTGATGAAGTCCAATTTATTTTTCATTCTGTTGTCTGTAATTTTGGTGTCATATCTAAGAAACCATTGCTTAGTCCAGAATCACAAAGCTTTAAACTTATGTTTTCTTCTAAGAATTTTATAGTTTTAACTCTTCCATTTTGAATTAATTTTTGTATATGGTGTAAAGTAGGAGTACAACTTTCTTTTTTTTTCTTTTTGTATGTGTCTATCTAGTTCACCCAACATCAGTTTTTGTAAAGACTATTCTTTCTGCATTGAATTGTCTTGATACCCTTGTCAAAAATCATTTGGCCATTTAAGTAAGGGCTTATTCGTTGTACAAAACTATCTTTTTGTTTTTATTTTTTTTATTGTGTTCAATTAGCCAGCATAAAGCACATGATTAGTTTTTGATGTAGTGTTCAACGATTCATTAGTTGCATATAACACCCAGTGCTCATTACAACACGTGCCCTCTGTAATACCCATCACCCAGTCACGCCCTCCTTTCACCCCCCTCCCCTCTGCAACCTTTAGTCTGTTTCCCGGAGTCCAGAGTCTCTCATGGTTTGTCTCCCTCTCTGATTTCTCCCTCTTCAGTTTTCCCTCCCTTCCCCTATGGTCCTCTGCACTGTTTCTTATATTCCACATATGGATGAAACTGTATGATAATTGTCTTTCTCTGATTGACTTATTTCTCTTAGCATAATCCCTTCCAGTTCCATCCATGTTGATGCAAATGGTAGGTATTCATCCTTTCTGATGGCTGTGTAATATTCCATTGTATATATGAACCACATCTTCTTTACCCATTCATCTGTTGAAAGACATCTTGGCTCCTTCCACAGTTTGGCTATTGTGGACATTGCTGTTATGAACATTGGGGTGCATGTGCCCCTTCTTTTCACTACATCTGTATCTTTGGGGTAAATACCCAGTAGTGCAATTGCTGGGTCATCAGGTAGCTCTAATTTTAACGTCTTGAGGAACCTCCATGCTGTTTTCCAGAGTGGCTGTACCAGCTTGCATTCCCACCAACAGTGTAAGAGGGTTCCCCTTTCTCCACATCCTCGCCAACATTTGTTGTTTCTTGTCTTGTTAATTTTTGCCATTCTAACTGGTGTAAGGTGGTATCTCACTGTGGTTTTGATTTGTATTTCCCTGATGACTAGTGATGTTGAACATTTTTTCCTGTCTGTTAGCCATTTGTATGTCTTCTTTGGAGAAGTGTCTGTTCTTGTCTTCTGCCATTTATTGACTGGGTTATTTGTTTTTTGGGTGTTGAGTTTGATAAGTTCTTTATAGATCTTGGATACCAGCCCTTTATCTGATATGTTATTTGCAAATATCTTCTCCCATTCCATGGGTTGCCTTTTAGTTTTGTTGACTGTTTCCTTTGCCATACAGAAGCTTTTTATCTTGATGAAGTCCCAAAAGTTCATTTTTGCTTTTGTTTCCCTTGCCTTTAGAGACGTGTCTTGCAAGAAGTTGCTGTGGTTGATGTTGAAGACATTACTGCCTGTGCTCTCCTCTAAGATTTTGAAAACCTCTTATTCCCTTATCTTCTGAAAACTTCTTGATTTTGGAGATATACATTCCAGGTCCCTATCCTGAGAATCTCAAACCACATTCTCTGGACAAGAAATCCTTTAATTCTGGTTCTTAAATTTTGTTTTAGGTTGGATTTTCTCAGGAGCAGATACTAAAATCAGGATCTAAGTGCAAGTGGCTTACTTAAGAGGTATAGAAAATACTGGTTGAGAGTAGAAAAAAGACACGTGTGAGGGATGGAAGTCAATAAAGAGTGCATCATTAAGTCATCCCCCAGAGTGGGCAACTGGAGCTCAGTCTTATGGGGTAACACTGAGAAATCACCAAAACATTCCTCCAAGGTGTGCCGTGGAGGAAATGAGGGACATCAGGGGTTTTACACAACTCTTGATCATCAGTGGTTGAGGCTTGCTCCTGAGAATATTAATTCTTTGGAACTTCCAGCCATATGTACATGAAAGAGTGGCTCCCCGCAGTGCTTGAGGAAGATTTTAGGCACAGAGATGCAGGTATTTGTAGTTAGAAGAGGCTGGAGCATACCAAACAGTAAGGTCAGAGGGATAAGGGAAGGGAAGTGTCAGTGTCTGCTACAGGAACAAAGAAGAGGTTCTCTTTCTCAGTGGGTGCTTAAATTCAGGCCCTACCTAAACAGGCACAGCCTTTACCCCTTGCACGAATTCCAGAGATAGCTAGAAGGAACACGAAGCAAGAGAAAAATATCAAGATATAGTTGTGGCAAGATACCATTCTGAGCTGATGTGCTAGAGGAAACAAAACTTAATTCAAATGTAATGCAGCAGGAAGGTGAGACCGTTTTTGTGTTTGAAGTCAGTGTTTTAGTTAGGAGTCTTTGGTTGCAAGTGACAAAAACTAAATTTGCTTAAACAAAAGAGAACTGTATTGGCTCATATAATCAAACTATAGAAACAGGAGGAGGCAGCTGGCCTTTGGGACTTCTAGAACTAGAGCCTCAGACACCATTGTGAGTCTGTCCCTGTATTGCAGCTTTTTAAAATCTGCAGCCCTTTTAGCAGAAGAAACATGGCTTTCTGCTACTCTTGGCTCTCTCCCTTTTAGCTACCCAATTAGAGAGAAATGGGCACTTCTCTGGCAACTACAATTTAAAACATTCCCCAATTTGGCTTACTTTGATAACATATCCTGGTGCTAACCATTCTGTCCAGAAAGATGTTGCTCTGATTTGGTTCATAGTCACACTCCTGTGACCAGAGAGTAGGGCCTGTTACCAGAAGAAGAACCATAAAACTTGGCAGTTGAAGCAAAGAACCATTGATCTCTAGGCAGGGGGCTGGAAATCAAGAGCCGCAAAAAAAACAAATAAAAAATGTCTTCCTGTCCTCAGAGTCCTTTGTGCACATCTAATATCCCAGGAACCTCAGCTCACCCTGGAATACTATTTCAAGGCCTTTTAGAGAAATACTTCTTGCAATTGCTTTCTCCCCATGGACATATCCTTGATGTCACAGCTTCACTAAGGTTACATCATGCTGTGGGACAGCTGATTTCCTTGTTGGGATGATTGCAGGGGGATAATGAAAAATCTGAACCAATTTCCCCGATTTTTCTCCTTTTTTAATTGCTCAAATATTGGTTCCTTAGAAAAGAAGTTGCAAACTTCAGTGCTGCCTAGTTACCAAAAACCATTCAGCTGTGTTAGAAATAAGTGACATCAGATATCAAATAATCAGTCCTGAAGCAAACCTTAGAATAAGAAAGGGTTTTTAAATGTTTGGGAAACAGCAGTGGTTACTTCAATGCTTCCAAATAATTATCAGCATTCATATCCTTTTGGAATCCTCCAGACTGCAACAAGATCCACCACCCTCTTTGGGGAAGGGAGAGCTTGGGCTCTCTGCTTACGAGGGAGCAATCTATTTAAGTAAGAAAAAAATAAGAACACTGAAACTACTTTTACTAGTGGTGTGACAAACATAGCAAGTAGTTGCATGCTAATTCAGGTTATCACCTTTAATTAGGACTTGGGAAGGCTGAGTTATGCTGTCTTCAGTCTTTGGAAATGAGCACTCATGATCAAAGAGCTACCTTCTTTAAATAATTTAAATAGATATCCATTTTAATTAAAGTAGATATTGAATATTGCATATGAAAAACGGCTGGTTTTTTTTTTTTTTTTTTTTTTTTTTTTTAACCTTTAGATTTGGCGGCTGCTGCTTAAATGAGTAGATCCCTGTACAGAAGGAAACAGCATCTGGTGCAGTCCCTCTTCAGGGCTGAAGATCAAGCACACACTCCGCTGGAGACCTTCTGTGATCCCAACACCTCCCTGGGATGGAGCAGGTGGGAAGCCCCTTCCAGAGTCACCTGGTGGGTCCCTATACAGGTCTCAACAGCTGTCAGAGGACAAACCAACCTGGTTCTGCTCTTCTGAAAAGGGGCTATTTCTCTCCCTGACCCAAAACAAGAGTGGTTTGGAATGCAGCAAAGCATTTGATGAATCATTAGACATGGCCTCAGAATTTCTTGAAAAGGTCTCTGCTGAAAAGATGAAGCATTCAGCCTGTAGAGACCTGAATGTATCTCATGTACACTCATCATAAGCCTGTCCTGCGCTGCCTTTTAAGGGAGAGTAAAGATGCCTGTAAGAAGAGTCTGGCAAAGAAGTATTAGACTGCACAATTTCAACTGTCCCCAAATTTTTCATTAGTTTCCTCTTACTTTCTGCTGCATTAAATCATTTCCTCTCTCCTCTCAGTTATCTGCTGCTTTCTTCTTTTCTCCCAGATTCCCAGGCCAGTAGAACATAGACCTGGTCATCAGCACACCAATTCACAGTTACAGTCAAAAGAAAATTAAAGAGGGGTGCCTGGGTGGCTCAGTTAGTTAAGTGTCCGACTCTTGGTTTCAGCTCAGGTCATGATCTTGCCGTCATGGGATCGAGCCCCACATTGGGCTCAGTGTTCAGTGTGGAGTCTGCTCAGATTCTTTCTCCCTTTCCCTCTGTCCTTCTCCACTCATTCTCTCTCTCTCTCTCTTAAATAAATAAATACAACCTTTAAAAAAAAAAAGAAAATTAAAGAAAGCAAGAAAGGACAAAGAATTGTGAAAGAGGGACTTGATAGCGAAGGGCAAATTTCATTTAGTTATATTTCTGATATCCATATGCCTACAGGCTTCCTTTTTAGCTCCTGGTGGGAGGTAGGGAAAGCCACAGTCTTTTTCTTCCTTCTCCTCCCTCTTTTTAAATGTTTACAGATTCTGATTACAGATCCGAGGTGATTTCATTCATCTAACATCCCATTGAAGTAAGAAGGACAGATTAAATTTCACTGCCACTCATTTTACAGATAGATTCCATTAATCAATGAAAATCCATAAAAATCATTCCAGGAGAATACTCTTCTGTATGTTTATAAAAACCCAACAGCATACTGTGGCCCAGCTCCTCTGATGAGATTCCCTGGGCTCCCATTCACTGGATCAGATTTGTATCTTGTCCCTTTCACACTCATGGTTCAACGTCCTCTTGTCCCTACAGGTCATACTCCCTTGGTCTGATTAACTTCTGGCAATCCATCACCAACTGAACTCTTGGAACTTTCTCTGAGGTTGGCTTTAACAATTGTTTCCTGGCTTCATGCACTGCACGTATGGGCAAGAGTTGCTGTGTCTTTCAGTCAGGGGTTCCAAATGCAAGCAGCCTTCTTCGCTTCCCTACTTGGCCCTTACTCCAAAGAAGGAAGATCTTGTACAAAGGGATTGGAGACCATTAAAATAACAGTTTTCTTAAAGGAAAATAAAAATTAAATAGAAGCTAAGACTTCCAAGTCATGGTAGTTGAGATAGTGTATGCAGAATGTGGGTGGACAGGCAGAGGCGGAGGAGGGATGATATGGTGAGAGTGAGCAAGGTGTTTTAAGGATGGCAGTGATTTAGAGTGGTTAGTATCACACTGAATGAGTCAGATGGTAATGGGAACTTAATCATGATGGAAAAGAGAAGAGTTAGGGAGATGATGAAAGAAGTCTTAAAGCAGGAAAGAGTGATCCTTGTCAGAAACATAAAAAAGAGAATTTCCAGACATCTACAAAGTTGTGATACAATTAGATTGGCCTTCTATTTTTCCTAACATCGGCAAAGACTGAATTGGTGTGTATCTGAGCAAAGAACTCGTACATCCATGGCCACGGAATGATGAGCTTAAAAACATTCTCTTTTGAAACAAACCTCAGATGCTTGATAATTCTGGGAGCAGAGTTTGTGCTGAAATAAAAGTAAAGTTTGTTTTAACAAATGCCTTGAATTCTGAAATGAAGCTCAGCTGGTATAAAAATTCAACATCAATTGCACACAAACATTTTGCATGACCTTGCATTAGAATAAGCCTTTCAAAGGACTAGATGTACTATAAATTGAGCAAGAATCAAGCTCTTTTTTAAATGCCAATATCAGACAGGTTTCAAGATTGCCATGCTCCCACTGGAGCTTAGGAAAACACTGACACTAGAAATAAATGGGCCATTGGCTGTCTCTGCTCAGAAGCTCAGGTTCATCCTTTCTATTGCCACAGTGAAATTCATAATAAAATGCCAACAATAGTAAAGAGCAAGTCAGACCTGTCTCTATTGGCTACAGAATAAGCATGTGCTATGATAATCCTACCCTCCACCCCAAACACTGGCAATCCTGGTAGCCATGTTTACCTGTCAGAGAAGAAGTCATCCTGTGAGGGAGAAAGACTGACTTCTGCAGACTGTTATCTCCTATCTTTGGGGAACATTAAGAAATAAAAGATGACTGTGCTTTCCCTGACCATTCCTATAGCCAAGTGAGTATTTTAATATCTAAACCATTTTCTCTTCCTTGCTTTTCTTGCTGCTTCCCTCTCCTACATTCCATGACTGTTATATCTCTGTGGTTTTTTTTTTTTGTGAAGACAATTTTTTTTATTATGTTTTGTTAATCACCATACATTACAACATTGGTTTTTGATGTAGTGTTCCATGATTCATTGTTTGCGTATAACACCCAGTGCTCCATGCAGTATGTGCCCTCTTTAATACCCATCACCAGGCTAACCCATCCCCCCCACCCCCATCCCCTCTAGAACTCTCAGTTTGTTTCTCAGAGTCCATAGTCTCTCATGGTTCGTCTCCCCGTCCGATTTCTCCCCCTTCATTTTTCCCTTCCTACTATCTTCTTTTTTTTTTTTTTTTTTTAACATATAATGTATTTGTTTCAGAGGTACAGGTCTGTGATTCAACAGTCTTACACAATTCACAGTGCTCACCATAGCACATACCCTCCCCAATGTCTATCACCCAGCCACCCCCTCCCTACCACCCCCCACCACTCCAGCAACTCTCAGTTTGTTTCCTGAGATTAAGAATTCCTCATATCAGTGAGATCATATGATACATGTCATTCTCTGATTGACTTATTTCGCTCAGCATAATACCCTCCAGTTCCATCCACGTCGTTGCAAATGGCAAGATTTTATTCCTTTTGATGGCTGCATAATATTCCGTTGTATATGTATACCACATCTTCTTTATCCATTCTTCTGCCGATGGACATCTTGGCTCTTGCCATAGTTTGGCTATTGTGGACATTGCTGCTATAAACATTGGGGTGCACGTACCCCTTCGGATCCCTACATTTGTATCTTTGGGGTAAATACCCACTAGTGCAATTGCTGGGTCGTACAGTAGCTCTATTTTCAACTTTATGAGGAACCTCCATACTGTTTTCCAGAGTGGCTGCACCAGCTTGCATTCCCACCAACAGGGTAGGAGGGTTCCCCTTTCTCCGCATCCCCGCCAATATCTGTCGTTTCCTGACTTGTTAATTTTAGCCATTCTGACTGGTGTGAGGTGGTATCTCATTGAGGTTTTGATTTGGATTTCCCTGATGCCGAGCGATGGTGAGCACTTTTTCATGTGTCTGTTGGCCATTTGGATGTCTTCTTTGGAAAAATGTCTGTTCATGTCTTCTGTCCATTTCTTGATTGGATCATTTGTTCTTTGTGGGTTGAGTTTGATAAGTTCTTTATAGATTTTGGATACTAGCCCTTTATCTGATATGTCATTTGCAGATGTCTTCTCCCATCCTGTCGGTTGTCTTTTGGTTTTGTTGACTGTTTCTTTTGCTGTGCAAAAGCTTTTTGTCTTGATGAAGTCCCAATAGTTCATTTTTGCCCTTGCTTCCCTTGTCTTTGGCGATGTTTCTAGGAAGAAGTTGCTGCAGCTGAGGTCGAAGAGGTTGCTGCCTGGGTTCTCCTTTAGGATGTTGATGGACTCCTGTCTCACATTTAGGTCTTTCAACCATTTGGAGTCTGTTTTTGTGTGTGGTGTAAGGAAATGGTCCAGTTTCATTCTTCTGCATGTGGCTGTCCAATTTTCCCAACACCATTTGTTGAAGAGACTGTCTTTTTTCCATTGGACATTCTTTCCTGCTTTGTCGAAGATTAGTTAACCATAAGTTGGGGGTCCATTTCTGGGCTCTCTGTTCTGTTCCATTGATTTATGTGTCTGTTTTTGTGCCAGTACCATACTGTCTTGATGATGACAGCTTTGTAATAAGCTTGAAGTCTGGAATTGTGATGCCATGACTCCATATTGTGAAGATGTCAATGCTACCTAGAGCAATCTACACATTTATACCTCTGTTAAACATCAGAAGCAAAAAATAAAAATGGTAGGATTTAAACATCATCTTGCTGCAAGAGAGTCCTACCTCACAGAAGACAATGACCAGATATTTGGCCAAAAGTATTTCCGTTATTCCCTGCAATGAAGACAGTTTGGAGGACAAGTCTTAGTGTGCCATCTTGCACACTTTGCAGAGTGACCCTTTATTACTTCTGTCTGAGGATGGATCAACTTTGGCTCAGTGTTGCAGTCCAGCCCCAAATTAGATCTCTTGCATGGGGAAATCTGAACTGAATCTGACATATCACATGCTATTAATCCTTCTTGCACTCTCTTTTCACGCCAACATGTCTTTTTTTAGCCATTAAGGAAAATTTTGAAGTAGACAGGACCCCATCATTAGTCATAAGGAGTGGCCAAGGTGGCATTGAAATATTCCTTGTGAGTGCCTTACCCCTGAGACACAGGAAACCAAAGTAAAGACCTACTATGGATATCAGAATCCGGTTATATATAACACAAACCAACATCCATCTATCCTGTTGGCCTTGGGACTCTGAATTCATCTTAAAATATACTGTTTTATTCATGTGATATTTTAGTAGTAATGTTCTTTGGTAAGAATTATATGATAGCACAAAGGCCACACCACCAACTAAAGCAGAGAATTTGTATGCTGGCAATGGTCACCTTTGGAAAGATTCACCTGCCATTTGCATGTTGACAGTTTCAAAGAACTGGACACGATTTCTTCTCAGCTCCATTCCAGCACACACACCACAGACATTCATTGTCTCTGACAGGAGTTAGAGCCACTGGAGTTTCTGTGAGACGCCACTGTCACAGTGATGCCACAGTGGGTTAGACCTTTTGTTTGTTTATTAGCTTGTGTATGTGGAGCCCTACATGCTTGCTTTATTTTATTCCTTCTGTTTTGCAATAAACTAGCATGGCAGGGATGGCCTTTTTTTGCTGCATTGCTTGTAAGTATGCCCTGAGGCTAACAAGCATGGGCATATCTGATGAAAATGATGAGACAACTGTGTCAAACGCTGCTGGAAAAAGGCTGGTTTGTGTCTGTTAGCAAGTTCTGAGGCTCCCGTGCATGTGTGTGTGTGTGCGCGTGCGCGCGTGTTTGGGGGGGAGTAGATAGAGAGAAGGAGAGAAACATATCTCTGTGTTTCATACCCTGCATTCATTCATTCATTTATTCATTCATTCATTCATGTAACAAATATTTACTGAGCCAAAGTGCTAAGTGCTGCAGATAAAATGAGCACAAAAAACAGTGACTCTCCATGCCCTGATAGAGCGTATCTAATAAGAAAGATATTACTCAAATAAAAAAGAAATGATACACAGTATCAGTTGGAAAAGAGTGTGCTGAAGAATGCTCAGACCTTAGGTTAAATAATAATGATGAAATGAATTTGGTTAGAAGTTTTGGAAAGAGGGGTTATAATTCTGTGCTCAAGCATATTAAAGGTTATTATAAATATTATATTTTCTTGATAAAACAGAATCTATTGATTCAGTAGAATTAGATGAAATTGTTTTTGTCAAAAGAACAGTTGTTGATCATCATGATGTTAAGTCAATTTAGAGATTATTTATGTAGGGATTTATTGTTATATTATTATATTATTTATTGAGAGATTAAGTTAATATAAAGTGTACCAATGGCACTGCACTTATAATCCTGAAATGATAGGAATCACTGAGGTGGAGTTTGCAGGAGTTTGGGCAGGGGCAGAGTGATAAATTAAGTTGAAAAGGGCTTGTGATGGATAAAAGAAGATATGCGGAGGTTGCATGTTTAAGGATATACTAAGCTTGATGTATGTCCCTGTGTCTCCTACATATGGATCCTATAGCATATGCATCATTAGCCCCATTGGAGAATTGGTAAAGAGCTCACATTGCGTGTCTGCTCTACTAGTTAGCCTTTTGGACTCTTTTGTATGAGAAATTCCTGATACTGAGAGGTGGCAGGAATCATTCTCCAGGTGGTATTATTGAATTAGTTGGCAGCCTGATGTTTCACTTGCTCTCCTAGCCCCTTACCTCCCAAAAGAGCACTGAGTCAGCACTAAGGGGCAGCAAAGGGGTAGATAAATAGATTGGGGAGACAGAATCTTGGTAAAATGAGTCAATGAGCAGAAGGAACAAGAAAGGTTAGGAAGTCCAGCATCTTGGTAAAAGGAAATATTATTGGTGGACTGAATAAAATTGAGGTAGTGACCCCCTCCCACTTATCAATATTAACTGCCATCTTAGTCTATTCGGGCTGCCATTGCAAAATACCATGGACTGGGTGGCTTATATAATGGACATCTATTTCTCACACTTCTGGAGGCTGAGAAATCCAAGATCAAGATACCAGCTGAGGTTCCTGGTGAGGGCCCACTTCCTGGCTTACAGACAGGTGCCTTCTCACTGTGTCCTCACATAATAAAGAGAGAAAGAAAGAGGGACGGGGTGTGCTCTTGTCTCTCTTCTTTTTATAAGGACATTAATCCCATCCTGGGGGCCCTACACTCATGACCTCATCTAAACCTTATTACCTCCCAAAGGGCCAATCTCCAAATTAGATGGCTTCAACATAAGAATTTTGGAGGACACAACATTCAGTTCATAACAACTATATTAAAAACTTTTGGGGGCGCCTGGGTGGCTCAGTCGTTAAGCATCTGCCTTCGGCTCCGGTCATGATCCCAGGGTCCTGGGATCGAGACCCGCATCAGGCTCCCTGCTCAGCGGGAAGCCTGCTTCTCCCTCCCCCACTCCCCCTGCTTGTGTTCCCTCTCTCGCTGTGTCTCTCTCTGTCAAATAAATAAATAAAAAAACCTTTAAAAAAAAAAACTTTTGTTCTGATGACTTAACATGGGGTCAGTCTGTCAACATAATCAATGTATTTGTATGTCTTTATTTAGAAGAGACTGCTTGTTGTCCCTCAATATCTCATTTTCCCTCTTTCAATAACAATGGAATATTGATTGATTGATTGATTGATTGTTGAAGAGAATATCCAAGTGAGTTTCTTTCTAACAAAGCATACTTCTTAAAAATATAAGCTTAGTATGAAAATGAATTAATCATGGCTCAATAGGAATTTACATTCTCTTTTTCCCAGAACTTCATACTCTATACTGTCTCTAATACCACTGTGAGTATTTCATGTTTTTGAATTGGTAGTTCATTGCAGAAAATTCTTAGGATCTATTCATATCTGCTTTGGGAAATGAAAGGCCGTGTGCGTCTTTTAAAATGGATGCCAAATAGGGGTAACCACGTACCCAGTTCTACCACAGACTTGGATACTGGAGACTTTTTGTGTGTTTGTGCCATCTGTGCTTACATCCAGGTAGATCCTGAATTTAAATTTGGCTCCAGTAATATTGACAATGATTTAAGAGACACTGATGAAGTTCTTCTTAAAGATGATCATGGTCAACATATATCACAATGCATAATGGAAAGTGACTAGCAAATAAGCATTTAATGGACATGTATTTGTTATTTCTCTTGTCATGGTTATTTGTCACTAGAATATCTAATATTTAGAAGTGAGTTGCTGAATTTCCATTTATCTTGTGATTTTTCTAGATAGCTGTCTCGTACTGATTTCTAGTTAATTCTCTTATGGTCTGAAAACATACTTTGAACAATTTCAATTCTTTAAATTTGTTGAGGTTTGTTTTATAGTGCAGAATATGGTCTATTTTGAGGAATGTTCCACATGCATTGAAAAGAATGTGTATTCTGCTGTAATTGGGTAGAAGGTTCTGGAAATACTGATTAGGTGAAGTTTGTTGATCGCGTTCTTCAGATCTTTTACATCTTCACTGATTTTCTGTCTCCTTGTTCTATCACCTGCTGAAAGAGAAGTGTTGAAGTGTTCAAGTATAATTTTGGATTTGTCTTTTTTGCCTTTCAGTTTCATCACATTTTGCCTCATATATTTTGTAGCTTTGTTATCAGGTACATAAATATCCAATTCTTGAAGAGTGGACTTCTTTATCACCATGTAATATACCTCTTTATTCTGAGTAATGCTCCTTTCTGCTGATATTAATATAGCTACTTTAGCTTTCTTTTGATTAGTATTAAATGAAATATCTTTTTTCCTTTTAACCAGTCTATGTTTTTGTAACTAAAACTGATTTACCACAGATAGCATATAATTAGAACTTCCTTTTTTGAGGCGCCTGGGTGGCTCAGTCAGTAAGTATCTGCCTTCAGCTCAGGTCATGATCACAGAGTCCTGGGATCGAGCCCCACATCTGGCTCCCTGCTTAGTGGGGAACCTGCTTCTCCTTCTCGCTCTGCCTGCTACTCCCCCTGCTTGTGTGCTCTCTCTCTTTCTCTTTGTCAAATAAATAAATAAAATATTTTTTTGAAAAGAACTTGCTTTTTTAATCCAATGTAACAGGGTTTTTTTTTGTCTTTTAGTTAATGTTTTTAGACAGTTTACCCTTAATGCATTATTGATATGTGTGGATTAAAGACTACCATTTATCTGTTTTCTATTTGTTCTGTCTGTTCTTTGTTCTTTTTCCCTCTTTTCCTGCCGTCTAAAAAATTTTTGTTATCCCATTTTATCACCGCTGTTCTCTTATTGTTTATACCCCTTTTTAATATTTTAGCAGTTGCCCTGAATTTATAATATACATCACATAATTTATTACCACTTCACAGTAGTGAAAGGTCCTTACAATCTAGTCCCAATTCCTTCCTTTCATTCTCTGTGCTATTTTTGTCATGTATTTTACCTTTATATATGCTATAAACACACAATACTTTGTTATTATGTTTGCCTTAGATAGTTGTTTCTCTTTTATGACCAATGATCTTTAACTACATTTAATATATTTCCAGTCCATTTCATTGCTTTGTACAGACCTCAGTTCTGTTTTGTAGGCTATACCTTCTATCTAAAAACCTTCCTTTAACATTTCTTCTAGTGTTGATCTTCATGCCATTAGTTTGTTCATTTTTTGCTTCAGGAAGTCTGTATTTCTTTTTTGCTTTTGAAAAAGATGTTTTAACTAAATATTGAATTCTGAGATGACAAGATTTTCTTACTTTCATCATGTAAAAAATGTAACTCCATTCCCTTCCAGTTTGAATAGTTTCTCATGATAAGCCTAAAATTCTATTTTCCCCTCTGTGTGTAATATATACTTTATTTCTTGTCACCTTCGAGATTTTCTCTTTGTCTTTGGTTTTCAGCAGTTTGAATATAATATCCTAGGTATCTTGATTTGTTTGCCTGCTTGTTTATTTGTTAGTTTGTTTTTGTATTTATCCTGCTTGGTGTTCTCTCACCTGAACTTCTTGGATCTGTCATTTTGTGTATGTCATTAATTTTGGAAATTTTTCAACAACTCTTTGTTCATATATTTCCTATGCCCTATGTTCATTTTTTTTTCTCTCTCTCTCCTTTTCCTTGTGCTTTAGATTAAGTCATTTATTCTGACTCAACTTCACTGTTTTTGCTACTCAGCTATATTAAGTGTCTGATAAACCCATTGAATGTATTCTTTGTTACTCTGCTTTTTCATATCTAGAATTTATGTTTATTCTTATATTATCTTAATATATCAGATATTCAGTCTACTGCTGAATTACTTATTTGATCCATCATGTTGTTCACCTTTTCCTCTAGAGCTTTTACAATATTGATGGTATTTATTTTAAATTTTCTAATAGATATTGCTTTCTTTTTTTAAAACATTTTATTTATTCATTTGACAGAGAACACAAGTAGGCAGGGCGGTAGACAGAGGGAGAGGGAGAAGCAGGCTCCCCGCTGAGCCGAGAGCCTCATGCGGGGCTCCATTCCAGGCCCTGGGATCATGACCCGAGCCAAAGGCAGACACTTAACTGACTGAGCCACCCAGGCGCCCCTCAAATAGATATTTCTAACATCAGCTTCGTATCTGAGTCTGGTTCTCTTGATTGCTTTGTCTCTCGACAGAAGGTTGTTTATCTTTGCTTTACATGCCTCTTAATTTTTTGTTGAAAGATGAAGCTGGCCATCTTGTGTAGGACAAAAGAGTCTGAGGTAAAAACTTCTGGGGCCTGGAGATGGACACATCTCTCCTTTTGCTAAGCTTTGTTTTGTCTGTGTCTGTGTCTCTGTATGTGTGGTGGGAGTGGTTGGGTTATTGCTATGAGTTTAGATAGATTTTGCAGTTGTCGCTGGGATTACTGTCAGTATAACACAGGCTTCAGATCATTCAGGACTACTTTCTATTTAACATGTGGACTGGTTTGCCAGATGGTTTTTGTTCATTATCTGCTCTGTCCTCAGTTCTGGGTCTTCCCTTTGCACTATGCCTCAAAAAGGGTCTCTCTGCTTGTGCTTGCCCCTCTTGAAGCAGTAGACCACTGTTGTTTCATTCAACTGCCAGTCCTAAGCGGATACTGTGTTTCTGAGTCTTCAGGGGAGGTCTTTCTCCATTATCTTATCCACTCTCAGCTGCAGGTCTGGTCCCAACAGGTAGTTTCATCTCTTTTTCAAGTGTATAAGGTTTTGTTTCACTCCCTTCCCCCAGCATCAGTGGGTTTTCATCAATGCCTTAGGGCATCGGGTTTTATTTCTCTTCTCCGAACAGCTTAAGCCCTTTATTTCACATAATATGGAGGCGAGAATGACTGTGCTTTTGCCCCAGTGCCCCTTCTTCTCCAGACCTGCACACTTTGGGGACATGCTCTTAGTCCTCTTGCATGAATATACCAGGTCCTTTGCAGACAAATCCTGTGATGAAGGCAAGTTCTCCTTGTACTTGTATCATCCAGGGGTTCTCTATTCCTTTGCCAGACCACAGGTGGCCTTTAGCAATTCATTAAAGAATTAAGTTGAATTCTTTTTTTTTTTTTAAGATTTTATTTATTTATTTGAGAGAGAGAATGAGATAGAGAGCATGAGAGGGTGGAGGGTCAGAGGGAGAAGCAGACCCCCCACCGAGCAGGGAGCCCGATGCAGGACTCGATCCCGGGACTCCAGGATCATTGACCTGAGCCGAAGGCAGTTGCTTAACCAACTGAGCCACCCAGGCGCCCAAATTCTTACTTGTGACATATCCCAGATAAGCAAGTGCTCATGTCCTAACTCTTGTTGGATGTGTTTTGCTTAGATTTCAGATTAGTTGGTAATCATAACTTCTCTGCTGGGTTCAAGAAAAGTTATGAATCTTCAGATTGTTGGTGTTTTTGCTGCTCCTGCTGTTGTTATTGGTGTAAGTGCAAAAACAATGCCTTTTACAGCGTCCTACATCCTGAGCAGAAACTGAAAGTCCCAGAAAACACAATATTTAGCTGGGCATGTGACGAGTTGGAATCAAGACCCTGTTTCCTGGCCTCTCTTCTGCCTAGATCTGGCCAGTTATATGTACATGGAAACTGTGCAACTTCCAGCAAATAATCTTAAAGGACGGGGGAGGGAGCATGCTCTTCTCCTTCCTTTTGCTTGTTCTGCTGACTCAGATGCAGATACGGGATCTGAAACTGATCTGACCATTTTGCACCATGAAGTGAATTTAAGACAAGAGGCCATACCTGGTAGTATAACAAGATAAAAAGAGCCTCATACGGCACTTTACCTATGCAGATATTCACCTAAGTGAGAGAAAAAAATAAATATAACGTCTATGCTGTTTAATTTGGTGGATATTCTCTTTTACTGCTGAACGTAATTCTAACTTATTTTATAAGCATTCATATCAGTGATTAACAGTTGGCATCAAGATGAGACAAGTGTTCGAGTACCAGTTTTCTGGTTAGCATTTCTGGTGCAGTAGACTTACTCTTTCTCCATCCCCCTACCCCCAACATTTAGCACCCAGCACCCAGCTGAGGGGCTCACACATCACTGGTGCTCGATAAATATTCATCAATGAAAAATGCGGGCATACCATCTGACTGTGACTTCTCCAGATGACAGATTTGCACTGATGTTTTTGTTATTTTATGTAGTCATGATTTATAAGCACCTTCCCACCTGCACCATTTAACTCCACCCTCAATCTTCAGTTAGAGATACATAATTAACAGAATGAATTATTTTTTTTTCTTTTGGTTCCCCTCCTGACCCCCCCCCCCCTTAGGGATGCAAGGAGAGCTGAAAAGGCAACAACAGTCTTAAGGGGAAGGAAGATGAGAAGCAGGGAACTGACTGAAGAAAATGGCCCCTGATAACTAAGAGGTAGTTCCAGGTCATCTACTGGGATATGAGTCTTTAACTCTTTGTTTCTGGTTGAGTGTTAGGCTGTAAAAGTGTTCTTGGAAGAAATACTTTCTTTCCTTTCCCAGAAAGCTACTATCTTCAAGTTATTTATATCCCAAGCTAAAGAGGAAAACAGTGAGACAGTTCTGCAATCTGTCACTGGACCACAGAGCAAATGTTTGAAGCTCCTACCAAGGAGCCAAATGTGGCCTGAGAGCACCTGTGCCAACTTGGGCAAACTCTAAATTCCTTAAGACCAGAATCTATGCCATCTGTTTAAATTTCAAATGTCATACCATAAAGAACATAATATGGAAGATATTTCTTACACGTACAGCTGCTGTTACTGCAAAAATACCAGAAGCTAACAACTTGAAGGATTTAATTGGAGATGAAGGAAACTGTATTGAAAAATAACATCTCCCCATGTAAGAAGCAAAGAAAAGGCATGTTTCTGTTTCCTGTGTATTATTAGAACTTGTCTGCCCTCCTCAGCACATCAGCACTAATGATGCTGAAGTCCATGAAAGATAATTGCCTTGAGTCATTCTCTAGCCACAGAGAAGGTAAGATTAATAAAGAACATTTGTTATAATTTTGCAACCAATTTATGTAATGGAACTCATAATAAATAACCACATTTAACACAAGCATTCATCAAAGCCAATTTACACATCAATTTGTTCACTATGTGTTAAACCAACCATTTGTAAGAATAAGTTGGTTTCTTCCTGTGTCCCCTTTTTTCTCTATTAAAGTAGAAATTATTGTTAGATATGGTAATCTGGGGGGCTTTTATAGAGGCAGCACTGATAATGATATATGTTGAATTCTCAGCTGTTGCCACATGATGTATAATTTTGCACAGCATGTTGCTTCTGTCCGGACTAAGAGGAAATTATTGTTTTAAAAATATAAAACCATTATTGATAGTCTTTTCTTCTCTCAGTAACTTGTCACTTCAGGTGAACACAGTTCACCATGAGAGAGGCTGTGTATTTCTATGGACTGTCACCTCTTAATGATTCACAGGAAAAGGGACAGGTGCAATTGAGTAAATGAAATTCACAAATTATCTCCAAGCATTTTATTAATTAAACACCATTTAATTAATACACCATTTTCTTTTTTTTTTTTAAAGATTTTATTTATTTATTTGACAGAGAGAGACACAGCGAGAGAGGGAACACAAGCAGGGGGAGTGGGAGAGGGAGAAGCAGGCTTCCTGCCGAGCAGGGAGCCCAATGCGGGGCTCGATCCCAGGACCCTGGGATCCTGACCTGAGCCGAAGGCAGACGTTTAATGACTGAGCCACCCAGGCGCCCTTTAATATACCATTTTCAAGTTACCCTATTCCCAAGCTTTAGCTAACATCGTCAATTCTCCCATTTTTATTTTCCGACTGCTGCAAGGATATGGTGGCTCTCACGTGTTTATATCCTAGAAAACGCTGCCATTACACAGTTACTTACAAATCTGTGTTAAAGGAAAAGATGGAGCCATAATCTTACATTCACAAAGAAAAATTCAAGTCACAATCATTGCTAATGTATGAAACAAAGTTCAGTAAGAGAAAGACCAAGGTCATAAATGGGTAGTGGTGCCTACTGTGGTAGGCTGAATAATGCCCCCCTTAAAATATCCATATTTAATCCCAGGAGCCCATGAATATCTTACCTTATATGGCAAAAGGAGATGGGCAGATGTAATTAAATTAAGGCTCCTGAGGTGGGGAGACTATCCTGGATTATCCGTGTAATCACAAGGATTCTTATGAGAAGAAAGCAGAAGGTCAGAGTTAGAAAAATGGAGATAGGGTAATAGAAGGAGAGGTGGGAGGGAGGCAGGGTCATGAGTCAAGGAATGAGAATAAAAGCAATCATATTCCTACTGCATTCCTCTTTTATGTCTTTGAACAAGGGCCATGTATCTTTGTTCAGAGGTATAAAATATCCCCATGATGTCACTCTATCAGGTAGAGACTTATGAAGAGTAGGTAATAAGAGATACTTGGGATCAAAGTCCCTGCTTGAACATATTTGATGAGGTTTCTGGAAATTGATACGGTCATTATAAAGATGACAGTCATATTGAGAGTGATAGGTGATTGAATTCTTTTCCCTTCTCCTTCTTGTTTTTCAGCTTTAAGAAAGTTATTTTTACCAGGAAGGCAATGCCTAAATATTCAGTAAGTCATCTCTGAATGACTGTGCTTTGGGAAGAGCATAAAGTGCTAGTCTTTAAGATACTGAGTACAATATACTGTAATCTAATTTACAACTTAAATATGTCTTATAATGTCAAGTTTTGCCTGTTGCTTATCATCTGGCTCTCATAGTATGAACTACAATTTATTTCTTGTCTTTTTTTGTTAGTAGTTTCATGTATGTTAATTTTATTTCCCTCCAGAGGTAAAGTTTCTTAAAGATCTAGATCAAGTGTTCTGAGTCCTTAAGAAGCCCTCTAAATTTATGATTGGTTAAAAATAGACTCTTTTTTATTTTTTTTAAAGATTTATTTATTTATTTTGAAGAGAGCATGCCTGCGTGCATGCACAAGCGTGGGGAGGGGCAGAGGGAGAGAATCATTAAGCTGACTCCCCTCTGCGCATGGAGCCTAATGCAGGGCTCAGTCTCACAACCCATAAAATCATGACCTGAGTGGAAACCAAAAGTTGGATGCTGAACTGACTGAGCCACCCAGGCACCCCTAGACTCTATTTTATTTAAACCAAAGTTTTACCAGTGCTTTTGTCTGGGACAGGTCATTGTTCTTTTAGCCTAACGATACTGAAGTTAAGTGTCTGAAATAAATAGCATCTTTAGGATTAAGTTTCGTACAGTTGCTTTTTCTTCTGAATTCATATTAATTCTTTTGACTTTTATCTCTCAAAAAGAGATCTTACTATATTAAACAATAACTAATTCTAAAAATAAGTCTTATTCTCCCTTGAAAAGGAATGGGTCTTAATCCTTTCCTAAGGATCTTCTTAATCTTTGTTTCAGTATTTTTATGGCATCGAACTGACACGTTGACCTCTAACACCTTTCTAAGACAATAGCTTCTGACCTTGAGTCACAGACCCCAGAAAGTCTGTGAAGGTGTTGCATGCAGGTTCTGAGATGCCCAAGGCTGAGATGCAGGTTCTGAGATGCCCAAGGCAGCTGCAGGTTTGAGGGTATGAGCCGAGGCCATGGCTGGTGCCACAGAGTCCACAGCCTCCCTTGCTTCTTGCTCCTGTCAGACTGTACAGGGCACTTCATAATCCATGAACCCTAATGCCACGTAACAGTTACTTTGTGAGCTATGAGCTAAATGAGTTTGTAAAGCACCTAAGAAGATGCGATAGTCACAGAACGTGTCCACATGCTGAAAATGCCAGATACGTATCCACATGGTTACATTAAGCCAGGACATTCAAAATGATTTCTTTTTTTTTTTTTTTTTTTTGATTTTATTTATTTTTTTGACAGAGAGAGACACAGCGAGAGCAGGAACACAAGCAGGGGGAGTGGGAGAGGGAGGAGCAGGCTTCCCGCGGAGCAGGGAGCCCGATGTGGGACTCAATCCCAGGACCCTGGGATCATGACCTGAGCCGAAGGCAGACGCTTAACGACTGAGCCACCCAGGCGCCCTCAAAATGATTTCTTAATCTCTCTTCAGACCTCTAAATATGAGATTTCTTCCCATTTCATAGAAATTCTCCAGTGAACAGTAACTAGAGTCACTAGGGTGGTTGTTTGGCAAGACAGCAAGAATATAAGCTACATACCTCTCAGAGTAATAATTATAAATTAACAAACAAATGATTTTAAAAATAAGAGCAAAAGCCACATGGTTCTAGCATTGGCAGTTATAGTAGCAGCTTCTGGTATGGCAGAAGTGGCAGAATCTCTGTGGTCCATTATACAGTGTGGACATGGAGGCTCGAGTCTTTTCCTCAGCCTTCCAAACATTGTATGAACTACCTACATCCTTTTGTTCTCCCTAATCTAGTAGGTTCTGTGATCTGCCATGAAGAATCCTGAACCACACACCATTTAATCCAGAAAAGAAAAGAAAAGAAGAAGAAGGAAAAAAAAAAAAAACTTATACAGCACAAAGAAAGGGAAGACAACTATAGAAGTAAACTTTCTGTGACAGTTGACTTTCTTCTGAGCACAGCCATTAATCCTGCTGTCAGCAGGAATAACGATACTTCCTGAGGAAGGTGTAAAGCTGCATTCTTCTAACAGTGAGCAGTGGTGGCATGCAGATGAGAATGAGCCTTCAGAGCCTAGCACCTCCTATTTGTTAGCTCTGCTCCAAAACTTTGATAAAATAAGCTTTTTGTTTTTTCTTTTAAACCCACAGAAAATAGGCTTAAACTCTGGGAGACACTGAGGCCACAGAAAATTCAAGATACTTTTTTGAATAATATTTATAAATGCTTATGGGCGAAGAAGATAGATTTTATAAAGGAAAATGAGGCACGAGGAAGAGAAAAAATGATTTCGAGTCCCCTCTGCCTCAACCCCATTTAGAACGCTAAAACAGCATATTTCCCTCAGGTATTGCTTTATCCCCTCACAACTGACTTACACTTTGCCAAGATTCCATTTGGTTGCTTCTTGGCTTCAGTCTACTCTGGTTTCTCCACACTGCACAGGTGGCCATCTGTCTCTACGATAGTCCTGCTCAGGCTCAATAACGCAAACCACCCTCAAGAAGTTCATTTCTCACTGCCAACCAACCATGGCGCCATTGCTGCTTCCTCTACTCCATCCCTGGAGATAATGCCAATTATATGTGAAGGCCTTCTCAGGCCTTGTCCCTTTCTCTCCCAATACCCACTTTATCCTTCTTGCAAAATCAATCTGAACTCATTACTGCTAATCTGAAAGCCATCTCCCAAGTTACCCTGCAGCTGTCCTCCCCATTCCTCATATCCTGTGATTCTCAGTTTTCTTCCTTTTAAGTCACTGGAGTAGGATGTGGGCTCTGAAGCATTTCAGCTCTTTGTGATATCCATCAGCCCCTAAGTGACTCTAAAACAACACACATTAAACACACACTGTTCTTTTCATATAAGTGCAGATTCAAGACAAATTCCCCTAGTTGCTCTTTTTTTTTTTTTTTTTTAAATCACATGGCTATCCCTAGGACCGTCCTTTCTAGATATTCTAAAGCCACTACAGAATTTTGTACACACTCCCAATCCGAGGGTTAGTCTATTCTCCCCGGACTCCCCACATTTACTGACACTGATGTTTGATCAGGGCACATTCATCAGACTGCTTTTGGTAAAAGACCACTAAGTTGGTACTTTGTGGGGGTGGAGGTGGGAACACACACAAAATAATCCTTGCCCGTAAGTCCCCAGCATGCACTCTAAAAAGGGAATTCTTTTTATGTGGCCTGTGGCCTGCCCTCCTTAGCCTTATGCTATCATAAATGGTGGAATGTTGACTATCACATTTAGAACAGTTCTCCTCTCATCCATCAGCTCTCACTCATTCTTCCTTAGATCAGTATAGATGAGTGGAAAATGCACAGTTTGGAACCAGGGAGACTGAAGAGCATATTCTGGATATTCTTCCTATAAAATGAATGATTTTGAGCTAATTATTTAACTTCTTTGCATCTTGGTTTTCTCAGATATAAAAGCAGAAATGATATGTCATGATTTAGTTGAAATTTTGATGTGAGAATTAAAACCTAAATGAGATCATGAACATATTACCTGCCATGCTACTGTTACATGTGCAAATAAATAACGTATTTTCCTATGGTAGTAAGAAATCAGATTTACTCTCAGAGAGCTGGCATATTTCACCCCAATAGAAGAAGCCTGGATTAATACAGATTAAAAACAGGTAAAACATACATTCTGCTCAGTACATCACTACCAGCAAAAGTCAAATTACCAATTCTTCCATTTTTTAGATAGTATATTAACAGAATCCAAATTAATTATGTTATGGTATGCAAGATGCCTGAACTACAAGGAATGAACTACTTAAAACCAATAGTGTGATGACATTTATTGGAATAGAAATTGTCAAGAATAAGTAAAATCTTCTACTTCCTTAGACACATTTAGACCTAAGTGGCATATCTTTTGAGATCATTGTTTATCATACTAGTTGTATTCCTGCTGTATTCTTTTGTTCCCTCAATGATTTTAATCTAGCTCCTAAGTAAAGTTCTGTTTTTTCTTTCCTCTCTGTAATCATTAGGATATAGACATTTACTCTTATTTTACCTCCCACTTCCAATCTTTTTCCTAAAAGCAGTGTGTGTCAAAAACCACTTTCTGTCTTAGTATTTGGGAGCCTCATGCCACAGTAGAAAAATGCCTACTGTCTGTTGTTGCTGTTGGGTATAAATAAGGCTGATGTATTTTGGAAACTACCCGTCCAAAGCCACTGTAATTTGACTAATGGATCTGAACAGTGATGTCAATCTTACTCTCTTCTTTGTTTGAAGATGCTCAGTGGCAAAACAGTGATTCATTTTTCCATGTAACCCATGAAGTAAAACGCAGTAGTCTAAAAGCAACTTGACATGAATGCAACATTCTTGTTTTCAGCTTTGGGCACTCCAGGATCTGAGATGAATAGGCTTCATAAATTTGAAGTATCAATATTTAGGTTTCTTTAATTTATTTATGTATATATAACAGGATGACCAAACCACTTATGAATCAGGCATGATTTACCTGTCTGGCCTAGCAGAATGCATCAATATGTCCTCCCAAGCTCCCTGCAACAGATTCCCCACCCCTCTACTTATCCTCCATCATTTGCTGGGCCCCAAAAAATCCCATCAGGCAACCCTTGGGGATTTATTCCATGACCATGGTGGCTTGTGCTAGCTTACAAGTTTGATTTGAAGAATTATCTTGTTTGCCTAAATGTTGTGCTTAATAAGTATCTTTTAAATTGTATCTTACTATTTATTTTTTTAATTCTAGTATAGGTGACATATAGTGTTATATTAATTTCAGGTGTGTAACATAGTAATTTAACAATTCTGTACATTGCTCAGTGCTCATCATGATGACTGTACTCTTAATTCCCTTCACCTATTTCATCTGTCCCCTCACCCACCTCCCCTCTGGTAACCATCAGTTCGTTCTCCATAGTTAAGAATCTGTGTTTTGGTTTCTTTTTTTTCCTTTGTTTTATTTCTTAAATTCTACATATGAGTGAACTCATGTATTTGTCCTTCTCCGACTTTATCTCACTTGGCACTATACTCTCTAGATCTAACCATGTGGTTGCAAATGGCAAGATTTCATTCTTTTGTATGGCTGAGTAATATTCCCTTGTATGTATGTATGTATGTAATTATGTAAGTTTGTGTATATATATCACGAATAATGCTGCACTAAACATAGGGGTGTTATGTCCTTTCAAATTGGTGTTTTTGTATTCTTCTCACATAGTGGGATTACTGGATCATATGATAATTCTATTTATAATTTTTTGAGGAACTTCCATACTGTTTTCCACAATGGCACACCAGTTTGCGTTCCTACCAACAGTGCAAGAGAGTTCCTTTTCCTCCACATCCTCACCAGCACTTGTTGTTTCTTGTGTTTTTCTTTTAGCCATTCTGACAGTTGTGATGGTATCTCATTGTGTTTAGAGGAAAAGACCTCAGTTTTTCACCATTGAGTATGATGGTAGCTGTGAGTTTTTCATATATGGCCTTTATTATGTTGAGATATGTTCCCTTTAAACCTACTGTGTTGGATGTTGTACTTTGGCAAATGCTTTTTCTGCATCTATTGAAACAATCATATGGATTTTATCCTTTGTCTTGATGTGATGTGTCACATTGATTGATTTGTGAATATTGAACCACTTTGCATCCCAAAAATAAATCCCACATGATCACAGTGATTGATTTTTTTAATGTATTGATGGATTTGGTTTGCTAATATTTTGTTGTTGAAGATTCTTGCACCTATGTTCATCAGATATTGGCCTCTTTTCTCTTTTATTGTAGTGTCTTTGGTTTTGGTTTCAGTGTAATGTTAGTCTCATAGAATGAATTTAGAAGCTTTCCTTTTTTTCCTGTTATTTTTGGAACAGTTTGAGAAGATTAAGTATGAACTCTTCTTTAAGTGTTTGGTGGTATTCACCTCTGAAGCCCTCTGGTCCTGGAGTTTTGTTTATTCAGAGTTTTTTTTGTTTGTTTTGTTTTTTAAGTTTTATTTATTTGAGAGAGAGCGAGAGCACGAGCACAAGTCGGGGAGGGGCAGAAGGAGAGGGAGAGGGAGAAGCAGACTCCCCACTGAGCAGGGAGCCCAATGCAGGGCTCAATCCCAGGACCCCAGGATCATGACCTGAACTGAAGGCAGATGCTCAACTGACTAAGCCATCCAGGTGCCCCTGTTTGGAGTTTTTTGATTATTGATTCCATTTCATTGCTAGTAATCAGTCTGTTCAAATTTTCTATATCTTCCTTTTTTGCAAGGTGGTATGTTTCTAGGAATTTATTTCTTTCAGGTTGTTGACTTTGTTGGCCTATAGTTTTCATGATATTCTCTTATCCTTTGTATTTATTTTTGTGGTGTCAGGTGTCATTTCTCCTCTTTCATTTCCAATTCTGTTTGAGTCCTCTCTCTCTCTCTCTCTTTTTTTTTTTTTTTTTTTGATGAGTTTGGCTAAAGGTTTATCAATTTTGCTGATTTTTTCAAAGAACCAGCTCCTGGTTTCATTGATCTTTTCTATTTGTGTGTGTGTGTGTGTGTGCTTTAGCTTCTATATTGTTTATTTCTGCTTTACTATTTCCTTCCTTCTGCTGGTTTTGGGTTTTGTTCTTTTTCTAGCTTTTTAGGTGTAAGGTTAGGTTATTTATCTGAGATTTTTCATGCTTCTTGAGGTAGACCTGTATTACTATAAACTTCCTTCTTAAAACCATTTTTGCTAAAAAAAACAAAACAAAAAACCACTTTTGTTGCATGCCAAAGATTTTGGACCACTGTATTTTTCATTTTTTTTGTCTTCATGTATTTTTTTAAGTTTTTATTTACATTCTAGTTGTTAACATACAGTGTAATACTAGTTTCAGGTGTACAATATAGCGATTCAATGCTTCCATACAACACTGGGTGCTTATCACAAGAAGTGCCCTCCTTAATCCCCGTCACCTATTTCACCCATTCCCCCACCCACCTCCCCTCTACTAACCATGTTTGTTCTCTATACTTAAGAATCTGTTTCTTGGTTTGCCCCCCAATCCTTTTTTCCCCTTTGTTCATTTGTTCTGTTTCTTAAACTCCACATTTGCGTGAAATCATATGGTATCTGTCTTTCTCTGACTTATTTAGTTTAGCATAGTACTCTCCAGCTCTATGCATGTTGAGGCAAATGGCAAGATTTCATTCTTTTTTATGGCTGGGTGATAATCTGTTGTGTGTATGTGTGTTTGTAACACATATATACACATGGATAGACATACACACATACATATATCCATGTGTATATATATGTATACACACATATTTATATATATACATACATGTGTACACACATATATATATACACACACACACATACCACCTCTTTCTTTATCCATTCATTATCCATCCAATCTATGTACACTTGGGCTGTTTCCATAATTTGGCTATTGTAAATGATGCTGCTGTACACATCAGGGTGCATGTATACTTTTGAATTGCTATTTTTGTATTCTTTGGGTAAATACCTAGTAGTGCAATTACTAGATTATAGGGCAGTTCTATTTTTAACTTTTTGAGGAAACTCCATACTGTTTTCCAGAGTGGCTGCACCAGTTTGGATTCCCACCAACAGTGCAAGAGGGTTCCCCTTTCTCCACATCCTCACCAACAGATGTTGTTTCTTGTGTTGTTGATTGTCCCCTTTATAATTATATAGGTTCCTTCTTTTTCTCTTGGCATAGTCTTTATTTTAAAGTCTCTTTTTTCCAATATAAATATTGCTACTCTGGCTTTCTTTTCACATGATAAATGCATGATAAATGTTTCTCCATCCCCTCACTTTGAATCTGCATATGTCTTTAGGTCTGAAATGAGTCTCTTGTGGGCACCATATAGATGGATTTTGCTTTTTTATCCATTCCTTCACCTTATGTCATTTGATTGGAGCATTTAATCCATTTTCCTTCAAACTAATTATTGATAGGTATGTATTATTGCCATTTTGTAACTTGTTTTGTGGTTATTTTTATAGTTTTTCTCTGTTCCTTTCTTCCCTTGCTTTCTTCTCTCGTGATAAGTTGGCTTTCTTTAATGATATACTTGGATCCCTTTCTCTTTATTTCTTGCATATCTGTTACTGGTTTTTGATTTGTGGTTAACATTAGGTTCGTATGTAACATCTGCATAGAGCAGTTTATATTAAGTGGATAGTCACTTAAGTTTGAACCCCTTCTTATTCCCACTACCACCACCCCCACATTTTTAGGTATATGGTGCCATACTTTGCATCCTTTTATGTTGTGAGTCCCTTGACTGATTTTTATAGGTACACTTACTTTTACTGCTTTTGTGCTTTCTAATTTTTCTCACCCCTTATAGTCTTTCCTTTCCACTCAAAGAGTCAGTCCCCTTTAATATTTCTTGTAGGTCAGGTTTAGTAGTGATGAATTCCTTTAACTTTTGTTTGTCTGGAAAACTCTTTATTTCCCCTTCTATTCTGAATGATAGCCTTGGTGGATAGAGTATTCTTGGCTGTAGATTTTTCCCTTTCAGCACTGTGAATATATCATGCCACTCCTCTCTGGCCTGTAAAGTTTCTGATGAAAAATCAACTGGTGGGCTTATGGAGTTTCCCTTGTATCTAGCTGTTTTCTTTTCTCTTGCTTGTTTTAAATTTTTCTCTTTATCACTACTTTTTGCCATTTTAATTATTATGTGTCTTGGTGTAGACTTCCTTGGGTTGATTTTGTTGGGAAAATCTCTATCTCCTGCATGTGGATTTCTGTTTCCTTTCCCAGATTCAGACCTTTTTGGCTATTATTTCTTCAAATACATTTTCTGCTCCCTTTTCTCTCTCTTCTCCTTCTGGGATCCCTATAATGCAAATGTTATTACTCCAGGTGGTGTTACTGAATTCCCTGTCTATTTTCATATGTTATTACTATTTTTTCTCTCTCCTATTCAGCTTGATTGCTTCCCATTACTCTGTCTTCCAGGTTGCTGACTTGTTCATCTGTTTCCTCTAGTGTACTATTTATTTATTCCATTTAGTGTATTTTTAATTCAGGTATTGAGTTCTTCATCTCTGAATGGTTCTTTTTCATATTTTCTATCTCTTTGTCAAAGACCTCACTGAGATCTTCCACTCTTTCTTTCAAGTCCAAGGAGTATCTTTATGACTGTTACTTTAAATTCTCTATCAGGCATGTTACTTATCTCTGTTTTGTTTAAGTCTCTTGCCATGATTTTGTCCTGTCCTTTTATTTGAGACATATTCCCCTATCTCTCATTTTCTCTCTGTTTGTCTTTTTCTCTGTGTTAGGAAAGTAGTAGCCTTTTGAAGAAAAGGTCCTGTATTGCCCTGGAGTACAATGTCTCCTGTTCACCAAACTTGGCATTTCAGGAGTGTCTCCTATGTGTGTTGCATATACCCTGCTGTTGAGGCTAAGCCACTTTTGCCTTCAGTCCAGTCACCTGTAATGGTTCTATTTGCATGTTGTGAGCAGGGTTTGGTCCCTGTGTTGTTAGTGGGTCAATCTGGGGCTGCTTTGGGCTTAAGCTGAGACAGAACACATGCTTACCAGAGAGTGATAGCATCAAACTGCAGAGCGCTTTCCCTGTGTTGGCCCCTGAGAACCTTTTGTTGTTGGGCAGAGCCTGCAGTCAGACCCAATATCTGCCTTCAGCCCACTCTTGGTTTTGTAGTTTTTTTTTTTTCCTCTCCCTGTGGCAGGAGTCATTTTGGGTGGTGCTGGTCTCTATCAGGGCTGCTTCCACACTGCCAGGCTTGTGGCACCTCTTTGGGTGGGCTCTGACCAAGAACGTAATGGAGAGGGCAGATCTGCGGTAGAACACAGGGCCAGAGCACAGGATGTTAGTAAGGTTTAAGCAGGTTTGCTGCTGCTTTAGAAACTCCTGCTACAGGGTTGAAGGGAGTTGTCCAGAGGAGAATATGGGGGCAGGCATGCAGTGCAGCAAGGTCCTTGCTGGGCCCAGTGGTGGAGGGGACCTGCAGCTCTCCCAAAACTCCTGCTGAGGCTGGGCAGGTTGGAAGGGGTGGATATGCATAAGGGTATGTGAGCAGGCACACAGTGTTTGCAAAGTTTACGTGGGCCTGCTATGGGAGAAGCCCTGGAGCAGAAGACCTGGAGCTTGGATGGAAGGGTGTGTCCACAGGAGAACACAGTGGTGGGGTGCCCTGTCAGCAAGTTAGGTGGAGAGTGTTGCTGCTGCACTGGTTCCCACTGGTGTCTGTGTGCCTAGGCTGGGGACAGGGCAGGGCATTGGTGCCTGCCAGCTCCTTTGTTCCTGGAGAAGTCTCCCAAAGATCCCTGACCCTCCAGCACATACTCTGAGATAAGCAAACAAATCTCCTTCCCATATTCCCCAGGCATTTTTTCAACTGCTGCTTCTATGCTCTTTCTCAGTGAGGCTGTTTGTTGTGCTTTCTCTTTAAGGACAGGGACTCAGTTTCCTCTCACCCTCTTGGCTCTCCCAGATCCTGCTGAGTTTTGAAGATCCAGCTGTTAGACTCTGCTAATTGTAAGAACTCACAGAATTATGCCCTTCTTGTTTTCAAAGCCAAATGTTTTAAGGATTTGTCTTCCCCATGTGGGTTTACCATGCCTGGGCTGCTTGGTGTGAGGGTTTGTTTCTCTGTGCCTGAGGCATTGCTCCCTCCCGTGGATAGTCCTGAGTTTCTTTGATTCCCCACTCTTCTCTGCCCTGCCAACCCTCTTCAGTGTGGCCTCTTCTTTGCAGAGCTATAGAGAGTCTGTTCTGCCAGTCTTTGGGTCATTTGCTGAGTTATTTACACTGATGTGGGTGGTATCAGGTTGTATCTGTGGAATGAGGTGAGCCTAGGGTTCTCCTATTATGCCCTTTTCCTCCAAAAGTCTCTTAGTAAGTGTTTTAAGTGCCTCAAATCTATATGTATTATCATAGCCCAGCTTCTAGTATAGCTCAGGAATTGAATGCACACTTGTTTTCCTGGGCTGACCCATACTTTTAAAATCAAATTGGTCACCAATATATAATAAGCAGATTATTGTATATTTCAGGAAAGCATCAACATTTTGACTACTTTTTAAAAAAAATCAGATCTAACACTACTGAGTTAGCCTTCCTATAAAGCAGCAGTTGGCCAGAGCTGAGGAATGTTGCCTCATGTGAAGGGCATATGTTCTCTAGTGTCTGAGTCCTTATGATCCTATTGTTTCTCTGAAAATGAGGGTGAGTTTCAGTTGCCATTTATCATTTCACTGGCATTGATATTTTCATTAGAGTCAAGTATTCTGTCTTTAGGCACATGTCTCCATCAGAGGTAGAAAATGAAGAGGTAAAGAAGCAGAAGAATAAAAATGGGCTATATTATTTCTTCATGGAAGTGTATCATAGATGACTCACTCACCCATTTGCATCCTTGCTCATTCCCTACAGATACTTCAGTTTTCAGTCCCAGTTCTAAACCCTTCTGGATTAGGAACACCAGAACTGCCTTACTGATCCATCATTTTCTTCACATAGAAGATTGCTGCTGCTTGAGATGGTTTCCTGACTAAATCTTTCACATCTTGTTGCAGTCTCACAGAGTATCAACTGCTATTTAAACAGCTCTTTCAGGGCGCCTGGGTGGCTCAGTTGGTTAAGCGACTGCCTTCAGCTCAGGTCATGATCCCAGGGTCCTGGGATCGAGCCCCGCATCGGGCTCCCTGCTCTGCGGGGAGCCTGCTTCTCCCTCTCCCACTCCCCCTGCTTGTGTTCCCTCTCTCGCTGTGTCTCTCTCTGTCAAATAAATAAATAAAATCTTTAAAAAAATAAAAAAATAAACAGCTCTTTCAGAACTTTTATCTAAATATTAAAATAAGTATTTGTATTCTTAGGAAAGCAGAGACATATTATGGAGTAGCTAATTACTCTTAAAATCATCTACCATCTCACCAACTTGGCACATTTGTATGAGCTGGTTTTCTATGGTGCAAACAATACAAACAAACCTTGGGTGATTTAATTAAAAGGGAATTTGTTAGAAGAATATGGGATGGCACCATGGTCAGTGAGAGGACTGAAGAGAACCAGGCCCAGCAATGTGGGAACACATACAGCTCAGAGAAGTTGGATGATTAGAGTAAATGACAGTTTTATCAACAGGCTGTTGATGATGAGTAACATTTCCAAAAGGTTTTTGGTTTTTTTTATCTTCCATCCCTTAACTCAAGACTCAAAGTTCAGATGTCCAGATGGCCCAGAGTGAATGACACTTGTCTCTAAGGGAGGGAGGTCAGTATACCTTGATTGACAGTCTCAACTAAACTACAAAGAGTGAAGGAGAGGTAATTTTGCAAAAGAAAATCCAGATGCCTAAGACCAGAAGAAAAAGAGAATAGTTGCCAGAATATAGCTAAATCCCACTTCCAGGATCTGTTCACTGTAATCTAGCGGATGACTTCTAATATCCTTAAATTCTGTAATATTTTGATAGAAAAATAAGGTGACTCCTTTTGGCACATTCTCTACTTAAAGTTGTACACGCAGTTTTATTTTTCACAAAAATTCCCCCAAATTGAATAAGCTTTAGGGCTCAAATACCTACATCTCTCCTGAAAGAATTAAACACAGCATTCACAGTGTAATATTTTAAATCAAGGAGACATTAAGATAGACACAAGATAATTCCTACATGGGATCTGCTTCAAATACTTTTTTCTCCCACTCCATCATCTTTCACCTTCTCTTCTGCCACTTTCTATCCCTCTCTTTCTACCCAAGAAACAGAAATAAAGATAAGGGTAAGAGGTCATAACAAGACAGAGTAGGGTCAGAAAGCAAGCGAGAAGCCATGTTGGAGGCAAAGAATTTGGGTGGATATTAGGGAAAGAAAAACAACTTTGAGGTATACTACTATTAAAAGTTAAGCCTCTAGCAAATTTAGATGTTGAAATTAAATTCATATATTCAATTCCACTGCATTTTATTTTTGAAACATAAAGAAGGCAAGATGACAGAGGGGTGGGGGTGGGTTGGCAGTCCACAGGGAGTGTGGCAGAAAAGAGGGGTGGAAAGGGAAAGGTAAGGTTGTGGTCAAGGGGCAAAAAAGGAAGGATATTTCATGCATGGAAAAGTCCTACACCCAACCCACACCCACATCACTGTTTTGATCTTGTAACTGATTCTTCTTTGCCTCTCCTATCTCCCAGCTTAGAGGATTTGTTTAAAGTTATAGCCAAGCTCTGCTCAACATATTCCCCTCTCCCACACCTTCACTCCCAGCCCACACCACACACAGCAGAAAAGCAGTTTAGAGATCTCTCATCGCTCCCTCACAGGCCCAAGCTGCACACTGATCACTTCCAGCTTACTGCTTTTTAAAGATTTTTTAATTATATTAAAAAATAGGGTTTCATGGTATATACTAAATTCAACTCAGTTTTTGAGTTCATCAGCCCCAATCCCTATGTGTTTCTATTGTAATTCTTCCCTCCAGCATAAATAATTCCTCTGTTTTTAACAAATCTGTGCAGCCGGTCTGTAGCTCATAAGCTTTAGATATTCTCTGATACCATTTTTTAAATCTCTTGAGCCATGACTAGTCCCTGGCAGCTCTCTGCCAAGGAATTGTTTTAGCTTCTGACAATCTATGGATAGCTGAAGCTATATGGATCAAAGTAAGAATATGAGACATCCTCAGTTATCCCAGCAAATCCTAAGGAAAACAGTGTTCTATCCTGAGGCACCACCATAGATTAGTGGGTTTTATCTAGCTGAAAGTGATGGTAAAGAGGGCCCTACACATTGGGGGAAAATTCCCAAATACATTTTGACATTTAGATCTGTTCATCTGCCTTGTGGTAGTTTAAGTAGATTTCCTAATTCTATGCACAATATAAGGGATTTATTACTTAAAATTTTCTCTGGAATTGAAATACTAAGACTGAGACTTTTCCATTTATACTAGGGGCTTGGACCTTTTCTGTAAGGATTCAGGCTGACAGTATATGATTTTAAAACCATGAAAGGCAATCAGTAGAGAATGTGTCAAAAGCACAAAGTGAGTCATCTTATTTTTCTTTGTATCAAAACATCACAGAATTTAAAGACATTAGAACTCATCTGCTAGATTATAGTGAACAGATCCGGTAGTGGGCTGGAAATATTCAGTTGCAGCTTGGGCCTGTGAGGGAGCGATGAGAGATCTCTAAACTGCTTTTCTGCTGTGTGTGGTATGGGCTGGGAGTGAAGGTGTGGGAGAGGGGAATATGTTGAGCAGAGCTTGGCTATAACTTTAAACAAATCCTCTAAGCTGGGAGATAGGAGAGGCAAAGAAGAATTAGTTACAAGATCAAAACAGTGATGTGGGTGTGGGTTGGGTGTAGGACTTTTCCATGCATGAAATATTCTTCCTTTTTTGCCCCTTGACCACAACCTTACCTTTCCCTTTCCACCCCTCTTTTCTGCCACACTCCCTGTGGACTGCCAACCCACCCCACCCCTCTGCCATCTTGCCTTCTTTATGTTTCAAAAATGAAATGCAGTGGAATTGAATATATGAATTTAATTTCAACATCTAAATTTGCTAGAGGCTTAACTTTTAATAGTAGTATACCTCAAAGTTGTTTTTCTTTCTCTAATATCCACCCAAATTCTTTGCCTCCAACATGGTTTCTCGCTTGCTTTCTGACCCTACTCTGTCTTGTTATGACCTCTTACCCTTATCTTTATTTCTGTTTCTTGGGTAGAAAGAGAGGGATAGAAAGTGGCAGAAGAGAAGGTGAAAGATGATGGAGTAGGAGAAAAAAGTGTTTGAAGCAGATCCCATGTAGAATTTATCTTGTGTCTATCTTAATGTCTCCTTAATTTAAAAAATTGCACTTTGGGGTACCTGGCTGATTCAGTCAGTAGAGCATATAACTCTTGATCTTGGGGTTGTGAGTTTGAGCCTTATGTTGACGGTAGAGATTACTTAAACATTTTTTTTTTTTTTAAGTAGGCTGCACATCCAGTGTGGAGCCCAATGCAGAGCTTCAACTCAGAATCCTGAGATCAAGACCTGAGCTGAGATCAAGAGTTGGATGCTTTAACAGACTAAACCACCCAAGAGCCTCTAAAAAATTTTTTTTAATTGCACTGTTGGGACATCTGTGTGGCTCAGTTGGTTAAGCTTCTGCCTTTGGCTCAGGTCATGATTCCAGGGTCCTGGGATCAGGTCCCACGTGGAGCTCCCTGCTCAGCGGGGAGCCTGCTTCTCCCTCTGCCTGCAGCTCCTCCCACTTGTGCGCACTCTCTCTCTCTCTGACAAATAAAATCTTTTAATAAAATTATACTATGAATCAAGTGTTTTAGTTCCTTCAAGAGAGATGTAGGTATTTGATCCCTAAAGCTAATTCAATTTGGGGAAAATTTTGTGAAAAATAATATAAAACTATGAATACAAATTTAAGTTCAAAAGTGAATGTTATCAGGCTTCAGATTCTAGTTTATATGGAGAATACAAAAGAATCTTTCTGAATCATAGTAAGAGCAATATCAACAAAAACAGATTAAGTAACATCATTTCCTAACAGGATAATGAAGAATAGTAGATACAATAAAGGCTTGATAAACTGATTTCCAGAGAAAAGCCAGTGCTGCCTAGTTGAACAGAGGACCATAGCAGCTTCCCTACCTGAGGAATAGTTGTTGGTCTGGATATGGGTGGATGGAGATGTGGGTCTGTTGTTGGTGAAGAGACTCTGCAGGGGCAAAAAGAAAACAGCTGAGTTTTACATGATACTGAGATGGCAGGAGATGTTTAAATCTGGAAGAGTCCAAACAAAGAACAAATTGCTCAGTCATATAATTTTCCCTATCTGAATATTACTAGCCATGAACATTAATTACTAGCATGAACATTAAAGCCATGGAGGAGGGGCTGAGAAGCTGAGAAAAATCACATATTCTTGTGTTCCTTGGATCCCAGAGCACTGCCAAAGTTGAATTCAAAGGTAACAAAAATGTCTTAAACTGAATTCCTGCCTTCTTGCAGTTGAAATATGGGCAAGATTAAAAAGACAGTGGTAATACAGGAGAAGGCGAACAGGGCTAATCACAGGTGAACTCAGTAACTAAAGCTGTCATATAGTTCCAGTTTACTTTGACTCCATAAGGATTCTTTTTTTATTTTTTATTTATTTTATTTTATTTATTTTTATTATGTTATGTTAATCACCATACGTTACATCATTAGTTTTTGATGTAGTGTTCCATGATTCATTTTTTGCATGTAACACCCAGTGCTCCATTCAGTACGTGCCCTCTTTAATACCCATCACCAGGCTAACCCATCCCCCCCCCTCCCCTCTAGAACCCTCAGTTTGTTTCTCAGAGTCCATAGTCTCTCATGGTTCATCTTCCCCTCTGATTTCCCCCTTCATTCTTCCCTTCCTGCTATCTTATTCTTTTTTTTTTTTTTAACATATAATATTTGTTTCAGAGGTACAGGTCTGTGATTCAACAGTCTTACACAATTCACAGCACTCACCATAGCACATACCCTCCCCAATGTCTATCACCCAGCCACCCCCTCCCTACCACCCCCCACCACTCCAGCAACCCTGTTTGTTTCCTGAGATTAAGAATTCCTCATATCAGTGAGATCATATGATACATGTCTTTCTCTGACTGACTTATTTCGCTCAGCATAATACCCTCCAGTTCCATCCACGTTGTTGCAAATGACAAGATTTTATTCCTTTTGATGGCTGCATAATATTCTGTTGTATATGTATACCACATCTTCTTTATCCATTCATCTGTTGATGAACATCTTGGCTCTTGCCATAGTTTGGCTATTGTAGACATTGCTGCTATAAACATCGGGGTGCATGTAGTAGTGCAATAACTGGGTCGTATGGTAGCTCTATTTCCAACTTTATGAGGAACCTCCATACTGTTTTCCAGAGTGGCTGCACCAGCTTGCATTCCCACCAACAGGGTAGGAGGGTTCCCCTTTCTCCGCATCCCTGCCAACATCTGTCGTTTCCTGACTTGTTAATTTTAGCCATTCTGACTGGTGTGAGGTGGTATCTCATTGAGGTTTTGATTTGGATTTCCCTGGTACTGAGCAATGTTGAGTACTTTTTCATGTGTCTGTTGGCCATTTGGATGTCTTCTTTGGAAAAATGTCTGTTCATGTCTTCTGTCCATTTCTTGATTGGATCATTTGTTCTTTGTGGGTTGAGTTTGATAAGTTCTTTATAGATTTTGGATACTAGCCCTTTATCTGGTATGTTATTTGCAAATATCTTCTCCCATCCTGTCGGTTGTCTTTTGGTTTTGTTGACTATTTCTTTTGCTGTGCAGAAGGTTTTTATCTTGATGAAGTCCCAATAGGTCATTTTTGCCCTTGCTTCCCTTGCCTTTGGCAATGTTTCTAGGAAGAAGTTGCTGCGGCTGAGGTCAAAGAGGTTGCTGCCTGTGTTCTCCTCTAGGATTTTGATGGACTCCTGTCTCACATTTAGGTTTTTCAACCATTTTGACTCTATCTTTGTGTGTGGTGTAAGGAAATGGTCCGGTTTCATTCTTCTGCATGTGGCTGTCCAATTTTCCCAACACCATTTGTTGAAGAGACTGTCTTTTTTCCATTGGACATTCTTTCCTGCTTTGTCGAAGATGAGTTGACCATAGAGTTGAGTGTCCATTTCTGGGCTCTCTATTCTGTTCCATTGATCTATGTGTCTGTTTTTGTGCCAGTACCATACTGTCTTGATGATGACAGCTTTGTAATAGAGCTGGAAGTCCGGAACTGTGATGCCGCCAGCTTTGCTTTTCTTTTTCAACATTCTTCTGGCTATTCGGGGTCTTTTGTAGTTCCATACAAATTTTAGGATTATTTGTTCCATTTCTTGAAAAAAGTGGATGGTATTTTGATAGGGATTGCCTTGAATGTGTAGATTACCCTAGATAGCATTGACATCTTCACAATATTTGTTCTTCCAATCCATGAGCATGAAATGTTTTTCCATTTCTTTGTGTCTTCCTCAATTTTTTTCATGAGTATTAGATAGTTTTCTGAGTCGATTCTTTGCCTCTTTGGTTAGATTTATTCCTAGGTATCTTATGGTTTTGGGTGCAATTGTAAATGGGATCGACTCCTTAATTTCTCTTTCTTCTGTCTTGTTGTTGGTGTATAGGAATGCTACTGATTTCTGTGCATTGATTTTATATCCTGCCACTTGACTGAATTCCTGTATGAGTTCTAGCAGTTTTGGGTGGAGTCTTTTGGGTTTTCCACATAAAGTTATCATATCATCTGCAAAGAGTGAGGATTCTTAATGCCAGCACGTTTACCTTACTTAACTGGCAAAGAGGAGCAATGGCTTGCATTCTCTGGCAAAGAAACAAAATGAATTAAAAACTTTATATTGCTTTTTATACACAATATTCAGAATACAGTAAAATATCATGATATATGATGAAGCGGGAAAAATAGGTCTCATTATCAAGAGGGAAAAGTCAATGTAATCAGAATTAGAAGTGCCTCAGATACTAGAATTAGCAGCTCCAGAAATTAGCATAACTATGAAAAGAAGGAATTTATGGGAAAAGATCAATAAAATGGTTAAAGAGATAAAATATCTTGGGAGATGTGGAAATTCTAAAAAGAAAATCTAATTTCTAAAAATTAAATTTTATAATATCTTAAAATTTCCTTGCATGAATATTAAAGCAAATTGGATAGTGTTACTTAAAGATCTTCAGTAGAAAATTTCTTTTTTTTTTTTTTTTAAAGATTTTATTTATTTATTTGAGAGAGAGAATGAGAGAGAGAGAGAGCATGAGAAGGGGGAGGGTCAGAGGGAGAAGCAGACTCCCTGCTGAGCGGGGAGCCTGATGCGGGACTCGATCCAGGGACTCCAGGATCATGACCTGAGCTGAAGGCAGTGGCTTAACCAACTGAGCCACCCAGGCGCCCTTCAGTAGAAAATTTCTAACTGAAGGGCATAGTGGGGCAAAAAGTAGGAGAAAAATAAACAGGGCATCTGTAACTTCTGGGAATTAACAAACTATCTAAAATGTGTGTATTTAGAGTCCCAGAAGCAGGGGGAAAAAAGAATGAGACAGAAAACATGTTTTACAAATAATGGCCAATTTTTTAATCAAATTTAACAAAAATATCAATCTGTAGATCATAAAGCTTAACAAACTCCAAGTAACAAACCTCAAGTAGAATAAAGAAAACCACACCTAGGGATCCATAGTCAAGTTGCTAAAAGCCAAAAGGAAAGAAAATATTTTTAAAGCAACCAGAGGATAAAAAGACACATTATATACAAAAGGAATAGCTGTAAGAATGATGGCTGACTTCTCATCAGAAACACTGCAAGCCAAAAGATGGCAGAATGACTGATTTATCCAAGTATTGGTGAAGATATGGAGCAAATAGAACTCTCCTGCATTGCTGGGGTAGCTGTAAAATAATATACCAACTACATAAGATATTTGAGTTGTTCTTATATAGTTCAACTTTTATTATCTGTGACCTAAGCATTATACTTTTAGTTATCTACCTGGAGAAATGGAAATATTTGTCTACAAAATGTCTTGTATGAGTATGTCTGTTGCTAAAACTGGAAGCATTAATAAACAGGGGAATGGATAAATAAACTTTGATATTACCATACAATAGGTAGAGCAGAAACATGAAACGCTGAGCCATCTAAGTAACTCGTGTAAGCCAGCTGAACCTCAGCTGACCTTCAGACACAGACATGATAATAATGAATTGTGTTAAACCACTGAATTTGGTTTAAACCCTGGGATGGTGTTATGGAGCCTTATTGTAGCAATAGCTAACCAACAAACTCAGTAACAAGATGTTATACAGCTTCTTCTAGTTATGTGTATCTTGCCTTTGAGGGCCATAATTCACTTTGTTGTTTTGCAAACAAACAGGGAGTTGTAGTTATTCTTCCAATAATGAACAATTTGTTTCACTAACATCAAATTTATACCCTGCTGTTCTGTTTCTGTGTCTTCCTGCATACAAGTTAACTTTTGTTTCAGTGCCAAATCATAGCATAACCTTTTTGAAGACATTTTAGATAGCATTGCAACACAACTTATACGGAGCCAACAATGCACACAGCCCAAGTGAAGTAAGATTGGTAGTGAACAGCCAGATGCTGTTAACCGTGTCACAACTGTTGCCCGGCTGACAGCAATTGTTAAGTACCATCAATTAGAGGAAACATTCCAATTTTAAGACGTTAGAATGGGAATTAAATGTGCTTCTTAGAATCAATGGAAAATGGCACATCCCTGGTCACTATATTTGCAGCCAGAGTTTCTATTGTTGCAGCTGGACTTCTCTCTCTGGAAGACGTTCATTGTTTTCAAAATGCCTGATTTCAAGAAAGGTCTTAGAACTTTCTATGTCACTCCTGTGCCTCTATCTGTTGAGTATCTTTTAGTCCCTGCTATATATTCTTTTTCTCCCTGAAATTTAGCATGTTTCAGAATTTCCTTTCTTTTTAAAACTGAATACTCTTCCATTCTATGTATAAAACACTATCTATTCATCCATTAATGGACACGTGGTTTACTTCTACCTTTTGGCTATTGTGAATAATGCGGCCGTGAACATGGGGTGCCCCATCCCTTTGAGTACTACAATATTTAAATGATGGTGAAGAAATACAGTATGGGAGGAGAAGGAGGGGAGAATAAAATCCACAAACTGTATTCATCAAATATTTCAAAATATTATTCCTGTTATCATCTTGTAACATCTCCTTAATGCTTTGATCTCAGAGACACAGAAATAAGTTGTCAAACAAATCAACTCAGTTTTCAAGGATATTAGTGTGTACGTGAAAATGAATAGTATTTATCAATTCTTTCCACAGAGGAATATGATTTTAACATTAAAAATACAAATCAATAGAAGAACTAATTACATTTGATGCTGGAGACATTGTTTTATCCTGTTTCTTACAGCAGGAAATGACTGGGAATTCAACTCCAAGCAATCCCATCTCTTGGAAAATATTGCTAGAGGAAAGCTACTGCCAAATCCAATCAAACCTATTTTCCTTACCATTGAGATGGCAGCTATAAAGTTAATGAAAGCCAATGAAACACCTACATGCACACATTATGAGCTCCCTAGTGCTCCTATTGCAAATTATGCCTCTCTGCTTGAGCTGAAGTAATCACAGCCATTGATATGATCAAAATCATATCAATCATTGAGAAGAAAAGATAAGGTAGCCAAACTCTTTTTTTTTGAATAGAGCAAAAATAACACAAAGAGCATCCTTCTGCAGCATAAAGTTATGTGTATTTTATTTATAACTTAACTTTTTCCAACATAATTTTAAGACGGTTGAGACAATTTTAAGTTTTGTTGTTTGATTTTACTTTTGTCAAGTTAGTTTCATACAGTTCATAAATTTCCAGATGTTTCCAGTGGAAAAATACTTAGATCCATCCTCATTGTATGTTGTAACTTACCCAAAGTGTTGGGTTTAAGTTGAAATCTTTTCAGCTCCTAAATCACCATTTTATAATTTGTTAAGTTTTCAGCAAAACATATTAAACCTTTGGTGAATTAAATAACAACTTCAAATGGGAAATCATATTTTTAAACATAAGTTTCACAGTATTACAGATTAGTCTAAAGTTTGTTGGTTTCATTGTCCCCCTACAATAATTTCCCACCACTCAGTAAAAATTCCAAACCTCGAACCATGGCTTTCATAGTTCTACATGATACGGCCCAAATTTACTTCTAACTTCATCTCCTTCCCATGCCTCTGGGACCTACTCTTCTCCAGCCCCAGTGGATTCCTTGCTTTTCTTTGAACGTACTAACTCAGCCCCATCACATCAGGGTAGGCTGGGTTATTCTGCAATAATGTATTAACTCCAAAATCTAAAACTCTTAAAACCAAGGGCTTTGTCTTCTTGGATCCACCATTTTTATTAAAAGATATAAAGGTGAGAGAAGACTTAATATCTTGACCACTGTTAATTATTGTTCTGAAAAGGGAAAAAAAGAAACATGTAAGTTTTCCAGCCAACAAGTAAATGCTTCAGTCTAGAAGTGATGAACATTATTACTTTTCACAATTTGTTGGCCAGAATTTGCCATACGACCCATCACAACACAAAAGGGCCAGAAAGTACATTGCTCCCATGTGCCTGGAAGAGAGGAAAAGACTAAATATTTAGCAAAAAGCATGAATTTAAACTACTGCAGGCATTTTTTACTTGCTATTAAAACTGACTGGAATTCTCTTCCCCCAGGAAATCAGGTAGCTCATTCTCTTTCTTCCAATTTTGCCAAAATCCTTAGAAAGTTCATTCCTAATGACTCCATCTAAAATGAACTTTCCCTCACTACTCTCTCCCTATCTGCTTTATTGTTATCCTCACTTATCCCTATCTGAAATTATATTATATTTTATTACTTATTTTATACACAGACATATATATTTTAACACATAAAGTACTATATTTTCTTTCACGTTTATTGATTCATTGATATATCCCCAGTTCCAAAAAGTCTTTGGAACCCAGCAGGCAGCAAATAAATATTAGTTAAATGAATTAATAAATGAATGCATATATCAGATTGGTATATAGTATTTAGACTCTCCGTCCATGTATATCTATTTATATGTGTGAGTAGGTTTTATTTATATGTTGCAAGAATACAAATTTATTTTAATAATACATTTTAAATATAAAGAGAAAATTTAGTTTCTGAAGTTTTTTAAAACTGCTCTTCCTCAAGAGACTCCCTCTGCTGGTTATCTAGGGGCAGGGCAAAGCTGAAGCTTAGTCCATTTTTAAAATTATAGGGAAATCAAGGAAATCAAGGAAAATCTAGGAAATCAAGACATTCTTCCTTTTTTAAATTTTAATTCTGGTGTAATTAACATACAGTGTTTTATTAGTTTCAGGTGTACAGTGATCTAACAATTCTGTATGTTACACAGTGCTCATCAAGATGATAGTATTCTCAATCTCCTTCACTTATTTCAAGCATCCCCTCACCCACCTCTCCTCTGGCAACTGTCTGTTCTCTATAGTTAAGAGTATGTTTTGTGGTTTGTCTCTTTTTTCCCCTTTGTTCATGTTTTGTTTCTTAAATTCTACATTTGAGTGAAATCATGTGGTATTTGTCTTTCTCTGACTGGCATTTCACTTAGCATCGTACTCTCTATTTCCACCCATCTTGTTGCTAATAGCAAGATTTCATTCCTTTGTATGGCTGAATATTATTCCATTGTATGTATACACTACTTCTTCTTTATCCATCTATCAGTGGACACTTGGGCTGCTTCCATAATTTGGCTATTATAAATAATGCTCCAATAAACATGGGGTACATATATCTTTTTGAATTAGGGTTTTTCTATTCTTTGGATAAACACCCAGTAGTACAATTACTGGATCATAGGGTTGTTTCTTGTGTTTTTGATTTTAGCCATTCAGCCAGATGTAAGGTGCTATCTCATTGTGGTTTTGATTTGCATTTCCCTGATGATGAGTGATGTTGAGGGTCTTTTCATGTGTATGTTGACCATCTATGTCTTCTTTGGAGAAATGTCTGTTCATGTCTTCTGCCCATTTTTAAATAATTTGTTTTCTTGGTGTCAAGTTGTATAAGTTCTTTATATATTTTGGATACTAACCCTTTATCAAATCTGTCATTTTCAAATATCTTCTCCCATTAAGTAGGTTGTCTTTTAGTTTTGTTGGTTGTTTCCTTTGTTGTGCAGAAACTTTTTATTTTGATGTAGTATTAATAGTTTATTTTTAATTTTTTCCTTGCCTCAGGAAACATATCTAGAAAGATATTGTTATGGCTCATGTCAGAGAAATTACGCCTATGCTCTCTTTGAGGATTTTTAAGGTTTCAGGTTTCACATTTAGGTCCTTAATCCATTTTGAGGTTTTTTGTGTGTTATGGTGTAAGAAAGTGGTCCACTTTCATTCCTTTGCATGTAGCTGTCCAGTTTTCCCAACACCATTTGTTGAAAAGACTGTATTTTTCACATTGCATATTCTTGCTTCCTTTATCAAGGATTAAATGACCATATAATCCTAAATTCTTTTCTGGGCTCTCTTTTCTATTAACCTATGTGTCTTTTTTTGTGCTAGTACCATACTGTTTTGATCACTACAGCTTTGTAATATAACTTAAAATCTGGAGTTGTGATACCTCTTTTTCAAGATGGCTTTGGCTATTCAGGATCTTTAGTGGTTCCACACAAACTTTAGGATTGTTAGTATTAGTTCTATGAAAAGTGCTGTTGGCATTTGATAAAGATTTAATTAAATCTGTAGATTACCTTAAGTAGTATGGATATTTTAACAATATTTGTTCTTCCAATCCATGAGAATGGAATGTCTTCCCATTTGTTTGTGTCATCTTCAATTTCTTTCATTAATGTTTTATAGTTTTCAGAGTACAGTTCTTTCACCTCCTCGTAGACCTAGGTATTTTGTTATTTTTGGTGCAACTGTAAATGGGATTGTTTTCTTAATTTTTCTTTCTGCTGCTTCATTATTAGTGTATAGAAATGCAACTGATATATGTACATTAATTTTGTGTCCTGCAACCTTACTGAATTCATTTGTCAGTTCTAGTAGTTTTTTGGTGGAGTCTTTAGGGTTAGAATGTAGAGCATCATGTCATCTGCAAATAATGAAAGTTTTACTTCTTCCTTACCGATTGGGATGCCTTCCCCTTTATCTTTCTGATTGCTGTGGCTAGGACTTCCAGTACTATGTTGAATAAAAGTGGTGATAGTGGACATTGTTGTCTTGTTCCTGACTTTATGGAAGAAGCTCTCAGTTTTTCACCATGAGGATGTTAGCTGTGGGTTTTTCATACATGACCTTTATTATGCTGAGACATGTTCCTTATAAACTTTATTTTGAGGAGGATTTTTATGAAGAATTGATGTAGTACTTTGTAAGATGCTTTTTTTTTTTTTACATCTATTGAAAGGATTATATGGTTTTTACCTTTTGCCTCATTGATGTGATATATCATGTTGATTCATTTGTGAATATTGAACTACCCTTGCATCCAGGAATAAATCACACTTGATCATGGTGAATGACTTTTTTAATGTATTGTTGGATTCAATTTGCTAATATTTTATTGAGGATTTTTTTCATCTCTGTTCATCAGAGATAATGGCCTGTACTTCTCCTTTTTTGTAGTGTCTTTATCTGATTTTGGTATCAGGGTATTGCTGGCCTCATTGAATGAATTTGGAAGCTTTCCTTCCTCTTCTGTTTTTGAAATAGTTTGAGAAGAATAGGTATGAACTCTTCTTTAAATGTTTGGCAGAATTCACCTGTGAAGCCATCCAGTCCTGGAGATTTGTTTGTTGGGAGTTTTGGATTACTGATTCAACTTCATTGCTGGTAACTGGATTGTTTGAATTTTCTATTTCTTCATGGTTCAGTTTTGGGTGGTGATATGTTTCTATGAATTTATCCATTTCTTCTAGGTTGTGAAATTTGTTGGTATATAATTTTTCATGATATTATCTTATAATCCTTTGTATTTCTGTGGTGTCAGTTGTTATTTCTGCCCTTTCACTTCTGATTTTTTTTTTTGAGTCCTTTTTTCTCTCTGTCTTTGTCTCTCTCTCTCTTTTTTATGAATCTAGCTAAAGGTTTATCAATTTTATTGATTTTTGCAAAGAAGCAGCTCCTGGTTTCATTGATCTGTTGTATTTTTTTAGCTTCTATATCATTTATTTCTGCTCTACTCTTAATTATTTCCTTCTATGGATTTGGGGTTTTCTTTGTTCTTTTTCTAGTTCCTTTAGGTATATAGTTAGGTTGTTTATTTGAGATTTTTCTTGCTTCCTGTGGTAGGCCTGTATTACTATAAACTTTCCTCCTAGAACTACTTTTGCTGCATCCCAAAGATTTTGGAACATTGTGTTTTCATTTGTCTCCATGAATTTTTTGATTTCTTTGCTTTCTTAGTTGACCCATTCATTGTTTAGTAGCATGTTATTTAATCTTCATTTATCTGTGTTCTTTCCAGATTTTTTCTTGTAGTTAATTTCTAGTTTCATATTGTTCTGGTCCGAAAGATGCATGATATGACTTCAGTCTCTTTAAATATGTTGAGACTTGTTTTGTGGCCTAATATGTGATCTGTTCTGGAGAATGTTCTGTGTGCACTTGAATACAGTGTGTATTCTGTCTTAGGATGGAATGTTCTGAATATATCTGTTAAACCCATCTGGTGCAATGTGTCATTCAAAGCCAGTTTCCTTGTTGATCTTCTGTTTGGATAATCTTTCCAGTGATGTAAGGGGTGTTAAAGTCCCCTACTATTATTGCATTACTATTGATTACTTCCTTATGTTTGTTATTAACTGTTTCAGGTATTTGGGTGCTCCCATGTTGGCTGCATAAATATTCACATGTGATATATCTTCTTTTTCTCTTGATATCATTTTTGTTTTAAAGTCTATGTTGTCCAATACAAATATTGCTACCCTGGCTTTCTTTTCACATCCATTTGCATGATAAATATTTCTCCATCCCCTCACTTTCAATCTTTATGTCTTTAGGTATGTAATGAGTCATTTGTGGGCACCATATAGATGGGTTTTGCTTTTTTATCCATTCCTTCACCTTATGTCATTTGATTGGAACATTTAGTCCATTTGCATTCAAAGTAATTATTGAGAGGTTATGTATTATTGCCATTTTGTTACTTGTTTTGTGGTTGTTTTTATAGTTTTTCTCTGTTCCTTTCTTCTCTTACTCTCTTCTCTCATGATAAGTTGGCTTTCTTTAGTGATATATTTGGATCCCTTTCTCTTGATTTTTTGCATACATATCACTGATTTTTGATTTGTGGTTACCATCAGGATTGTATATAACATCTTCTGCATATAGCAGGCTATATTAAGTTGATGGTCACTTAAGTTTGAATGCATTCTTTAGTCCTCTCACCCCTCCGTTTTAGGTATATGCTGTCATACTCTACATCCTTTTATCTTGTGAATTGCTTGACTTATTTTTATAGATATACTTAATTTGACTGCTTTTATCCTTCGCATTTTTTTTACAGTTATTTATGGTCTTTCCTCCACTCAAAGAGTCCACTTTAACATTTCTTGTAGGGCAGGTTTAGTAGTGATGAATTCTTTTAATGTTTGTTTATCTGGGAAACTCTATCTCTCCTCCTATTCTGAATTACAGCCTTGTTGGATAGAGTATTCTTGGCTGCAGATTTTTCCCTTTCAGCACCTTGAATATATTCTGCCACTCCTCTCTGGCCTGTAAAGTTTCTGCTGAAAAATCAGCCTTGTGGGGTTTTCTTGTATGTAATTGTTTTCTTTCTTCTTGCTGCTTTTAAAATTCCCTGTTTATCACTACATTTTGCTATTTTAATTACTATGTGTCTTGGTGTGGCATTCCTTGGGTTAATTTTGGGGGGGATCTCTGTGCCTCTTGGATTTGAATTTCTGTTTCCTTCCCCATATTCAGGACATTTTCAGCTATTATTTCTTCACTTACATTTTCTGCCCCCTTTTTTCTCTCTTCTTCTGGGATCCTTATAAAGTGAATGTTATTATGCTTGGTGGTGTTGCTGAGTTTCCTGTCTATTCTTATTATGATATATATATATTTTTTTAATCTCTTCTGTTCAGCTTGATTGCTTTCCATTACTCTGTCCTCCAGGTCACTGATTTGTTCTTTTGCTTCCACTAGTCTTTTATTTATTCCACATAGTATATTTTTCATTTCATTTACGTGTTTTTCATCTCTGATTGGTTCTTTTTTATCTCTTTGTTAAGGCTCTCACTAATGTCCTCCACTATTTTCTCAAGTCCAGTTAGTATCTTTATGATCATAACTTTACATTCTAGATCAGGCCTATTACTTATCTTTGTTTCACTTAGGTCTTATACTGTGGTTTTGTCCTGTTCTTTCATTTGGGACTTATTCCTCTGACTCTTCATTTTGTCTCACTCTCTGTGTCTGTTTCTATATGTTAGGAAAGTCGGCTACATCTTCTGCTCTTGAAAGTGGTAGCCTTATGAAGAAGAGGACCTGTAATGCCTTGCAATACAGAGTCCTCTTTTTAACAGAACCTGGCACTTCAGGGGTGTCTCCTATGTGTGTTGCATGCACTCTGCTGTTGTGGCTGAGCCACTTTTGCTTTCAGTCCAGTTGTCTGCTGTGGCTCTTTGCCTATTGTGGTCAGTGTTTGTTCCCTGCAGTGTTAGTGGACTTATCTGAGGCCATCTTGGGCTTGAGTTGAGTCAGACCAGACATTTGCCAGAGATGCAGTAGCAATGTGCTTTCCCTGTATTGTTCCCTCAGAAGTTTCATTGGTTGGCGGGGTTTGCAATCAGACCAGCTTTCTTCCCCCAACCCACTGCTAGGGCCACAGTCTTACTGGTATGTGCCATTATCTTTCCCTCTCCCCAGGGCAGGAGTTACTTCGGAGAGGTGCAGGTCCCCTGTCAGAACTCTTTGCTCACTGACAGGCTCGTGGCCCTGATTTGGATGGGCTCCTGCGAAGAGTGTATTGGAGGGGGTGAATCCACAAGCTTGGGGGCGGGCACGCAGTTTTAGCAAGGTTTGTGTCAGGGTCCTCTGTGAGAGGGTATTTGATGATGATGCTGTTGCTGCTGCTGTGAACAAGTCTGGCTGGGTTGGATGGGGCAGACCTACAAAGCACATGAGGGCAAGATGCACAGTGTTTGCAAGATTTCGGTTGGTTTTCTAGGGTAGGGGCCTGCAGCATCTGGACAGAAGCCAGCCTGGCTAGAGGGGGTTGATCCACTGAAGTGCTGTTGGGCAGGTTATAGTGCAAGAAAGTTAGGTAGGGAATGTTGGCACCATACTGATTCTGCAGGTTTCCACAGCTGGTTCCAACTGTTTATGCTGGGGAGCAAGGGGGGAAAATGGTGCCTGCCAGCTCCTTTGTTCCTGGAGGAGTCTCCCAAGGTTCTTTGTCCCTCTGGAACATGCTTTATGGTTAGTAAATAACTCTCCCTTCTCTCCTATGTGTCAGGCAATTTTCAAACTGCTCCTTCTGTGCTGTATCTCTGTGGGCTGTTATGCTATCTCTTTAAGGGCAAAGATTCAGTTTCCTGTCACCCTCCAGGCTCTCACTGTTTCTTAAAATGCCAGGTTTTAAGTCCTGCTGGTTTTAAGAACTCACAAAATTTGGCTGCTCATTTTGTTTGTTTATTTGTTTTAATGTTCAGTTAGCCAGCATATGGTACATCATTAGTTTGTAATGTAGTGTTCAACAATTCATTAGTTGCATATAACACCCAGTGCACATCACAGCACATGCCCTCCTTAACACCCATCACCCAGTTATCCCATTCCCCCATCCTCCTCCCTTCTGTAACCCTCAGTTTGTTTCCTGGAGTCCAGAGTTTCTCATGGTTTGTCTCCCTCTCTGATTTCTTCCCAGTTTTCCCTCCCTTCCCCTGTAGTCCTCCATGCTATTCCTTATGTTCCACATATGAGTGAAACCATATGATAATTGTCTTTCTCTGCTTGACTTATTTCACTTAGCATAATCCCCTCCAATTCCATCCATGTCAATGCAAATGGTAGGTATTCATCCTTTCTGATGGCTCAGTCATATTCCATTGTATATATATGTACTACATCTTTATCCATTCATCTGTTGAAGGGCATCTCAGCTCCTTCCACAGTTTGGCTATTATGGACATTGCTGCTATGAACATTGGGGTGCATGTGGCCCTTCTTTTCACTACATCTATATCTTTGGGGTAAATACCTAGTAGTGCAATTGCTGGGTCGTAGGGTAGCTCTAATTTTAACATCTTGAGGAACCTCCATACTGTTTTCCAGAGTGGCTGTACCAGCTTGCATTCCCACTAACAGTGTAAGAGTGTTCCCCTTTCTCCACATCCTTGCCAACACTTGTTGTTTCCTGTCTTGCTAATTTTGGCCATTCTAACTGGTGTAAGGTGATATCTCATTGTGGTTTTGATTTGTATTTCCCTGATGGCTAGTGATGTTGATCATTTCTGGTTTTCAAAACCAAATATTATGGGGATCTGTCTTCCCTGTGCAGGCTCCCCAGTGTAATAGTCTGTTTCTCTCCCTTCTTCGTGTCTGTGGGTCTCTCCCTCCTTCCTGAAGACAGTCCTAGGATCTGTTTTGATCTCCACAAAGTCTCCACCCTCCCTACCCTCTTTGATGTGGCCTCTTCTCTACATTTAGTTATGGAGTTTGTTCTGCCAGTCTTCATGATATTTTCTGGGTTATTTATATTGATGTGTTATCTAATTGTATCTGTAGGTTGAGGTGAGCTTAGGGTCCTCATACTTTGCCATCTTCCCAGCCTCTATCTCAAGCTATTATTTAAATATTAACTTGTTTCTTTTGGGATAACTGTTTTGCCTTTCAGATTCTCTACCTCTCATTCTCTTCTCTTTTCTAAAATGACATTTGAACACATGGAGGAGAGATATGGCCCATGTAAGGTAGTGGAGGGGTGATTGGGTTCTTAAATCTTTCCAGTGTCTGGTGGATTCTCCCTGATCTCTACTGCAGAATGGATGGGCTGGTACATTTTTTGTACTAATGTGTCCTGAAGTATATCTAATCTTCCCTATGTGTGTTTCTTGTGCTAGCACCAGAGTTCTGGCTTCTCATCTCACCCAGACAACAGACTGTGTCTTTGGAAATGGCTGCATATAATACCTCTCTCTACTTACCAGTTCCTCAGTGGTATAGCAGGTCATGCCACTAACCTGAGGTGCTCAGGCTCCTTATCTATCTGGATATTTGTAAGCACCCCTTACCTTGAGGTGAGCAGTGAGGGTGTCAAGCACACTTAAATCTACCCCTTCTAGCCCTTACTCTTTACAATCTCCCTGCCTGGTAGAGGGTTGGGCCCTCTCCTCCTCAAGACCCATCTTTCCTCTCTTCTTGGGCCACAGGTCTCGTGACCTGGTATTCATGCTGGGGGGGTGGTGAATGCAACTGAAGGAACTCTACTATAGGTATACTTTAATCATTGCTTTTGATTGAGAAGCTTGTGATGGAGAAGCCAAATGAGACATCAGAGCTACAGATGAACAGGAGTCAGTATATTTGTACAATATCAGAAGCATGCCAGTATTTATAATACCTGTAAAAATTCATTTTCTAAAGGCTTTAGTGTACTCACAAAAGTAACTTGTATGTGAGGAAGAAATGTAACAGACCCTGTTAATGAACCTGGAATCAGGTAACCTGGGAAGGGCATTACCTTTTCTATATAACCAGGATGATTTTTCCCCACTGTGCCCTGTCTCCAATAATATAAATACTGGCTTTGATGTCAGTTACAGTGGGGTTAAACTACATTCAGTTTTGTATTTTATGTATGATATGCAAGCCTTTTGCATTTATAATAGACACGGAAGCCAGCAAGCAGATGGTAAACTCCAGGAGAGTAGGCCTACCACTGCACCCACAGCACAACAGGGCATGGTGTGAAGGGGTACTCACTCACTGCTGTTAAATGAACATGCTTCTCTAAATGAGCTTTTTAGTTTTATAGAAATATCTTAAACCCTCTTTCATATCATTCATTCATCCATCCATCCATCCATCCACATATACATACATATATACATTCATTTATTCCAGAAACATGTATTGAGGACTTGCTGTGGACTAGACACTGTTACAGGTTCTGAGCAATAACATCATTGAGTGAAAATACAAAATCTTAACTCTCAAGAAGTTTATTCTCATTCTCCTCATCATTCTTGTGTCTGTCACCATTTTAATCTTAACATGCTGACATAATTGCAGATTCACTGTAGCACTGCGCTTAAGAACACAGGCCTGGGAGTCACATAAGTTCAAAAGGCCCACTTAGTAGCTGTGCAACTGACCTCAAGTTAACTGACCTCGCTAAGCCTTAATTCCTTATCTGTAAGAAGAGATAATTGCACATATGTCCAGAGTTGTGGAAAACTAAATTTAAATGAGAAATATTAACACAGTATTTGGCCCATAGTAAAACATAAAGATTCAGTACACATTGGCTTTATCATCCTCCTCCTTATCATCTTCCTCCTCATCATCACCATACCCATATTCACTGGCCTGCCTATTGTTCTTCTTTAAAATTGTTGCCATGCTACTTGGTTATCTAGAGTAATTTGAAGGAGGCAAGTGAACAGGAAATACAAGCTTTAGAATCATAGCAAATGGTAAAGAAATAAGACCACCTTTGTAAATCCAGGTTTTAATACCTACTTTACTTTCCAAAAGCTATTTTGCTGTCCCTGGAGGAACAGACAGTGCTGCATCTACAACCTTGGATTAATACTCCATTTCACTTTTCACATACACATTTAAAATATAGCCATCAGTGTTCTTGTGAGGTATGGTGGTGCTTAAAATTACCTGCATTATATTGATGTAGAGGTGGTACAAGACATAAGAATAAGAGCTAGGAAATCTGAGTTAAAAATCCAAGGTTTGCCTTTTGAATTATTTGTGCCTTATATCTAGTTGCAATTATTACCAAAATCCTTTTCTTTAAATTGTTTTTATGTGTATAATTGACACACAATGACACATTAATTTTTAGGTGTACAACATAGTGACTCAACTTCTCTATACATTATTCTGTGCTCACCAGAAGTCTAAGTGCCATCTGTCACCATACAGCACTATTACAGTATCATTAACTATATTCCCTATGTTGTTCCTTTTATTCCCATGACTTATTCATTCCATAACTAGAAGCTTGTACCTCCCACTCACCTTCACCTATTTTGCCCATCCCTCCAGTCACCTCCCCTCTGGAGGTTCCTCAAAAAATTAAAAGAAATAACCATATGATCCAGTAATTCCACTCCTGGGAATTTACCCAAAGAAAATGAAAACACTATTTCCAAAAGATATATGCACCCCTGTGTTTATTGCAGCACTGTTTACAATAGCCAATATATAGAAGCAACCTAAGTATCCATTGATAGATGAATGGATAAGGAAGATGTGGTACAAAAATCCTTTTTAGAAACTTATTTTCTTCAAGGTTCAAATAATACCTAGTTGACAAATACAACATGTCAATAAAATAGAGTCAAGGAATAGGCAAGAAAACCTCCATTTGCCTGAATTGAGTGACTCTACAAAGAACACAGAAATGGCACAATCAAAACTTTTTCCTATTGTCTACAACTCTGCTTCCCAGATTCAATTTATTCTTTCCAAACCATCATAATAATAACTATACAATGGGATAAATAGAGTAGCATCTTATTACTCGCTCCTGAATGATTACTGAAAACAATCATGACTTCACTTGATATTTCATGAATTGTCAAACTTTTTAAGAATTTTAACTTTTTAATTCCTTTGAGAGCTCATCTAAAACTTTATTACAATTCAACTTTATATACTTGTGGTTTTTCTTCTATATTGTTAGTGTGTATTCATAATGCCATGTATGTTTGAACAGAGAGCCTCAGAATGGTATCATAAGCAGAACTGGCCTTTGGGTAAGACTCTTGATTGCTACTATTTTTTCAAATCTCAAAGGAAGTGTAGTATGGTCATTAAGAGCTCACAGACCTAAGTGACATTGTTGCATATTACTTCTAAAAGCCCGTTTCCTCAGGATTCAATAGACATTATTGTACCTGCTTCATAGTTTTGTTGTATTCTGTGAACTAATGAATATCTTATCTTTAGCTTGGTGAAATGCAAGTGCTCTGTTTTCTCATCTGTAAAATGAAAGCACTAGATTATTGATTCTAAGCACTAACACTAACATCTTATGAGCTCTTTCATTCCTCCTTATCATCTCCCTATTTTCATGAGTGTTGATTTCATCTGTGTTGGCCGCAAGGGTTGTAATTGACTCTAGAGTTTTTCTTCAAGGGACTTCAAACCTTTATTATTTGGTAATTAAATAACTGGGTTTTAGGCTTATTTTCACCCTTCTCCTTAAACCAGGTATGGGGAATGATTGATGGCTAATTTAAATGAAAGATGATTTCTCAGCTTTATATTTCTCTTTCTTTGGCTTTTGGTTGCCTGGGCCTACCAGGAAGCTACCAATGTTCAGTCTTCCTGAGAATTTAGCATTTAGTCAAACTCAGTTTTCCAGTGAAATACAATGAATGTTTTTAAAAGGAAACTTGAGAGTAAATACTCAAGGCATCACTGGACTGCTAGTAGTCTGACTATGTATAAAAAGGTTGCACTGAGTGGCGCCTGGGTGGCTCAGTCGTTAAGCGTCTGCCTTAGGCTCAGGTCATGATCCCAGGGCCCTGGGATCGAACCCCGCCTCGGGCTCCCTGCTCAGCGGGAAGCCTGCTTTTCCTTCTCCCATCCCCCTGCTTGTGTTCCTGCTCTTGCTATCTCTCTCTGTCAAATAAATAAAATCTTTAAAAAAAATGTTTAAAAAAAAAGTTGCACTGATGATTCTGAAATGCTTAACTTCTACCATGTTCATTAATTCATAAAAAAAGAACCTGCCTTTTCCAGTCTAGAATAGGCTTGGGAAATTTCACTAGAAAGTTGGATACCACAAAGATCTTCCAACTAAAAAGTGCTTTGGAAATGCATTTCTTTTTGTTTACTCTTGGCTTTCCAATGAAGCAGGAATAAAACAAATAACAAGGCACTAGGTATTATGTAAATAGGTCCCTTAGCTAGAATGATTGGAGGAAAAAGTGAGCTTGAATAACATTAGAGCCAAATTATCCTTGAAATCTATGTCACTATGAAAAATGCATGTAGCTCTAAAGTAACCAAATCATCAACAAATTTGCAAAACTATATAAATATGTGAATTTATGTTATAGAAGATGATAATTTAAAATGAGTTTTGCTCTAAATTTCCAAACACATCCTTCATGTCAGAGAAAATACCTAGAATTAGTACAAGGAGCCTTACAAATACTTAAAGTCTTAAGTGGCCAGCCTAAGGCTGTGAAGTACAGTGTGGGAGGAATTTATTACGAGGCATGTCTTTTCTATACAGGCATTGGCAGAGCAAGTTTTCATGGCTTCCTGTCTTCTTTTGTGTTTAGCCCACAGGAAAGGTGATAAATATCACCAGGTAATCACATATAAAACAAATAGGGGTCCTCTTAACATATATTGCATTATTTGTTTCAGAGGTACAGATCTGAAGAAGAAGGTAGCGGGAGGGGAAGAATGAAGCGGGGGAAATCGGAGGGGTAGACGAACCATGAGAGACAATGGACTCTGAGAAACAAACTGAGGGTTCTAGAGGGGAGGGGGATGGGAGGATGGGTTAGCCTGGTGATGGGTATTGAGGAGGGCACATTCTGCATGGAGCACTGGGTGTTATGCACAAACAATGAATCATGGAACACTTCATCTAAAACTAATGATGTAATGTATGGGGATTAACATAAGAATAAAAAAAATAAAAATAAATAAAAATAAAAAACAAAACAAACAAACAAACAAAAACAAATAGGGGTCCTCTTGTTTGGATTTCTACTTCAGCAAATGGAGACATGAGGAAGAATGAAGTGGCTTCATGAGACCTCTGGTGATTTTAAGTGGGAGTCACCAGCCGACCAAAAGTGAGAGCTTCCTGTGGATGCAGTTGGACACAATTTGAAAGAAACCTGAAAACAATCACCAAGAAATTAACTTTGGAATTTGGAAGTCAAGGTCAGTGAAACTACAGGCTAGTCATTCTCAACCAGGAGCAATTTTGTTCCCCCGGGTACTTCTGGTAGTCTGAACTGGCAGGGGTGTGGGGTGAGAGCTGCCGCTTACATCTTGCGGGTAGATACCAAAGATGTTGCTAAATAGCTGAAGATGCTCGGAAGGCCCAAGGCCTATTAAAATAATTATCCAACTTAAAATGTCAAAAATGCCACTACTGTAAACCTTGCCATAGGATTGTGTGGTATGGACAATGGTGGGATGGTTATGGTGGTAGATGGAAAGAAGGAACTGTATTTACTAGTTACATACTGTAACTTTTTTTGGATATATTGATATAAAAGATTCAAAAAAAAGTGAGAAAGTTCACTCATAATCAACTAGTAGACAACAGTCATATGTCCCAAAGAGGATTTTTACGGGTAAGAGCAGAAGAATCAATTACTTGAATTGTAATTGCTAAACATTATGATAGAGTTTCTAAAATTGTTGCCATGAGTTATTTTGTCTATTACCTCGTCATACCCCCAAACACACTCTCAGTAATGTCAGAGTAGAGATACTTATTTTGGTTGTTTTCTTACCTAAACTTCTCTTTGGCATGCACCACAAATCTTTCCAAATCTTTTGATTTACCTTTATTAAATTGCACTAGAGGAAATGCTTATTTTCATGTTATGCTACTCAGAATTTATTTACTATTTGTCCCTTAATGTATCATTTAATTTCTAATACCCTAGTAAAACTGGTTAAAATTCCTCTAAATATTTCATTCTCAGTAAGGTGAAATGTTTATTAGGTAGTTGATGTAAAAAAGAAGCTGCTGTGGTAGTTGCTAAGAGAAATCTATAGAGAAATCATAGTAAATGAATGTAGGAAGACCTGGATTTACTCTTTCAAAATAAATGTAAACATAGAGTGAAAGTAGCATAGAAACTAGTCATGGAAATGAGTTGTAGGTAGAAAGGGATTTAGACCTAGACAAGTTAACACTTCCAAGCAGTAGAGGCACTTAAAGATGAGTAAGAGCTGTCGAGAGTGAATAGACATGGAATATGTTTCTCATTCTCCTTCTTCCTCTTACCAACTTGAAGTGGGGAGACTCAGAAAATAAGTAACTAGGGCTCAGAAACCATAAGCTAAACACACAGGAGTCACTGAGAGAATCCACCTGGTGCCCAACCCAGCCTGGGACTCAGAGAACACTTTGTGATTTGTGAGGCAAAATCAATATGTAGGGTAAATTACAAAGAGTTCCAGTTGATTTTGTGTTAGATTAAGTACTTACTGGAAGAATTAAGGGTTAGTTATAAAGATAAATTACAATAAACTTGCTTTACGTTCACATTAACTTAAAAGGTGATGCTTTCTTCCAAGCTCCTTTTTTTGGGGGGAGGGTCTAGGGAAAACTTGCAAAAAAGAGGGCCAAAAATGCAGAAGAAAAAAGGGGTTGGATTAACTTGTATTACATGGAGTAATACGTTCTAGGCATTGCACTACATGTTTTTTCCCAATTATTTAACTAGTGTCTTTCAGCCCCAAACCTACCCTTCCATCTGCTTTGTGATGCTGGGGACATGAGTACTGGAGGAAAAGCTCCAGGATGGCAAAGGATGAACCTGATTCTTCACATTTTCTTGCTCTTCCTGGCAGCATGATTTGAGCCCTAGACAATCTGTTCTTGTTTCCTTTTTTTCTCTGTGCCCCCAAACCTGCCTTATTGTGCCCTGTCAGAGGTCCCAGCAAGAGTGGGGCAGCATTTTCCTGACAGAGGGCTGGATCCCACCTTGTGCAGCTTGTCTCCAGTGCTTCTAGATTCTAATAACCCAGCCCTCTTTCCCTCTGATGCCCTGGCCATAGAGGTGGTAGCAATTTCTTGCAGTTGGTGTCGTTTCTATGTTTCCTTTTCATTTTCTCAATTCTCTAACACCTTTAAAACAATTCCTTACATTAAATTCTCTCTTAAAATGACTGACACATTTCTGTTTTCCTGATTCACTTCTGACTGATGCCACTCTTTACACAAATGGTACCCATTTTATAAATGAGTAAACTGAAGTTCCAGTGGGTTCAGTGACATACCCAATGTTTCATGGCTAGCAGGGAGCCTTGTTAGAATGTGAACCCAGATCTACGAGCCCCAGCCTTTTCTAACATTCCAGGTATAGGAGGAAGACCAAGAGAGATGTGTGTTGCCAGATTCTAAGAATTTTAAAGAATAGGAATGAAGAATTTTACAAAACAATTTAAGAATAAAGGTATAAACATTCTGACTAATCTCTTTCTCTCTCCATATGTGTGTGTATGTATACACACACACATATATACATTATTCTTTTTTTGCTCCCTTACAAATCTCTACTATGATAGAAAAAGAATTACTTTATTTTTTAAAATTTTTTATGAATCTTTTATTTTATACATAAATATATACACAGACATGCACACACTTCTTCTTTCCCTTGCTTTATGCAGCTGCATGAGCACTTTAAACATTGTATCCTGTCCCTTGCTTTTTCCACTTAAGGTATCTTTGAAAACATGAAGTACATAGGACTCTCTTGTTCTTTTTAGAACTATATAGTATTCTACTGTATCGGTGTACCATAATTTATTCAATGAGCCCCTGTTAGTGAATATTCGGTGTTTCCAAATCTTGTTTTCAACCTTTGCTATTACAAAAATGATACAGTATCTAACCTTGTACATACTGATATACAAGATGTGTACCTATTTATGTAGAATTAATTCCTCAGAGTGGAATTCTGGGTCGAAGGATATGTGCATTTGTAATTTTGGTAGATTCTGCCAACATTTCCCCCAAAGAGGTCATACCATGTATATTGCACCAGCATCCTACAGAAGTGTCTATTTCCTCAGTTCTCCCCAACACATAGACTTTTTAAAAATATTCATCTCCTTCTTCCCTGAGTCTGAATGTGATCATTTCTAGGATTTCTCTATTCTGGGTCTAGTGCACAAAAATTCTGCTGCCTTTCAACCTAGATCCCCTGCTGTCATCTGTCACTGCCTTCGGCCTCCCGGGAGCCCACAGATCTAGTATTCTGCTCCACTGCTCTGCCCTGCTCTATGTCATTTCCACTGCTGGAATGTCTTTTTCCATCAATACTGCCCCTCCAACCTACCACCTTTCAAAGCCAAGTTCTATCTTCACCTCTTCCATGAAACCCTTCTCAGTTATCTGGCCCTCACTGACCTCTTCTCCTGTAAGAGCTTCCCAACAGGTGTGCCATAAAAGGGTTACAGGGAAATGAAGCTCTTGATCCCCCTCAACTCTTGGGATAGGCAGGGTCTGGGGCCTGGCATCTAGACTGGTCCTTCTGGCTAGGTCTGCATTTTTTTTTCCTTTCCTTCTTTTTAATCTTTTTTTTTTTTATATTTTATTATATTATGTTAATCGCCATGTTACATCATTAGTTTTTGATGTAGTGTTCCATGATTCATTTTTTGCATGTAACACCCAGTGCTCCATTCAGTACATGCCCTCTTTAATACCCATCACCAGGCTAACCCATCCCCCCACCCCCCTCCCCTCTAGAACCCTCAGTTTGTTTCTCAGAGTCCATAGTCTCTCATGGTTCGTCTCCCACTCGGATTTCTCCCCCTTCATTTTTCCCTTCCTACTATCTTCTTCTTCTTCTTCTTTTTTTTTTTTAACATATAATGTATTATTTGTTTCAGAGGTACGGGTCTGTGATTCAACAGTCTTACACAAGGAATTACTTTTTTTAAGGCATGAATCCATAAGGAGAAAATAGGATAGTACATTGGAAATACTAAGAAAAATGTGGAAGTTAGAAAGCAGGTGAACAAGTGGGAACAGACTAAGCAGGGCAGAAAAATAAATAAACTGAAGTCTGCAGTAGGGAAGCCTTAAGGCAGACTAATCCATGTCCCAGAGCACCAGAATAGTGCAGAAATTGGAAGCACCAGAATTGTATGAAAGTGGTTCTGAAACAGCAGGATTTGCTGACATTCTTGTAAGTAGCAGTGAGATGTCCAGAGTCCCTTCCCCACACCTCACAGCCCAGTGGTTCCCTCTCTCACAGCCTATCAGAAAGGTTATGACTTAAAAAGGCAGTCTGGTAAAGCTGCTATCACTGAAGGACTTAAGGAGAAAGTACTTTGAATGAAAGGTTGGTAGAAAATTGAGGTATCTGTGGGTAGGAGTGAGTGATAAGGAGCTCCTTCAAGGGGGATAGTGAATAGTTGATTAAGCAAGATTTTCAAAGGGATGAAATTCAGGGAAAGGGGACTGGCTGGCCTTCTGTGGGAGAGATTTCTTTTCATATATGAAGAGAGCACAGATTAATGAAGGTATTTGGAAAGGCACACTGGGAGATATTGAGACAAGGATGACACAAAAGGTTTGGGAAGAGCCACATAGATTTCAAACAGCCTTATAGGGAATCATAATAAAAACACCCTTCCTCCCTCTCACTTTTCTACTATATATTATTGTTATCTTAAAGAATGATACTGTACATTTACATAATATGGGTCACAAATTTAACCCCAAATTATGTGATTTTAAAAAATTGGTTGCTAATATTTTAAAAGTTAGCAATTTTTATTTAAAAAAGTAATCTTATTTAAGATCTCCTTCTTGGAAGATTGTATGATGCTATAATACTGCACATATATTGCTGAGTGTAGCCAAGTGCTGGGAACTTTCTTTAGATGGGGTAGGTATTCCATAGCCCCTTTCACTGATTTCTGTTACCTTCCTAACCTGGTAGTCATATGAGTTTAACATCCCTAATAAAGTAACTGTCTCTTGAGTATCAAGAAACCGAGGTGTGGTTATTATCTATATTTTTCAGAAAAGGAGTGTAAGCCATCATGGGAACCTCAACCCAATCTATAGATTGAGAGTTTCAGAAGAAGTGAAGTGCTACTTAAAAAAATCACTCCTAATTGGCTGAATCCCTCTGGTAAGTGTTCCTGTACCTTCCAGGACCATCCAGATCCATTCTCATAAACTCATCTGGCAAGGTAAAACCACTGTCACTCAGGGGTCTCCTTTGGTATCTTCCAAAGACCAAATCATCCTGAGATGAATGGCCTGCTCAGATTTGTTTATCTACTGTACTTTATTGAATTCAAGTTTCTGACATATAGTTTGATGTGGCATTAACTATGAAATACAAATCCAAGCAGGTGCCTTACTTCTTTTATTTGTATAATAGTTAATATAGGAGTATCGGTGATTATCCTATTTCAAGGAATAATTCTTAAATGTGACTCATTAATAATTTATAATTCATTTCCATCTAACTGTCCACTGAAAATCAATACTCTGAGAATCATTAAGTATGCTGTATGATCACAAGAAAAAAGTCAATTAGGAAGAGCTCTAGACATATTCTTGAAAATATTTAACTAGTAAAATCATGTCACTCAAATGTGATTAAGAGCTGTTAGTTTAGGACTAAGATATGACTATTAAAGAGTCTACACCAGGATAACAACCCCTAAGAAATGGCTTCTAGTTAATTAGAAGGAATTTTTCCTAACATCTAGCTATCTTGGTCTCTTTCATGCAATTTCTGGCATATGGACTTCAATTTTGGGGGGTTATTTTATTTCTAATGAAATTACTTCAGTTCTAGGAGGAAGCTCATAGGGTTTGGTTTGCTTGTGTAGTTTCTCTTCTCTTCTCTTCATAATTTCTCTGAAGTGATTTCTTTCCTCTAGCTCTTTGTCTTTACGTTCTTGGGCCTCACATATTGCATCTTCTTTCTGTCGAATCTTTAGCTCTTCCTGCCACTGTCACAGAGAGAAAGTGTCATTTACATATGATTTTCCATGAAAAAATGAAAAAATATTTCAATTTAGCCTCTCAAAATGCAGATTCTATATCCAATTATCGTCTCAGTTTTTCTCACAGATATTCTTGAGGAATTTTAACCCACCCATAACTGGAAAAATATATAAGCCCTCTATTAGAAAGTATACAAGTCTCACTCCCTCCCCCCAAAAAAAGAAAGAAAAAGAAATCAATAGTCCCTCTTAATGTTTCTAATAATAATAAACCATTCAAAGGAAGAGATAATAGGGTTTACATTTTTATATTACAAAGGAATTTCAATTCTTAATCAATATTGGTATTTACATGATAGCATGGAATCATAAAATAAAAAATCAAGCCAAAGCAAAACAAAAATAAAACCCAAATTAAAGTGAAAGGCAAAATTGTGATACTATTACATATGAAGTAGAAAATGAAACTGATGGGCAGACAAATGCTGACTCTGCAACAGACAAATACAAAGACTTCTAAGGGATTCACCTCAATCGAGCGTGTTCATTAATGACAATAACAGCATTATGTGGAGGCAAAAGTTCTAGGACTCAGTAGTTGGAAGTAAGGACCGCACGCAAATCAACCAAACATCATTATGAGGATCCTACTTCCCTTCTACTATCTTTAATGAAGGAAGTGGTGAAAGAGGTGGTAATCTGTCTTCAAGCCAGGTAAAAAAGTTCAGGACAGAATGACCCTTGGCATGAAATGTTGGAAATTCCAAAAGACACTTCATACCCTTGCTTATTTCTTATTTTGTTACCCTCAGCCCATCCATACTCACAGACAACCAGACTATGCTTAATGACCTATCAATTAACTTATAAATTACTGTATACTAGTGCTCTGGATTATAACTATCATTTGGGGTATATAGATATTAATAAGCAGGACTAAACCACAGAATTTACAACAAATCTCTCAACCTTCCAAAGGCATTAAGTTTTTTTAAACATACTCAGAGTAAATATTAAATAAAAAAGTTTAATAAAATCATATTCACTTTTCTTCCAGTTAAATTTTAAATACAAAGTTAACTTGATAATTATGATACCCATCTGTGACATAATTTTTATCATATAACTAAATAATAATACTGTTTGACAAAACTACTGATTTTATGTTGTAGCATAAAAGTGGTAGTTGGTGTAATAATGACAGTATCTATAAACAAAGCCAACTAATCTACCTTATATGAGAGATTTCAGTGTACTTCATGACCTTGATCTTTACATTGTAAAAAATCAACAGAGGATTAATTCTTAAAAATTTAAACACATTCTATATGCCATTTAGTCCATACTATATTCTAAGAAAAACAGAAAATAAATATTTTCTCTCCTATTCCAACTCTACTCCTAAAAAAGAAGCAGTTATAAAATGATTTCATAAGAAATCATCAACTAAATATAGCTCAATGGAGTAAAGTGTTTTAAGTGAATGGCCTTGTATGGCCACTGCTTGTTTAACTCATATCAAGAATAAAATGATTAAAGTCCTTCTAATATTTCAAGGGTAAAGAATGGTCATCAAAAATTGAGTCAAAAGATTTTTGTTCCATTTTTAAAACTACACTATAAAAGAATCCACTGTTCAGTGTTCAATATCAGATCTTTGTCACAAGAAATCAGTACTAATTCAGGAAACAGGATAAAGCTAATATTTCACAAATTACAGAAAGCCAAATTTCCTGGAACCCAATAAAGGCACTGAAGTATACAGATAGCACAGTAAGATATAATTAAGTTTGGCAAAGCCCAATCATGGCTTTATTTTTAAGTTCCACGTGTTAATGTTTCAGCCTCAGAACTACACTTTCTAATTCAAAGTGCCTTTAAAGAACAAAGCTTTTGCTGCTAATTTAAGAAAGTCAGCCTTACATGATGGTCAATGATTCTTGCCAACTCTTCATCAGCCTTGGTGAAGAAATCTGGGTAAGAAAACAGGGGAAGTTCTGATACAGAAGGATGTTCCCTTCAAAAGAGCACAAAAACAGATCCAATATTAGGTATAGATATTCCTTCTCCAAGGAATATATGGATTTGCAAGTCATTTCATACTTAGCATTTTGATTCTACCTTGTTAACATTAAGTACTTTACTTATTCTTTGTAGACTATTATCTATAGCTTTTAGTTTCTGTAAGCCATTTTGGGATACCTAAACTGACATTTTGAATGATAGGGAATGACATGCAGTATGAGAACTAGAAAATAATAAAAAACTAATCTTCTTCTAGGAGGTATAAATACTACAGCTGGTCAGTAACACAGGAGATATTAGGAAATGAAGGGTTTAGGGAAGCCTGAAATAATTTGACTCAATGGGGAGATGAAAGTAACCATAGTCTTACATAACTCCATGACCCTGGAAGTTCCGTGAAAGTCTAAGCTTAAGAATTGATCTAAGATACACTAAAAAAGAAAAAGTTTGATTTCAGTACTTCTCCAAGATCTTTGTAGAGCAAAGGGTGAAACTATGGCAGACAGTTTAGCAACAGCTCAATAGAAGTGTTGGCAGTGCAAATCTAGGCCCTAAAGTGGTGGAGATTTAGTGTTAAGCTGTCCACTTAATAGGTGTATTATGTTAAAATTATGAAGAAATGAGTGTGAGTCCAGAAATATGTAAAGCAACAAAATGGTGGTAGAGAATATGGTTTTAAAGGAAAGAAAGTGGGCATAAAGGAAAAGCCCTTAGGCAGGAAGCTAAGATGAGACATAGCTCATGAAAATTTCCCATATTCATAAAAGTCTGATCACTTTTTAAGACTGCAGGGGCAGGGTTGTACATATATTTTTTTGCAATTTGCTGCCTATACCATTTTAGCAAGCTTTATATTTTTGACATCCTATGCTTCCCTCATATCACCAGGTCCTCTTGCTTTATGCTTCTCAAATCTTTCCATTTGTCTTCATCTCCACCATCATTTCCCTACTTTAAGCCATCATCTTTCATTTGGACCAACACTTCCTTTTGGGAATCCCTGCATCTACCATGCCTCACCTTTTTAGTTCTTGTCTGTATACAGTAGACAGAATTTTTTTTTTTTCAAAATACAAAGGGTATCATGTCAATCCCCTACTTTGAACTGTTCAATAACTCCCAAATAACTTTAGAATTAAAATCCCATTTGTTGTTAAAGAAGCCTGACGTAGACTGTGCAGTTGGTAAAGTGGCTTTGCATGTTTTCTCCAGTCTCACTCCTCTCCCTTCTTGGCCTAGGTTTATGCATCCCTAGCAATGGGCTTTTTTGTAGTTGCTGCAGTGTACCTTGCTCCACCCTACTATGGTTTGTTTGCATGTGCTGTCATCCTTTCTTCAGTGCCCTTCTCCCCCAACTCTCTCTGCCACAGGGCTGGCTAATGCGTACTTATCCTTCTGCTCTCTGTTCAAGGCTCACTACCATAGCTCTCAATCTTCCATGGGCCTTTCCTTCATCATACTTACCTCAGTTGTAATTTTATATTCATCTGTGCATCTGTGGGAGTTTTCTTTTTCTCACTTTAGTATGAACTACATGAATGTGGGGACTTTCATTTGTTTGGTTATCATTGGTCTCCCCAATGCCCAGCACAGTGCCACTAGACACTCAGTGAATGCTTGCTTGTATGTTTGGTGAATTATTGAATGAATAAATGAAAGCTGTGATATGCTTTAATCCCCTTTACATTCCAGGCAATCAGTAGGAGTCTACCAGATAGCACTTTCATGTCAGTAGAACAGTGTCCAGGACAGCAAGAAGATGGCAGTCTCAGGAGACAAGTCACAGAATGAAGCTAACAGCAGGAGTTCAAAGGAAAACAACTCAAGTGGTAGGTGAGCAGGGAACATATATGGACCCCTCTCCCAACTCCTAAGATTCAGAAGCATTGTGGGGCAGAAGAGCAGTGGGCTTCCCATTGCATATACAATAGGAGTCTGCACCATTCAATTAAAATATTAAAGGAAAATACAATCCTAGAATGCTGGGAAATTGGGGGACAACTGGGGGCTGAAAGTTGGGTTAACTATATTCATTCAGTAAAATTTGGGTACTTCTGACATTCAAAGAATTGTGCTAAACGCTGTGAAAAGATAAATAAGGGGTGCCTGGGTGGCTCAGTCGGTTAAGTGTCTGCCTTCGGCTCAGGTCATGATCTCAGGGTCCTGGGATTGAGCCCCTACATCAGGCTCCGTGCTCAGTGGGGAGTCTGCTTCTCCCTCTCCCGCCCCCCTTCCCATGCTCTCTCGCACCCTATCTCAAAAAAATAAAATCTTTTTAAGAAAAGATAAATAAGACAGAACTTTTAAATTATTTAAAGGTTAAAAGTATTCACACAAGTTGCCTCAACTCCTTCCTGAATTATAAAAGTTGAAAGAAATGCACCACAATATAAATAATATTAGAAATCCTTTAAAATGGGAAGATTAAATGGATATGTTTGTGCATCTGTGATTTTTAGTTATCTCTGTTGAATGTTTGTACTAAAAAAGAAAAATGCGTAGTTATTTATAATAGAAGGCAACATGAGACATTCAGTGATATTAAACAGAAAAATATAGTAAAATTGTTAAGCACGCGGGCTCTCTAGTCAGATCTCAAAGCAAATTTTCATTCTGCAACTTAGCACTATTTAATCCCTCTGTTCCTCAATGTTTTCATTTTAATATAAAAAATAATAGTACCTGCCTTGTTATGTTTGTATGAAGATTAAAAAGGATAAGGCATAAAGCTTGTTTGATGGAACAAATACTAAACAAGTTTCAGCTGTATTATCCTTATCAGCAGCATTATCAAAAGAATGTAGAGGAGGAAGTCATGGCTTTTGGCTGGTACTTAAAAAAGAAGAAAAAATAAGAGAAAAGAAAAAAGGAATAGAGGACAAAACAATTAAATCATTAGTGAGATGTACAATTTTGATGTTTGGAGTTAAATGAGAACTGGAGAGAAACCTGTCAGAAAGCTGTTATGTAGCAATCCTAGGTTTGCCATAACAAATTACCACAAATTGATAGGCTTAAAAAAATCCATTCACAGTTCTTGAATCCAAAAGGCCTAAATCAAGGTGTTGGCCGGATTGGTTCCTCTGGAAGCTCTGGGGACATTCCATGCCTCTTTTAGCCTCTGATGGCTGTCAAATCCTTAGCATTCCTTGGATTATGGACGCAACACTCCCATATTTCTCTGTCTTCACATGGACTTCTCCTTCTCTGTCTCAGTATGTCTTTTCTCTTTCTCTTGTAAGAACACAAGGACACTGTCATTGGATTTAAGGCCCAAATGAGCAAGAGGGCCTTAACTATCCCTTAACCTTGACTAAACTTTAGACAGGCTTCTTCCTGACCCTAGGCCCCTGGCCATCCCTTTAAAATGCAATCAATCAAGAAAGACAGTGCCCCTATCTTCTAGTCTCTGTGGTAGAGTAGGAGCCTAAGTTAGAAAGTGACAGAGAGCACGCACAGATGACCACTTCACATTGACCACCTTCTCCTCTAACATCCTCTGGTACTTTTCCACTACCTTACCTCAGCACTTAAAAATCCTCCTGTCTTGTTTCAAGGGAGTTGAATTCAATCTCTCTCCTCTATTGCAAGACTTGAATAAAGTCTTCTTCAATTTCCACTGCAATTTTTCTTTAACACCCTATTTCAAGATGATCTTTTTATTACTAAGTTTTTATTTAAATTCTAGTTAGTTAACATATAGTGTAATATTGGTTTCAGGAATAGAATTTAGTGATGCATCACCAAAATACAACACCCATTGCTTATCACAAGAAGTGCCCTCCTTAATACCCATCACCCATTTAGCCCAACCCCACCCACCTCCCCTCCATCGATCCTCAGTGTTTTCTCTATAGTTAACAGTCTCTTATGGTTTGCTCTCCTCTCTTTATTTTTTTCCCCTTCCCCTATGTTCATATGTTTTGTTTCTTAAATTCCACATATGAGTGAAATCATATGGTACTTGTTTTTCTCTGATTGACTTATTTCACTTAGCGTAATACATTCTAGCTCCATCTATGTCCTTGCAAATGGTAAGATTTCATTCTTTTCTTTTTTTAAAGATTTTATTTATTTATTTGAGACAGACAGAATGAGAGAGACAGAGAGCACATGAGGGGAGGAGGGTCAGAGGGAGAAGCAGGCTCCCCGCCGAGCAGGGAGCCCGATGCGGGACTCGATCCCGGGACTCCAGGATCATGACCTGAGCCAAAAGCAGTCGCTTAACCAACTGAGCCACCCAGGCGCCCAATTTCATTCTTTTTAATGGCTGAGTAATAGTCCATTATATTATACACACACACACACACACACACATACCCATCCCACATCATCTTTATGCATTCATCAATTGATGGACATTTGGGCTCTTTCTGTAATTTGGCTATTGTTGTTAATGCTGCTGTAAACATTGGGGTGCATGTGCCCCTTTGAATCAGTATGTTTTTATTCTTTGGGTAAGTACCTAGTAGTAAAATTGCTAGGTTGTAGGGTAGTTCTATTTTTAACTTTTTGAGGAACCTCCATACTATTTTCCAGAGTGCCTGCACCAGTTTGCAGTCCCACCAACAGTATTAGGGTTCCTATTTCTCAACATCCTCCCCAACATCTGTTGTTTCCTGTGTTGTTAATTTTAGCCATTCTGACAGGTGTAAGGTAGTATCTCATTGTGGTTTTGATTTGTATTTCCCTGATGATGAGTGATGTTGAGCATCTTTTCATGTGTCTGTTGGCCATCTGGAAGTCTTTTTTGGAAAAATGTCTATTTCTGTCTTCAGCCCATTTTTCAACAGGATTACTTGTTCTTTGAGTGTTGAATTTGATAAGTTCTTTATAGATTTTGGATACTAACCCTCTATCAAATATGTCATTTGGAAATATCTTCTCCCATTCTACAGGTTGCCTATTAGTTTTGTTGATTGTTTCCTTTGCTATGCAAAAGCTTTTAATCTTAATGAAGTCCCAGTAGTTCATTTTTGCTTTTGTTTTCCTTGCCTCAGGAGACATGTCTACAAAGAAGTTGGTATGACTAATGTCAAAGAAGTTGCTGCCTGTGTTCCCCTCTAGGACTTTGATGGTTTCCTGTCTCTGTCTCACATTTAGGTATTTCATCCACTTTGAATTTATTTTTGTATGTGGTATAAGAAAGTGGTCCAGTTTCATTCTTCTGCACGTGGCTGTCCAGTTTCCCAACACCATTTGTTGAAGAGACTGTCTTTTTTCCATTGGACATTCTTTCCTGCTTTGTGAAAGATTAATTGAGCATATAGTTGTGGGTTCATTTCTGGACTTTCTACTCAGTTCCATTGATCTATGTGTCTGTTTTTGTGCCAAATCCATACTGTCTTGACCACAGCTTTGTAATATAGCTTGAAGTTCGGAATCATGGTGCCTCCAGTTTTGCTTTTCTTTTTCAAGGTTGCTTTGGCTATTCGGGGTCTTTTGTGGTTCCATACAAATTTTAGGATTGTTTATTGTAGCTCTGAAAAATGCTAGTGATATTTTGGTAGGGATTACATTAAATCTGTAGATTGCTTTTGGTATTATAGATATTTTAACAATATTTTTTCTTATTAGCACGGGATGTTTTTCCATTTCTTTGTGTCATCTTCAAATTCTTTCATAAGTGTTTTATATAGTTTTCAGAGTACAAATCTTTTACCTCTTTGATTAGGTTTATTCCTAGGTATCTTATGGTTTTTGGTGTAGTTGTAAATGGGATCAATTCCTTGATTTCTCTTTCTGCTGCTTCATTATTGGTGTAAAAAAATGCCAGAGATCTCTGTACATTGATTTTGTATCCTGCAACTTTACTAAATTCGTGTATCAGTTCTAGCAATTTTTGGTGGACTCTTTCAGGTTTTTTACATACAGGATCATGTCATCTGCAAATAATCGAAGTTTGACTTCTTCCTTACCTATTTGGATGCCTTTTATTTCTTTTTATTGTCAGATTGCTTAGGCTAGGACTTCCAATGTATGTTAAATAACAGAGAATGGACATCCCTATCTTGTTCCTGACCATAGAAGAAAAATTCTGTTTTTCCCCATTGAGGATGATATATGGCCTTTATGACACTGAGGTATGTTCCCTCTATCCCTACTTTGTTGAGGATTTTGATCAAGAATGTATTCTGTACTTTATCAAATGCTTTTTCTGCATCTATTGAGAGGATCATATGGTTCTTATCCTTTCTTTTTTTTTTTTTAAGATTTTATTTATTTATTTGAGACAGAGAGAATGAGAGACAGAGAGCATGAGAGGGAGGAGGGTCAGAGGGAGAAGCAGACTCCCCGCCGAGCAGGGAGCCCGATGCGGGACTCGATCCTGGGACTCCAGGATCATGACTTGAGCCGAAGGCAGTCGCTTAACCAACTGAGCCACCCAGGCACCCTATCCTTTCTTTTATTAATGTAGTGTATCACATTGATTGATTTCCAAATATTCAACTAGCCTTGCAGCCCAGAAATAAATCCCACTTGATTGTGGTGAATAATTATTTGAATGTACTGCTAGATTCAATTTACTAGTATTTTGTTGAGAATTTTTGCATCCATGTTCATCAGGGATATTGGCCTGGAATTCTCCTTTTTAGTGGGGTCTTATGTTTTGGAATCAAGGTAATCTGGCCTCGTAGAATGAGTATGGAAGTTTTCCTTCTATTTATATTATTTATTTTGTTTTAATTTTTTCTTTAAATTTTTATTTAAATTCTAATTAGTTAACATTCAATGCAATATTGTGTTCAGGAGTAGAATTCAGTGATTCATCACTTACATACAACACCCAGGGCTCAATATGACAAGTGCCCTCCTTAACACTCATCATTTCTATTTTTTGGAACAGTTTGAGAATAGGTATTAACTCTTCTTTAAATGTTTGGTAGAATTCCCCTAGGAAGCCATCTGGCCCTGGACATTGTTTGTTGAGAGATTTTTTTTTTTTTTTTAAGATTTTATTTATTTGACAGAGAGATAGAGAGCACAAGTAGGCAGAGCAGCAGGCAGAGGGAGAGGGAGAAGCAGGCCTCCCGCTGAGCAGGGAGCCTGATGCTGGGCTTGATCCCAGGACCCTGGGATCATGACCTGAGCCAAAGGCAGCCACTTAACCAACTGAGCCACCCAGGTGCCCCTGTTGAGAGATTTTTGATTACTGATTTGCTGTCTGTGGTTATGGGACTATTCAAAATTTCTATTTCTTCCTGTTTTAGTTTTGGTAGTTCATATGTTTCTAGGAATTTATCCATTTCTTCCAGATTGCCTAATTTGTTGGCACATAATTTTTCATAGAACTCACAATTGTTTGTATTTCTGTGGTGTTGGTTGTGATCTCTCCTCTTTCATTCATGATTTTATTTATTTGGGTCCTTTCTCTTTTCTTTTTGATAAGTCTGGCTAAGGGGTTATCAATTTTGTTAAGTCTTTCAAAGAACCAGCTCCTAGTTTTATTGGTCTTTTCTACTGTTTTTTTATTTGTTTCTATATCATTTATTTCTACTCTAGTCTTTATTATTTCCCTTCTGCTGGCTTTAGGCTTTATTTGCTTTTCCTTTTCTAGTTTCTGTAGGTGTAAGGTTAGGTTTTGTATTTGAGACTTTTCTTGCTTGAGGTAGGCCTGTATTGCCATGTACTTCTCTCTTATGATGGCTTTTGTTGCATTCCAAAGGTTCTGGACCTTCATGTTTTCATTTGTTTCCATGTATTTTCTTATTTCTTCTTTAATTTCCTGGTTGACCCATTCAATCATTCTTTAGTAGGATGTTCTTTAACATCCATGTATTTGTGGTCTTCCCAAATTTTTTCTTGTGGTTCACTTCAAGTTCCATAGCATTGTGGTCTGAAAATATGCATGGTATGATCTCAATCTTTTTGTACTTGTTGAGGCCTGATTTGTGACCTAGCATGTGATCTATTCTGGAGAATGTTCCATGCGCACTGTATTCTGCTGCTTTAGGATGAAATGTTCCGAATACACCTTTTAAGTCCATCTGGTCCAGTGTGTCATTCAAAGCCATGGTTTCCTTGTTGACTTTCTACATAGATGATCTGTCCATTGCTGTAAGTGGGGTGTTAAAGTCCCTTACTATTATTGTATTGTTATCGATGAGTTTCTTTATGTTTGTTATTAATTGATTTATATATTTGGGTGCTCCCAAGTTGGGGCATACATATTTACAATTGTTAGACCTTCTTGTTGGATAGCCACATTTATTATGGTAGAGTGCCTTTCTTCATCTCTTGTGATGGTCTTTGGTTTAAAATCTAGTTTGTCTGATATAAGTATGACTACTTCAGCTTTCTTTTGAAATCCATTAGCATGATAAATGGTTCTCTATCCCCTCACTTTCAATCCTCAGGTGTCTTTAGGTCTAAAATGAGTCTCCTGTAAGCAGTAAATAGATGGGTCTTGTTTTCTTTTATCCATTCTGATACCCTATGTCTTTTGATTGGAGCATTTAGTCCATTTACATTCAGAGTGATTATTGATAGATATGAATTTAGTGCCATTGTATTACCTGTTAAGTCACTGTTTCTGGAGATTTTCTCTGTTCCTTTCTAGTCTTTGTTGCTTTTGGTCTTTGTTTCCCACTCAAAGAGTCCCCTTTACTATTCCTTGCAGGGCTGGTTTAGAAGCCACGAACTCCTTTAGTTTGTGTTTGTCTGGGAACCTCTTTATCTCTCCTTCTATCCTGAAGGACAGCCTTGCTGGATAAAGTCTTCTCGGCTGCACATTTTTGCCATTCAGCAGGTTGAATACATCATGCCAGTCTCTTCTGGCCTGCCAAGTTCCTGTGGAGAGGTCTGCTGTCTTCCCCTAACCTACAGTTAGGGATTTCTTTTCCCTTGTTGCTTTCAGGATTCTTTCCTTATCTCTGTATTTTGCAAAATTTACTACAACAATATGTCTTGGTGTTGGCCTGCTTTTGTTGATTTTGGTGGGAGTTCCCTGGATTTGGATGTCCATTTCCTTCCCCAGATTAGGGAAGTTTTCAGCTATAAATTGCTCAAATACTTTTCCCCTCTCTTCTTCTGGGACTTCTATGATACGAATGTTATTATGCCTATGGAGTCGCTGAGTTCCCTAAGTCTACATTCATGATTCAATATTTTGCTTTCCCTCTTCTTTTCTGCTTCACTATTTTCCATGATTTTATCTTCTATATCACTTATTTGTTCCTGTGCTTCTTCCATCCTTGTGATCATTACATCCAGTCAGTTTTTCATCTCAGTTATAGCATTTTTTTATTTCAGCCTGATTAGTTTTGAGGTCTTTTATCTCTGTGGTAAGAGACTCCCTGGGGTCTTCTTTGCTTTTCTCAAGCCCAGCTAGTATCCTTATGATTGCTGTTTTAAATTCTGCAGCAGGCATATTACTTATATCTGTTTTGATTAGATCCCTGGCCGTGACCTCTTCTTTTTCCTTTGGGATGAATTCCTCCACCTTGGCATTTTGTCTGGGTCTCTGTCTTCTGTGTGTTAGGAAAGCCTCTTATGTTTCCTGCTCCTGAGAATAATGGCTATAATAAGAACAGGTCATATGCTGTCCAGCACCTGGGGCTTCAGGAAGTGTTTCTGGTATATGCTGTTCATTCTGCTCTTATGATTTGGCTGCTCTTTTCCTCAGGCCAGTCCTCTGCAAAGTTTCTCCTTGCCTGCAGGGGTGAGTGTTTGGACCTTTTCCACTGTATGGCGAGTTTTAACTAGGTGTGTTTTGGTCTGCTTGTTAAAAGAGGCTAGATCCTATTTCCTCTAGAGCTGGAGCTTTGCAGCAGTCTATGGTCAGTAGACTTGGTGCGAGCCGCTGGGGGATGGAGGGGTGCTGGTCTTCTGGGGGAGTGGCCCACTGCTGCCCTGACTTTAGGCACTCTTGCCCTAATGAAAAAGCACCTGTAGAGCAGAGCGCAGGAGGTGGGGCTTGGTGTAAGTTGTTCAAGCCTCCACCCTGAGCACTGTGCCTCTCACTGAAGTTGCCTATGCTGACGGGCAGGGGTAAAAATAGCTCTCTTGTCCAGAGGGGAATTTGGCCCTGCTGCTATTCAGGAAGCCCTCACAGAAGAGTAAACAATCTTCCCTCATTTGTCCCAGTCATCCCTCAGATCTCTGCCTTTACCCTGTGTCTGAGCTATCTGCCCACCTGGAGGCCCAGTGCTCCTGTGTTTTATCCAGGTGAGTTGGCTGGATTTCAAAACTTCAAATTTTAGGGACCCAGCATGGCATGGACCTGCACCAATCCTCTGGGAGAGGTTCTTGCTGGGCTGTCACTGGTGCTGGTTTGTTCTAGAGGGGCAATCCAATGAATGTGCAGGGAACTGAAGTTTATGTTAAGGTGCAGCAAAAAGCTGGCTTCCAGGTTAGCTGTCCTTTAGCAACTGCCTCCGCTCCCATGCTAATGAATGGGGCAGCTCAGTGGTGCCTGCTGGCTCTTTTGTCCCCAGAGAGGCAGTGCCACCTCTCCAAAATGCACTCCAAGAAGGGTAACTTTCTCCCCCTGTGCAACATAGGGGATCCAACCACCATGTTTGCTCCCGTGCCTCTGCTCTTCTTCTCCATAGGATCACCCCTACACCTACCAGGATCTATCCAGGTGACGGCAGGGACTTCTAAAACTTGAGACTTTGAGCTCCACTTCTTATAAAAATTTGCGATAATCAGCCCCTCTCCTTTTCTCAGTCAATGGTTTTGGGGAAGTGTTTTTCCTGTGCAGTACCCATGCTCTGTTCTCTTTCTCTCTTGCTCGCTCTCCCTCTTTCTCTCCCCTCTCTTTAATCAGGGCTCCTTCCCCTCCACAACCTGGTGATTCGTTTCTCCCCCAAATCACTTCTCTGCATCACCTACCTTCCATTATTTGGCCTCTTTTCTCCCTCAAGTTGTGCAGTTTGTCCTCTCAGCCCTTAGATCAACTTCCTGGGTGTTCAGAATGATTTGATATTGATATAGCTCTGTTTGAGGGATGAGGCAAGTATAGGGTCCTCCTATTACTCTGCCATCTTAACTCTTCCTCAAGGTGATCTCATCTTGAGATCCTTATCTTATTTACCCACATAAAGTCACATTGACAAGTATTGGGGCTTAGAACTTGGACATATCTTTTGGAGGATACAGTTCAACCCATTATATGTGACAAAGCAAGAGCAAAGACAGGGATGAAGAAAACAAAGGACTCATATGAGAAGTACATAGACTCAGAAGGATGGAATCTAGAATACATGTAAGGGAAGAGTTGGTGACTCATTTATTCTCTCATTCACTCATTTGTTCAACATTTATTGCAAGAGGGATTTTCAACATTTATTGCAAGAGGGATGTTATTAGGGCACCTGGGTGGCTCAGTTGGTTAAGCAACTGCCTTTGGCTCAGGTCATGATCCCAGAGTGCTGGGATCGAGTTCCATATTGGGCTCCCTGCTCAGGCGGGGAGTCTGCTTCTCCCTCTGATCCTCTCCCCTCTTGTGCTCTCTCTCTCAAATAAATAAAAAATAAAATCTTTTTTTAAAAAAGGGATGTTATTATAAGGACTGGAAGGAAAAGCATTTTTTTTAAATTTGCATACAGTGTTCTAGAAATTCAACATTCACATGGGATGTAGATATGTAAACAGATAGCTATAGTACACTGAAAAAAAAAACTGCTGTAAAATAGTAAAATAGGGTTATATGGAGTACAGAGATGGGAGGTGCCATCATTTAATGTAGTCTGAGAGTAAGAGAAAATTTCCTGAATGAATTATGCATGGTTGTCCCAATAGGATGATTACAGATTTTTTAAGACACAATTAGGACATGTTCTGTTTCTTTAATATGTCAAGGATGAGAAATGTACAGTGATATTTACTAAACAAAAACACAAAAAAACAAGGGATAACACAGTTTCTTATACAGAGTTATGGTTTTTCAGGTTCCCAAGGTCTTCTGAGGATATACAAGTATGGAATGAACATCCCATCACACAAGAGGTATTCCCCAGGAACATGTGGCATGACCATATCTCAGGCCTCTTTAATCCTGCATTTCACACTCTGAGCTATGATTCAGTGTTGAAGCATCAACTCAGCAGGTAAACTATTGCTTTTGTCTCAGGCAGACTGAAATAACCTATGGAATTACCCAATGAGGAAAAGATACTGTATTATTTAAACAACCCACAGAAACTACAACCTTGTTTAGGAATTGAATGACTTGTGCCTTTATCCCACATTTATTTATTTGCAGAGAAACTGGGCATCCAGACTCATTGGCTGGCATTTTTTCTAGTAGACTTTATTTTCCTTTTTGATGTTCATCATAGATTTATGATCCTCAAAAACACTGTGGATATCACTTTTCACTGATTCCAAACTTGTTCTAATCAATTGTATACTTTTTTCCCCCTTTGGGAAGCTTAAATTTTCATTATTTGGCTACTAGAATACTCTAACAAACTTATTTTCTCAAAGACTTCCTCAGATCTACTGCAGTTTCTTCTCTTTATTTCAATTTTATTGAAATATAACTGACATATACACTGAAAATTTAGGGTATACAACATGATGATTAAATACAGACATATATTTACAAAATGGCTACCACAGAATTAGTTTATACCTCAGTCATTCCACACAACTCAGTTTTTGTATGTGATTAGAACATTTAAGATCTACTCTTTTAATGTAGTTCAAATATATAACACAGTATTGCTAATTATGTTAACAATGTTACCATGCTATATATTACATCTTCAGAACTTAGTCATCTTATAATTACAAGTTTGTACCCTTTGATCAACATCTTTCTATTTCTTCCTAACTCCTATTCCTGGCAAATAACAATCTACTATCTGTTTCTATGAGTTCTGCTTTTTTAGATTCCGCATATAAGTGAGATGATACAGTATTTGTCTTTCTCTGTTGGGGTTATTTCATATTTAACTTAGCATAATGCCCTCAAGGTCAGCCCATGCTGTCACAAATGGCAGAATTTTCTTCTTCTTTTATGGCTGGATAATATTCTGTTGTGCATATATTCCACATTTCTGTATTCATCTGTCAGTGGACACTTAGGTTGTTTCCATGTCTTGGCTATTGTAAACAATGCTGCAGTGAATCTGGGGGTACAGATATCTTTTTGAGATAATGATTTTGTTTCCTTTGGATGTTTACCCAGAAGTGGAAATGCTGGATCACACTGCAGGTCTATTTTTATTTCTGAGGAACCTCCATATTATTTTCCATAACAGCTATACTCATTTTAAATTCCCATCAGGAGTGCACAAGGATTCCGTTTTCTCCACATTCTTGCCAACACTTATCTTTTGTCTTTTTGATAACAGACATTCTAACAAGTGTGAAGTAATATTTCATTGTGGTTTTGAGATGCATTTCCCTGATGATTTGTGATGTTGAGCACTTTTTTTTTTTTTTTTTGGTACCTATTGGCCATTTATATGTCTTCTTTGGAAAAAATGTCTATTCAGGTCTTTTGCCCATTTTACAGTTGGATTGATTTTTTGCTACTGAGTTATATAAGTTCCTTATGCATTTTGTATATTAACTCCTTATCACATAGATGGTTTAGAAATATTTTCTCCCATTCTGTAGGTTGCCTTTTCATATTTTGATTGTTTCTTTTTCTGTGCAGCTTTTTAGTTTGATGTAGTCCCACTTGGCTTATTTTTGCTTTTGTTCCCTGTGCTTTTCATGTCAGATGCAAAAAGATTGTTGCCAAGACCAATGTTGAGATGCTTTTCTTTTTTTTTTAAAGATTTTATTTATTTATTTGACAGAGAGAGACATAGTGAGAGCAGGAACACAAGCAGGGGGAGTAGGAGAGGGAGAAGCAGGCCTCCCGCGGAGCAGGGAGCCCGATATGGGACTCGATCCCAGGACCCTGGGATCATGACCTGAGCCGAAGGCAGACGCTTAACGACTGAGCCACCCAGGTGCCCGAGATGCTTTTTTTCTTGTTTTCCCCTAGGAGTTTTACAGTTTCAGTTTTTATGTTTAAGTCTTTAATCCATCTCACGTTAATTTTTCTGAGTGGTGTAAGAGGGGCATCTGATTTCATTCTTTTTGCATATGAATACCCGATTTTCCCAGCACCAGTTATTAAAGAGACTATCTTTTTTCCATTGAGTATTCTTGACCGCCTTGTCAAATATTAGTTAATTGTATATGCCTGGGCTCTTGATTCTGCTCCATTGGTCTATATTTCTGTTTTTATGCCAGTACCATACCATTTCAATAATTATAGCTTTGTAATATAGTTTGAAATTGGGAAGTGTAATGCCTCCAACTTAGTTCTCAGGATTGCTTTGCCTCATGGAGGTCTTTTGTGATTTCATACAAATTTTAGGATTGTTTTTTTTCTATTTCTATGAAAAATTTCATTGAAATTTTGATAGTGATTATATTAAATCTGTAGATTGCTTTGGATAGTATGGACATTTTAACAATGTTAAAATCTTCCAACATTTAGGCATGGAATATCTTCCCATTTACTTATGTCTTCTTTAGTTTCTTTCATCAATGCCTTAAAGTTGTCAGTGTACAGAACTTTCACCTCTTTGATTAAATTTATTCCTAAGTATTTGTTTTTCATGCTTTTGTAAAAGGTTATTTTTTAGCTAGTTCATTGTCAGTGTATAGAAAAGCATTTTGTATGTTGATTTTGTATCCTGCAACTTTACTGAATTTATTTATTCTAATAGTTTTTCATGGATCCTTTTTGTTTCCCTATATATAAAAATCAAGTTATCTGCAAAACAAAGACAGTTTAAGTACTTCTTTCTGATTTCAATACTTTTAACTTCATTTTCTTGCTTAATTGCTCTGGCTAGGACTTCCAGTAGTATACTTTCACCATTGAATCCAATGTTAGCTGTGGGCTTGTCATTTAGGGGTTTTATCATGTTGTGGTATGTTCCTTCTATACCCAATTTATTGAGTATTTTTATCATGAAAGAATAAAAATTTGAATTTTGTCAAATGTCTTCTCTGCATCTATTGAGATTATCATATGATTTTTATCTTATTCTATTAATGTGTTTTATCACATTTATTGATTTACATATGTTGAAACATCCCTGTGTCCCAGGGATAAATCCCACTTGATCATGATGTATGGTCCTTTTAATGTGCTATTGAATTTGGTTTGCTGGTATGTTGACAATTTTTGCATCTATAGTCATCAGGGTAAATGACCAGTACTTTTCTTTTCTTGGAGTATCCTTATCTGGCTTTGGTATTAAGGTAATGCTGACATCATAAAATCAGTTTAGGACTCTTCTCTTTAATCCTTCTTAAAGTCTTCTAAAAAACTAATGTTAATTCTTCTTTAAATGTTTGGTAGAATTAACCAGTGAAATTGGGATTTTCTTTGTTGAGAGGTTTTTTTGTTTTGGGGTTTTTTTTTTTTTTTTGATTATTCAATCATCTTGTTATTGTCTATTCAGATTTTCTATTTCTTCATGGTTCATTCTTGGTAGGTTTTATAGTTCTAGGAACTTATCCATTTCTTCTAGTTTATCCAGTTTGTTGGAATATCATTATTCATAGTAGTCTTTTATGATCCTTTATATTTCTTTTTTTTCTTTTTTTAAGATTTTATTTATTATTTGAGAGAGAGCACGAGCGGGATGGGGGCAGAGGGAGAAGCAGCTCTCTGCTGAGCAGGGAGCCTGATGCAGGGCTCAATCTCTGGACTCCAGGATCATGACCTGAGCCCAAGGCAGAAGCTCAACCAACTGAGCCACCCAGGTGCCCAATCCTTTGTATTTCTGTAGCATCTGGTATAATGCCATTTCTTTCTTATTTGTTTAAGTTTTCTCTCTTTGGGGAGGTGGAGGGCAGAATTGAGATGAAGGTTTGTCAATTTTTTTGTCTTTTCAAAACAACAGATCTTAGCTTCATTAATCTTTTCTAGTGTTTTCTGGTCTCTATTATTTCATTTATTTCTACTCTGATCTGCTATTTCTTTACTTCTGCTAATTTTAGGCTTATTTTGTTCTTTATCTAATTCCTTGAAATATAAAGTTAGGTCATTTGAGATTTTTCCTTAAGGTAGATGTTTATCCCTATAAACTTCCCTCAGAACTGCTTTTGCTGCATACCATAAATTTTGCTATGTTGTGTTTCCATTTTCATTTGTTTCAAGATATTGTTTGATTTCACATTTGATTTCTTCTATGCTCCATTGATTGTTCAGGAGTATGTTGCTTAACTTCCACATATTTCCAGTTTTTCTTCTGTTACTGGTTTTTAGTTTTTTTTTTTTTTTTTTTTTTAAAGATTTATTTTTATTTATTTGACAGAGAGAGAGATAGCAAGAGAGGGAACACAAGCCGGGGGAGTGGGGGAGGGAGAAGCAGGCTTCCTGCCGAGCAGGGAGCCCGATGCGGGACTCGATCCCAGGACCCTGGGATCATGACCTGAGCTGAAGGCAGCCGCTTAACCAACTGAGCCACCCAGGTGCGCCCCATGGTTTTTAGTTTTATAACATTATAATTGGAAAAAACTACTTGGTATGATTCTAGTCCTCTTAAATTTGCTAAAGACATGTTTTGTAGCCTAACATATGATCTCTCCTGGAGAATGCTCCATGTGCACTTGAGAAGAATGTGTATTCTGCTGCCGTTAGGTGGAATATTATGTAAATGTCTGTTAGGTCCATTTGATATAAAGTATAATTTAAGTCCAATGTTCCTTTTTAATTTTTCTGTCTGGGTGTTCTATACATTATTTAAAGTAGAGTATTAAAGTCTCCTACTATTATTGTATTGTCTATTTCTCCCTTCAGATCTCTTAGTATTTGCTTGATATATTTTGGTGCTCCAATGTTGGGTGCATATAAATTTACATTTGTTATATCCTCTTGATGAATTGACCCCTTTTTCATTATGTTATGATCTTTGTCTCTTGTTACAGCTTTTGACTTAAAGTCTACTTTGTCCAATGTAAGTATAGCTACACTTTTTTTTTTTAATTTCATTTGCATGCTGTATCGTTTCCATCCCTTTATTTTGACTCTCTGTCTTTAGAATTGAAGTGAGTCTCTTGTAGGCAACATATAGTAGGTCTTGTTTTTTTATCCACACTGTAGCTTTTTATTGGAAAATTTAGTACATTTACATTTAAAGTAATTATTGATGGGTAAGGATGAATTAATGCCATCTTTGCCATCTTTCTATTGTTTGGATTGTTTTATAGTTTTTTGTTTCTTCTACTTTTGCTGTTTTCCTTTGTGAATTGATGTTTTTCCATATTGACATGCTTTGATTCACTTTACCTTTTGTGTATTTACTGTAAGTTTTTGCTTTGTGGTTACCATGAGGCTTATATAAAACATCTTATTAAAAATACATCTTATTGACATAATAGTCTATTTTAAGCTAATAACAACTTTGATCACATACAAAGTTAGATCTTAAGTAGAACTGTCCATTGGTACTTCAGCATTTTTCCCAATTCCACTTCAATTCAGTAATCTTAGGAACCCTGGAACATTCAGGAAAGTAAAAGTTTTAAGTCCTTAGAGATACATTTAGCCATAACTTGCACACTCAACCTATTCAGATTTAATCTTTCATATACCTTTTTAAAAGGAAGTTAAACAATAAATTATTTTCTGGGCACATGAATGGAAGATTTTTATCTCAAATAAATAATGTTGGTTTTCCATTTGGGAGGGGTGATGATTTGTTCAAGCAGTAAGTCATATCTAAGTATTCTTTGAACATTATTTTTATCTTCCTTCACCATAATTAGCTTGCCCAAATCACAGAGCCTCAATATTACAGCTTCCTGTAAGGGTCAATATTTAAAGCACAGATATTTACAAGAAAATTATCCAATATAGACTAGTAAAGAAAAAAAATTGTTCTCAACCATTACTATTACCACTACTTAATCCTCCATTTATTTAATTGTTACTGTTTTATAGTTCCTGCATTTTAAACCACTCTATAAATACTGTTTGCTCAGTGTGAGTTAAAAAATTGTTCTGCTCTCCCCCTCTGACATCTTCAGCCTGGGCAGTGATCCCATTTCTGTTGGGCATGAAGAATTGCCAGTGAGGGGAGGCTCAAGGGTCATTGGGCTTCTGCCATTCCCAGAGATTCCCATCCCAGGGGCTCTGTCTCAGACATAAGCTTCTAAAGTTTCAGTCTCACTTTTCTTTGCCAGTCAGACTATTGATCTGGTGGTTTCCATATACAGTGCCTGACAGAAAGTTTCAGGTGTCATTTTCACATTGACCAGAGCTTAAAGAGCAACTATGGAACTCAAAGTCAAGGCTTTTTGAATTTTAATACATTTTCAATCTACTAAGTCAAAGTTTCCAGTGGACATGTTCCACTGAAATAATTCTTCTTGCATTTCCAGATACAAAATTTTACAGTGCTGAGGCAGGAATGGTCTCTGCCACCCTAGCATTGCAGATTCATCTTCTACTTTAGTTTCTCTACAATCCCCTAAATCAATTTAACCATTAAAGTCTGGGGTCATTTCATCCGTCTCATGTTAGACACTAATTTGTGTGCTTATCACAACAGGATTGACTGAAAGATGCCAAAAGACATAGTAAAAAGATGTTAATTTTTTTTTTTTTAAAGATTTTATTTATTTATTTGACAGAGAGAGACACAGAGAGAGAGCGAACGCAAGCAGGGGGAGTGGGAGAGGGAGAAGCAGGCTCCCGGCAGAGCAGAGAGCCCGATGCGGGGCTCGATCCCAGGACCCTGGGATCATGACCTGAGCCGAAGGCAGACGCTTAACGACTGAGCCACCCAGGCGCCCCAAGATGTTAATTTTTTAAGGGCAGCTTATAGAAACTTATGTAGATGGTTTCACAAAGCAAGAAAAAAAAATAATCTGCCCCCAGACAGAGGTATGGCTCTAGGAATACCTCTGAAACAAATCTGGAAGGATGGGATGAGTAGGAGTTAGTATAGTGTTAGTGAAAATAAGGATGCATATAACTTCAGAGTACATGTTAGTCCCTTGAGGGACACAGATTGCATGGAGAATAAGTGATAACTTCAGGTTTGAATGTGTTGAGTTTAAGTGTCTTCTTACACCATTTGGAACTGGTTGCTCTCTAGATCTGCTGTATCACTGTCATCCCGGGAATACCCCTTGCCACTGTTCTCTGTTGGGGTCATTGCTTCTTAAACCCGCTGTGCTCCTTTTTCTTGATATATTCCTCCTTTGGGGGACATTCTCAAGAAGCTTCCAAGGACATGGTGAATAGAAAGTAAATCATTTGAAAATATTTTACCCTCACATTTAATAAACTGAGGCAGGAAGATATTTAGGTGCCATTTGTTATCTGGACTTTACCCAAATTGAAGAACAGAATAAGCTAAATTTTTATGTGAAATCTTGTTACCTATTTCCAAGATATTATGAAGCAAATATATTTAAATACCAAGGGCTATTTATGATTCTAGAGTGGGATGTTCCACTGTCTTCTTGCTTCTGATGCTAATTTTGTGGCATCTGATGCCACCCTGATTCCCAGGCATTTATAGTAGCCTGTTCAGTCTCTCTGGAGCTATATTATATATTTATTGCTAATTTTCTCAATATATGAACATTAAAATCTCAATTAGGAAAACAAAGCTTATTTCTTGTTTACATAAAGTCTGATACAGTTCATTAGGAGCTCTCCTCCATCTAGTGACCCAGGAATCCAAGTTCTTTCCATATTGTAATGCCACCATCTCAACATGTGGCTTTCAAGTTTCCTTTGACAAAGGAAGAAAGATTGGGAGGAAAGATACTAGGTCTTAATTGCTTTGGCACAGAAATGTCATGTCATTTCAGCTCATAGTACTTGGCAAAAAATATATGATTCTAACCCAGGGTTTCTAAACCTTGACCTATTGACATTTAGATTAGATATTGCCTTGTTGTGTGGGCTGTCCTCTGCATTGTAGGATATATGGCAACATCTCTGGTTTCCACATGAATGGCAATAACACCCCCCACTTATGACAACAAAAAATGTCTATTATTGTTGCCAGGGTGTCCTGGGAGGCAAAATTACTGCTGACTGAGAATCACTACTCTAACTGCAAGGAAGTCTTCTAGAAAAAGAAACATGTAAAATACTTTATGATTGCTAATGGTTTCTGTCACAGGAAGTTTTAAGCTTCTTTTTTCCTTAGTTTTTAAGTTTTCACAAGGAAATGTGTGGTAGGCAGATTTTCAAAATCACTCCAGTAATCCCCACCTCCTTCTGCTCATGCCCTGGGTAATTCTCCTAGAATATGTATGGGCTGGCCCAATGACTTGCTTCTAGCCAATACAATTTAACAAATGTAATGGGATATCACTTCCATGATTAGGTGTGACTTCTGTCTTGTTAGCAAACTCTTTCTTTTGCCTTCTTGGCATTTATGAGTTGGTATATCAAGTTGCCATACTGAAGAGACCTACAAGGCAAGTAACAAAGATGGTCTATGGCTAACAGCCAGCATGTTGTTTAGATTCTCATTCTAACAACCCACAAGGAATTAAATCCTGACAATAATTTGTGAGTGATCTTGGAAGTGGAGTCTTCCCAGGTTTGCCTTCAGATGAGACCCTAGTCTTGGCCAACACCTTGATTGCAGCCTTGTGAGAGACCTTCAAACAATGAAACCAGATAAATTATGTCTGATTCCTGACTCATTGAAACTGTGAGATGGTAAATGTATGTTTTTAGTTGCTACATGTTGTAATCATTTATTACATACAATGGATAATACAAAGTGCCTTACAATAGGTCTTTCAAAATTTATATTTGAGCACTATTTGGACACCTTAAATGTATAAATTTGTCTTTAGTTCTTCAAATTAAAAAAAAAAAAACAACACCTTTCATTGATAAATAACTTCCCATGGTCTTCTTTGTTCTTTTATTGCCCCCTGGAATTCTCTTTATTCTAATGTTAGACCTCTGGAACTGTGCCTCTCGTTTATCTTTTTGTTCCCATTTTCCTCCTCTGTCTTTATTTTACTTTCTGAGAGATCTCTTCAACTTTATCATTGAAACCTTCTGTTGAATTTTTAGCTTCCACTATTATGTTTTTAATTTCTAAGAATTCTTTCTCTCTTGCAGTATTCTTTTTTATAGCCTCCCTTTTTCATGGATGAGAAAATTTTCATTTCTCAGAAGATAATTATAGATTTTTAACTTTCCTTCTATCCTTCTGCATGGTTTCAGTTTTCTGAATGATTTTACATTTTATTTGGGTCCCTGCCTATTATATTTGGGAGTATGTTTACAAATATTTGGTGAATGTTATATCTCCTTTCATATTTTAACAGATTTGTTGAGGTGTAACTAGCACACAAGAAGCTGTACATGCTTAAAATATGTAATTTCATACATTTTGATAGTACATATATACCCATGGAAAAATCATCATGTTCCGGAAAATGAACATAACCATCATTTCCCAAGTTTTCCTCGTTCCCCATTTCTCAATTATTTGTGTTTAAAAGCAAAAGAGTAAAAAGATAATGGGAAGCTCTGGTTGGGTTGTTGGGGCTTGTTGAATAATGGCTCTCATTGTGGTGTGATTGGATAGTGATTTTATTAGTTACATATTACTGCATAACAAATTACTCCTAAATTAGCAGTTTCCATACATCTTTAGAGCAGGAAGTTAATCATCTCATAGTTTTTCTGAGTCGGGAATTTGGGCATAGCCAGGAATTTGGGCAAGGCCTGGGACATGGAATTTGGCTCAGTGTCTCTCACTGGGCTGAAATCAAGGTGTTGGCAAAAGTTGCAGGCATCTTACAGTTCCTTGGGGGAGGATTCACTTTCAAGCTTATTCATATGACTATTGGCAAGTCTAGTCCTTGCTTGTTATTGGTCAGAGACATCAGTTTCTTACCACTCATGCACCTCCTTGGGACAACATGGCAGTTGATTTCCCTCAGAGTGAGTGAGAGTCCCCAAGATAGAAGCCTCTGTCCTTTTGTATCCTAATCTTAGAAGTGGCATCTTCTCCCTTCTGCCATATTCTAGTCATTAGAAGTGAATCCCTAAATCCAGCCCATTACTCAAGAGAAGGGATTACACCAGGGCATGAATATCAAGAAGCATGGATCAATGGAGGCCATTTTAGGGGCTGCCTAGCACAAGAGTGAAGCCATTTTCTTGAAGAACCCAGAAATATCAGGATTTATTGACCTTTTCTTGTATGCCAGACAGAGACATCAGGCAATCTGTTATGTCAGGCATATCATTCTGGTCCCCAATAAGAGGAGGGAAGGAAGGAAAGTGGAAGCTATAGAGATAGCAACTAGGGGCTCTGAATCTGATTGTTCTGTATGAAACGTTTGTCTTCATCCAGCACAACATCCTTGTAGTCTTTGAAGACTAAGCAGTAAAACAGTATGATCACAATTGTGTTTCAAAATGATTACTCTGACAGTTGTGCAGATTGAACAAGAAATACTTAAAGATGTGAGACCACTTCACAGGTTATTGAAATGGAATGGTGGCAGAGTATGAAAGATTGGAAGAGATGTCTCACCAGAGGAGCAATTAATTGCCATAGCAACTCTACAGATTTGGGGTAGGCAAATGGGGAAAATATAAGAGACCATGTTTTATCCTCCCTTTCCTGCTTCTGAAGGACGCAACTGTTGCTGGTTAGAGAACACAATAATATAGGAACTCCAGGCTTGAAGCTAAACAACTATGAATGCCTAAATATTAATATTCCACCAGTGTTTTATTCCACAAGTTCTCAACTATGATTTCTTGACATGCTAGAATGTTTTCCTTAGCTATTATTAATAACAAATGATTTGTAGTATATCTCATAATTATGGAAACATTCTATTATGAGATATACTACATTCTACTATATACTATATTCTAATTATGAGATATACTACAAATCATTTGTTATTAATAATAGCTAAGGAAAAAATTCTGGAAATTATTCATACTTTAAAAATACACTATGTTAGATTTGCAGCATCCCTATAATACTACCCTTTATAATATATCCTTGATTGGGCATTGATCAATGGAGCATGCTAAGAAATAGAGTATAACCCAGAATCTATATTTACTATATGACAATCTTTAGTAATAGAGGAATCATACATATTGGATTTCAAAATAGAACTGAGAACCCACAATTAGTCTTCAGACAGAAATAGGGAGAAATGTTCACATGAAAGCAGGTAGTCATTACTCTGTAATTGTTTGTTCACAAGGTCTTTACCAACCAATAATACAGGTACTGATTTTTGCCGCACCTAAATGGTTACTTTTCCCCTCCTCATATCAGTTCCCCTATATATACAGTTAGCTTCTGCAGGCTATTAAAAATTAATTTAGGGGGGGAAGAGCAAGATGGCGGAGGAGTAGGAGACTTAAATTTCGTCTGGTCCCAGGAATTCAGCTACATGGGGATCAAACCATTCTGAACACCTACAAACTCAACAGGAGATCGAAGAAAAGAATAGCAGCAACTCTCTGAACAGAAAAGTGACCACTTTCTGGAAGGTAGGACATGCAGAGAAGTGAATCCGAGGTGATATTCGGGAAGATAGATGGCGGGGGAGGGGGCCTCCTTGAGCCGCTACCAGCAAGTGATAGAGCAGCGGAGCACAAAATCAGAACTTTTAGAAGTCTGCTCCACTGAGGGATGTCAGTCCAGTGGCTAAGCGGGGGTGGAACCCTCGCCGGGACAGTGTGGTCTCAGGACCCTTGGGGTCACAGAAAGACTGGGGGTGCCTGAGTGCAGCAGAGCTCCCAGGTATCAAAGCAGGGAAGCCGGCTGCAGAGACGGAGCCAAGGAGTGGGCTCTCAGCTCGGGGTTGCCATAAACTGTGATCCGCGGCACAGTCAGGCCACTGTTCTTCCAGCAGGGACCCAATAAGTGGCAGATCCGGGGAGACTCCCCTTCCTCCCCCGGAGGAGTGGCGTGGGAGCTCACTGCGGGAATCTGCTGGGTTTGGAGACTCCACATGGGGTCGTGTGCCAGAGATAGAAACACTCGGCAGCAGGCCAGGTGAGCACGGAGTGCAGCTGGAGACCGGGGAGACGGGAATTAATGACTGCTTTTCTAAGGGGGCTCACTGAGGAGTGGGGCCCCAAGTTCTCGGCTCCTCTGAGGCAGAGATTGGGAGGCCACCATTTTCACTCTACTCCTCCAAAGCTGTAGGGAAAGCTTGCAGGGAACAAAAGCTCCTGAGAGCAAACCCGAGCAGATTCTTTAGCCCAGCCCCCGGCAAGGGCAGGGTAATTCCGCCTCCAGCAAAGACATTTGAGAACCATGGCAACAGGCCCGTCCCCCAGAAGATCAGCAAGAACAGCCAGCCAAGACCAAGTTTACCAATCAATGAGAACTACAGAACTCCAGCACTAGGGGAATAAAGCATATAGAATTCATGGCCTTTTTTCCCATGATTCTTTAGTCTTTCAAAGTTAATTTTTTTTCTTTTTCTATTTTTTTTTTAATTTTTCTTTTTCCCTTTTTCAACCAAATCTTATCAATTGCTTTTTAAAAAATCTTTTTTATTTTTCATTTTTAGTCATATTCTATCCCTTCATTGTAGTTAACCTTATTTTTGGTATATATATATATGTTATTCTCTCTTTAAAATTTTGGGATACAGTTTCTTCTAACAGACAAAAATATGCCCTAAATCTCTAGTATATGGCTTTATTCTAGTCTCCTGCCTGATCACATTCTCTCCCTTTTTTTTAAATTACTCTTCTTCCTTTTTTCAACCAACTTATCAATTCCTTTTATAAAATCCTTCATAATTTGCATTTTACAGTCATATTCCATCTGTTCATCGTATTTACCATTATTTTTTACATATACTAGTTTTTCTTTCTTTAAAATTTTGGGAGGCACTTTCTACTAACAGACCAAATTATGCCCCAAATCTAGTCTATGGCACTGATCTATGCACCAGCCTGATCATATTTGATCATATTCTTTTCTTTTTCTTTCTTTTTTTTTTCTTTCCCTTTCTTTTCCCCCAGTTTCAGATCTCTTCTGATTTCTTTAGTGTATATTCTTCTGGGGTCATTGTTACCCTGTTAGCATTCTGTTCTCTCATTCATCTATTGTCCTCTGGACAAAATGACAAGATGGAAAAAATCATCTCAAAAAAAAGAACAAAAGACAGTACCAACTGCCAGGGACCTAATCAGTACAGACATTAGTAAGATGGCAGAACTAGAGTTCAGAATGGCGATTGTAAAGACACTAGCTGGGCTTGAAAAAATCATGGGAGATACTAGAGAAACCCTTTCTGGAGAAATAAAAGAAGTAAAATCTAACCAAATCGAAATCAAAAAGGCTATTAATGAGGTGCAATAAAAAATGGAGGCTCTAACTACTAGGATAAATGAGGCAGAAGAGAGAATTAGTGATATAGAAGACCAAAAGATGGAAAATAAAGAAGCTGAGAAAAAGAGATAAAGAACTACTGGATCACAAGGGCAGAATTGAAGAGATAAGTGATACCATAGACGAAACAATACTAGAACATTTGGGATCCCAGAAGAAGAAAGAGAGGGAAAAAAGGTATACTGGAGCAAATTATATCAGAGAACTTCCCTAATTTGGGGAAGGAAACAGGCATCAAAATCCAGGAGGCACAGAGAAGCCCCTCAAAATCAATAAAAATAGGTCAACACCCTGACATCTAATAGTAAAACTTATGAGTCTCAGAGACACAGAGAAAATCCTGAAAGCAGCTCAGTACAAGATGTCTGTAACCTACAATGGTAGAAACATTAGATTGGCAACAGGCCTATCCACAGAGACCTGGCAGGCCAGAAAGGACTGGCATGATATATTCAGAGAACTAAATGAGAAAAATATGCAGCCAAGAATACTATATCCAGCTAGGCTGTCATTGAAAATAGGAGAGATAAAAAGCTTCCAGGACAAACAAAAACTAAAGGAATTTGCAAACACAAAACCAGCCCTACAAGAAATCTTGAAAGGGGTCCTCTAAGCAAAGAGAGAGCCTAAAAGTAACATAGACCAGAAACAACACAGACAATATACAGTAACAGTCACCTCACAGGCAATACAGTGGCTCTAAATTCATATTTTTCAATAGTTACCCTGAATGTAAAGGGGCTAAATGCCCCAATCAAAAGACCCAGGGTATCAGAATGGATAAAAAAACAAGGTGCATCGATATGCTGTCTGCATGAGACTCATTTTAGACCCAAAGACACCCCCAGATTAAAAGTGAGGGGGTGGAAAACCATTTACCATGCTAATGGACACCAAAAGAAAGCTGGGGTGGCTATACTTAGATCAGACAAATTAGATTTTAAACCAAAGACTATAATAAGAGATGAGGAAGGACACTATATCATACTTAAAGGGTCTATCCAACAAGAAGATCTAACAATTGTAAATATCTATGCCCCTAACATGGGAGCAGCCAATTATATAAGCCAATTAATAACCAAAGCAAAGAAACACATCAACAACAATACAATAATAGTGGGAGACTTGGGCGCCTGGGTGGCTCAGTTGGTTAGGCGACTGCCTTCGGTTCAGGTCATGATCCTGGAGTCCCTGGATCGAGTCCTGCGTCGGGCTCCCTGCTCGGCGGGGAGTCTGCTTCTCCCTCTGACCCTCCCCCCTCTCATGTGTTCTCTCTCTCTCATTCTCTCTCTCTCAAATAAATAAATAAAATCTTTAAAAAAAAAATAATAGTGGGAGACTTTAACACCCCTCTCACTGAAATGGACAGATCATCTAAGCAAAAGATCAACAAGAAAATAAAGACTTTAAATGACACACTGGACCAAATGGACTTCACAGACATATTCAGAACATTCCATCCCAAAGCAACAGAATACATTCTTCTCTAGTGCCCATGGAACATTCTCCAGAATAGATCACGGCCTAGGTCACAAATCAGGTCTCAACTGGTACCAAAAGATTGGGATCATTCCCTGCCTATTTTCGGACCACAATGCTTTCAAACTAGAACTCAATCACAAGAGGGAAAGTCAGAAAGAACTCAAATACATGGAGGCTAAAGAGCATCCTACTAAAGAATGAATGGGTCAACCAGGAAATTAAAGAAGAATTTAAAAAATTCATGGCAACAAATGAAAATGAAAACACAACTGTTCAAAAATCTTTGGGATGCAGCAAAGGCAGTCCTAAGAGGAAAGTATATAGCAGTACAAGCCTTTCTCAAGAAACAAGAAGGGTCTCAAATACACAACCTAACCCTACACCTAAAGGAGCTGGAGAAAGAAGAGCAAATAAAGCCTAAACCCAGCAGGAGAAGAGAAATAATAAAGATCAGAGCAGAAATCAATGAAATAGAAACCAAAAGAACAGTAGAACAGATCAATGAAACTAGGAACTGGTTCTTTGAAAGAATTAACAAGATTGATAAACCCCTGGCCAGACTTACCAAAAGAAAAGAGAAAGGACCCAAATAAATAAAATCATGAATGAAAGAGGAGAGATCACAACCAACACCAAAGAAATGCAAACAATTATAAGAACATATTATGAACAACTCTATGCCAGCAAATTAGATAACCTGGAAGAAATGGATGCATTCCTAGAGATGTATAAACTACCAAAACTGAACCAGGAAGAAACAGAAAACCTGAACAGACCCATAACCACTAAGGAAATTGAAGCAGTCATCAAAAATCTCCCAACAAACAAGTGCCCAGGGCCAGATGGCTTCCCAGGGGAATTCTAACAAACATTTAAAGAAGAATTAATACTTATTCTTCTGAAACTGTTCCAAAATATAGAAATGGAAGGAAAACTTCCAAACTCGTTTTATGAGGCCACCATTACCTTGATCCCAAAACCAGACAAAGAACCCATCAAAAAGGAGAATTACAGACCAATATCCTTGATGAGCATGGATGCAAAAATTCTCACCACAATACTAGCCACTAGGATCCAACCGTACATTAAAAGGATTATTCACCACGACCAAGTGGGATTTATCCCTGGGCTGCAAAGTTGGTTGAACATCTGCAAATCAATCAATGTGATACAATACATTAATAAAAGAAAGAACAAGAACCATATGATCCTATCAATAGATGCAGAAAAAGCATTTGATAAAGTACAGCATCCTTTCTTGATTAAAACTCTTCAGAGTGTAAGGATAAAGGGTACATACCTCAATATCATAAAAGCCATCTATGAAAAACCCACAGCGAATATCATTGTCAATGGGGAAAAACTGAGAGCTTTCCCCCTAAGGTCAGGAACATGGCAGGGATGTCCACTATCACCACTGCTATTCAACATAGTACTAGAAGTCCTAGCCACAGCAATCAGACAACAAAAAGAAATAAAAGACATCTGAATCAGCAAAGAAGAAGTCAAACTCTCACTCTTTGCAGATGATATGATACTTTATGTAGAAAACCCAAAAGACTCCACCCAAAACTGCTAGAACTCATACAGGAATTCAGTCAAGTGGCATATATAAAATCAATGCACAGAAATCAGTGGCATTCCTATACACAAACCATAAGACAGAAGAAAGAGAAATTAAGCAGTTGATCCCACTTACAGTTATACCCCAAACCATAAGATACCTAGGAATAAATCTAACCAAAGAGGCAAAGAATCTGTACTCAGAAAACTATAAAATACTCATGAAAGAAATTGAGGAAGACACAAAGAAATGGAAAAACGTTTCATGCTCATGGATTGGAAGAACAAATATTGTGAAGATGTCAATGCTACCTAGAGCAATGTACACATCTAGTGCAATCCCTATCAAAATACCATCCACTTTTTTCAAAGAAATGGAACAAATAATCCTAAAATTTGTATGGAACCAGAAAAGACCCTGAATAGCCAGAGGAATGTTGAAAAAGAAAAGCAAAGCTGGTGGCATCACAATTCTGGACTTCAAGCTCTATTACAAAGGTGTCATCATCAAGGCACTATGGTACTGGCACAAGAACAGACACATAGATCAATGGAACTGAATAGAGAGCCCAGAAATGGACCCCCAACTCTATGGTCAACTAATCTTTGACAGAGCAGGAAAGAATGTCCAATGGAAAAAAGACAGTCTCTTCAACAAATGGTGTTGGGAAAATTGGGCAGCCACATGCAGAATGAAACTGGACCATTTCCTTACACCACACACAAAAATAGATTCCAAATGGTTGAAAGACCTCAGTGTGAGACAGGAGTCCATCAAAATCCTAGAGGAGAACACAGGCAGCAACCTCTTTGACCTCAGCCACAGCAACTTCTTCCTAGAAACATTGCCAAAGGCAAGGGAAGCAAGGGCAAAAATGAACTATTGGGACTTCGTCAAGATAAAAACCTTTTGCACAGCAAAGGAAACCATGAGAGACTGTGGACTCTGAGAAACAAACTGAGGGTTCTAGAGTGGAGGACGGCGGGGGATGGGTTAGCCTGGTGATGGGTATGAAAGAGGACAGTCAACAAAACCAAAAGACAACCAACAGAATGGGAGAAGATATTTGCAAATAACATATCAGATAAAGGGCTAGTATCCAAAATCTATAAAAAACTAATCAAACTCAACACCCAAAGAACAAATGATCCAATCAAGAAATGGGCAGAAGACATGAACAGACATTTTTCCAAAGAAGACATCCAAATGGCCAACAGACACATGAAAAAGTGCTCAACATCCCTCAGCATCAGGGAAATCCAAATCAAAACCTCAATGAGATACCACCTCACACCAGTCAGAATGGCTAAAATTAAGGAGTCAGGAAATGACAGATGTTGGCGAGGATGCAGAGAAAGGGGAACCGTCCTACACTGTTGGTGGGAATGCAAGCTGGTGCAGCCACTCTGGAAAACAGTATGGAGGTTCCTCATAAAGTTGAAAATAGAGCTACCATATGACCCAGCAATAGCATTACTGGGTGCTTAGCCCAGAGATACAAATGTAGTGATCTGAAGGGGTACATGCTCCCCAATGTTTATAGCAGCAATGTCCACAATAGCCAAACTGTGGAAAGAGCCAAGATGTCCATCAACAGATGAATGGATAAAGAAGATGTGTATACATATACAATGTAATATTATGCAGCCATCAAAAAACACGAAATCTTGCCATTTGCAACGGTGGATGGAACTGGAGGGTATCATGCTAAGCGAAATAAGTCAATCAGAGAATGACATGTATCATATGATCTCTTTGATATGAGGAATTCTTAATCTCAGGAAACAAACTGAGGGGTGGTGGGGGGTTGGAGGGATGGGGTGGCTGGGTGCCCCAGCCATGTGCTATGGTGAGCGCTGTGAATTGTGTAAGATTGATGAATGCTCAGACCAGTAACTCTGAAACAAATAATATATGTTAAAAAAAAAATAGTAGGAAGGGAAAAATGAAGGGGGGAAAATCGGAGGGGGAGATGAACCATGAGAGACTGTGGACTCTGAGAAACAAACTGAGGGTTCTAGAGTGGAGGACGGTGGGGGATGGGTTAGCCTGGTGATGGGTATGAAAGAGGGCATGTATTGAATGGAGCACTGGTTGTTATATGCAAACAATGAATCATGGAACACTACATCAAAAACTAATGATGTAATGTATGGTGATTAATATAACATAATAAAATAAAATTTTTAAAAATTAATTTAAAATTAATTTAAAAATTAAAATTAAATTTTTTTCTTCTATTCATATTTCTTTTGAGAGGGAGGGAAAGAGAAGCAGGGAGTGGCAGAAGGAAAGGGAGAAAAAGAATCCCAAGCAGACTCCCCACCCAGTGCAGAGCCTGACATGGGGCTCCATCTGACAATCCTGAAATCATGACCTGAGCTGAAATCAAGAGTCACTTAACCAACTGAGCTACCAAGGTGCCCTAAATAGAAGAAAATCGATGGACAGAGGTTAGTTTTACCCTAGAGAGGTTACTTACTCTAAATCAAGTTCTACTGAGGGTTAAAAGAATCTTGCAGAGATAGGAAGGGCCCTGTTTTCCAAACAGACTGAGGATAATAGCACTATTCAGCAATCTGAAATACAGATAGAATGGGTAGGAAAAAAAAAAATCTCACATTCCAGCATAGCCACATTAGATAAAAACATACCAGAAATTCCTCCCAGTTTCTGTCCAGCTACAGATCTAACTTTGGGTATCCACTAGCATGCAAATGTATAGAAAGGGACACTGGACAATTTGTAAATACTTTTTGTTGGCAAAGACCAGTCCTATATAGACCTCTCCTCAATAAATGGCAAGTAGGAGAAAACTTCCAAAGTAATCTCTAACTTACTGAAAGCCAAAAAGAATGTACATCAATGCATATATCTAGAAAAAAATAAACTTAAAAAATTATTTACAGCAGGAATCTGAAAGTAGATATAGAATACTACTTGGCACTTAATAGGATATAAAATATATCTACAAAATAGGAACTTAAAGTCCTAAGAATAGAAAAGTCAGAGAGAAAAAGATGAGAAAAGTTGGTATGAAAAGATAAAATGCCATGGTAAAAGACCAAGACATAGGAAAGCATTTTAAGAAAACAGAGGAGACATGAAAAATAAACCAGTGTTAAGGATTATGAATTCAAGATTTCCAGAGACAGAGGAAAATATAAAGTTCAAATAAAGAGAGAACTAAAATGGAATAAAATGTTATACAACCCAAGAATTATCAATTTTTAAAATCCCAGAAAATTTGAAATAGAAGCAGTATTCAAAGATATGACCACAGAAAGCTTACAGAGCTGAAACAGACGTAAGTATGTGTATTTAAATGACTTTCTATACCAGTTCAAAAAACCATGATGAGAGACCCAAGGAAAAAAGTATAAAAGCAAAATTCTACAAATATTGAGAGAGAGAAATAAATGTAAATAAAATCAGCCTTAGGTTTTGCCACTGCAATATAAAATGATAAAAGAACTGATTTTGTTCCCAAGAATTTTTAGATTTTCAAGTACTTAAATTCTTCACGTGTACTTTTTTGTTATATTGCTTATATTTTATTCTAAAATGTTTTCCAGTTGCATTTTTAAATTTTAAGTCCAGTATACTTAACATACAGTGTTATGTTAGTTTCAGGTATACAATATACAATTATTGTATATACAAAATTCATTACTCAGTCCTCGTATAAGTCTACTCTTAATCTCCTTGACCTATTTCATCCATCCCCCGACCAGTCACCCCTCTGGTTTTGGTATGAGGATAATGCTGGCCTCATAAAATGAATTTGGAAGTTTTCTTTCATCTTTTTTTTTTTTTTTTTGGAATAATTTGAGAAGAGTATGTATTAACAGAATCTACCTGTGAAGCCGTCTGGACCTGGACTTTAGTTTGTTGGGAGTTTTTTGTTTACTGATTCAAGTTCATTGCTGGTAATCGACTCTAAATTTTCTATTTCTTCCTAATTCAACTTTGAAAGGTTGTATGTTGCTAGGAATTTATCCACTTCTTCTAGGTTGTCCAGTTTGTTGGAGAATAATTTTTCATGATCATCTCCTATAATACTTTATATTTCTGTGATGTCCATTGTTTTCTCCTTTTTTATTTCTGATTTTGTTTGAATCCTCTCTCTCTATGATTTATGAGTCTGGCTAAGGGTTTATCAATTTTGTTGATTTTTTTCAAAGAACCAGCTCCTGGTTTCATTGATCTATTGTTGTTTTTTTTTTTTTTTAAAGATTTTATTTATTTATTCATGAGAGACAGAGAGAGAGAGAGGCAGAGGCAGAGGGAGAAGCAGGCTCCCTCCCCGCTGAGCAGGGAGCCTGATGCGGGACTTGATCCCAGGACCCTGGGATCATGACCCGAGCCGAAAGCAGACGCTTAACCATCTGAGCCACCCAGGCGCCCGATCTATTGTTTTCTTAGCTTCATTTTGTTTATTTCTGCTTTACATTTTAGGGTTTGTTTTGTTTTGTTAAGTAGGCTCCATGCTGGGCTCAACTCAGGGCCTGAACTCACAACCCTGAGATCAAGACCTGAGCTGAGATTGAGAGTTGGATGCTTAACCAACTGAGGCACACTTCTGCTTTACTCTTTATTATTTCCTTTCTTCTACTGTTTTTTTTTTTTTTTTAAGATTTTTATTTATTTATTTGACAGAGAGAGAGAGCACAAGCAGGGGAGTGGCAGGCAGAGGCAGAGGGAGAAGCAGGCTCCCTGCAGAGCAGGGGGAGCCTGATGTGGGACTCGATCCCAGGACTCTGGGATCATGACCTGAGCTGAAGGCAGTCACTTAACCAACTGAGCCACCCCAGGCACCCTCTTCTACTGGTTTTGAATTTTGTTTGTTCTTCTTTTTCTTGCTCCTGTAGGTATAAGGTTGGGGTGTTTATTTCAGATTTTTCTTGTTTCTTGAGGTAGGCCTGTAATGCTATAAAATTTACTCTTAGAACAGCTTTTGCTGCATCCCAAAGATTTTGGACCTATAGTGTTTTCATTTGTCTCCATGTATTCTTGGATGACTTCTTTGATTTCCTGGTTCACCCATTCATTGTGTTAGTAGCATATTACTTAACCTCCATATATTTGTGTTCTTTCCAGATTATTTTCTTGTGGTTGATTTCTAGTTTCTCTAGTGCCCTGCAATGCAATTTCCCATTCACCAGGACCTGGCACTTCAGAGGTGTCTCCTGTGTGTTACCTGCACCTTGGTCCTACAAGACTCTCCTACAAGACTGTTGACTTTTCTAATTTTAGGTTTTAAGCCCTGCTGATTGTAAGAACTCTTGGAATTTGGCCCCTCTGGCTTTCACAGCTAAATGTTATGAGGATTAGTTTCCCCATCCAGGCTTCCTGGTGTAAGAGTCTGTTTCTCTTTCCTGTGTCCATGGTGTCCATCCCTTTTCTGGACAGTCCAATCGGCCCATTTAGCTTCTGACCTGGTCTCTGTCCTTGCTACTATCTTTGATGTGGCCTCTTCTCTACATTTAACTGTAAAGAGTCCGTTCTGCCAGTCTTTGGGTCATTTTCTTGGTTATTTACACTGATGTGGCTTTCAACTAATTGTATTCATGGAATGAGATGAACTTAGGGTCCTCCTACTCTTCCATCTTTTTCCGGGAATCCAATTTATGATTTTTAAAAATTGAATGGCTCATGCTTTTGGTGCAGTAATTAAGAAATCTTGCATAAGCCAAAAAAGAAATGAAATCTTGCCATTTTCAATGACGTGGATGGAACTGGAGAGTGTTATGTTGAGCAAAATAAGTCAATCAGAGAAAGACATGTATCATATGACCTCACTGATATGAGGAATTCTTAATCTCAGGAAACAAACTGAGGGTTGCTGGACTGGTGGGGGGTGGAGGGATGGGGCAGCTGGGTGATAGACATTGGGGAGGTTATGTGCTATGGTGAGAGCTGTGAATTGTGCAAGACTGTTGAATCACAGATCTGTACCTCTGAAACAAATAACACATTATATGTTAAAAAAAAAAAAGAAGAAGATAGCAGGAGGTGAAGAATGAAGGGGGGGAAATTGGAGGGAGGAGATGAACCATGAGAGACGATGGACTCTGAAAAACAAACTGAGGGTTCTAGAGGGGAGGGGGGTGGGGGGATGGGTTAGCCTGGTGATGGGTATTAAAGAGGGCAGGTTCTGCATGGAGCACTGGGTGTTATACGCAAATAATGAATCATGGAACACTACAGCAAAAAAAAAAAAAAAAGAAAGAAATCTTGCATAAACCACAAAAGATTTTCTTCTATTTTTCTTTCAGAAATTATATAATTTTAAGTGTGAAATTTGTTTTGGATCCATTTTGAGTTAATTTTCTATATCATACAAGGTATTTGTCAATTTTTTTGTATATGGAATTCCAGACATTCCAGCACCATTTAAGAGACTGTCCTTTATCCATTGTCATTACATTTGCACCTTTGTCAAAATACAATTGACTGCATTTGTGTAGGTATATTTTTAGACATTTTTTTCTGTTCTGTTGATCTATTTGTCTATCTTGATGCCCATGCCACACTCTCTCACTTGCTGTAGTTTTATAACAAGTGTAGATACCAGGTAATATTCTTATTTTTCAAAATTGCTTTTTAAATTCTAGTTCTTTTTTTTTCCATGTAAATTTCATAATCAATTTTATGAGCTATGACTATAAAAATACTGTTGAGATATTGTGATTGCACTGCAGCTGTGGATCAGTTTCAAGAATATTGACATCTTCACAATATTGATTTCACCAATTCATGAACACTGTATCTCTCTCCTCTTTAGATCTTTTTTTGGTTACTTTTATCAGTGTTTTTTGTTTGTTTGTTTGTTTGTTTTTACTTCCTTCACGTTATATCTAATTATTATATGGTTTGGTTTTGCTGCTCTTGTAAAACATTTTTATTGTGATTTCTAATTATTAATTACTAGTATATACAATTACAGTTGATTTTGTATATTGGCCTTTTGTTATGTAACCTTGCTAAACTCACTTATTCTGGTGACTCTTGTAGATTTCATAGGATTTTAGCAGATAATTTTATCAACTGTAAGTTTTTTTTTTTAAGTGCCTATTCATTTCCTTTCTCTATTATATATAATGTAAGCTATATGTTTTCATAGATTTCCTGTGTTAGAAATAGAAAACTATTTCTAGTTTTATTTTATTATTTTTTAAAGATTTTATTTATTTGCAAGAGAGTGTGAACATAAGCAGGGGGGAGGGGCAGAGGGAGAGGCAGACTCCCCACTGAGCAGGGAGCCAGATATAGGGCTCTATCCCAGGACTCTGAGATCGTGACCTGAGCCTAAGGTAGACACTTAACTGACTGAGCCCACCCAGGCACCCCTATTTCTAGTTTTAAGAGTTTTTATTTTGAAGGAATATTGAATTTTGTTAAATGCTTTTCTTCATCTATTTAAATAATCATATAAAGGTTTTTCTTCTTTAGTCTAGGAATATAGTAATTATAATGATTGATTTTTCAATGTTGAAATGGCATTCCTGGAATAAAACCCACTGGCTCATAATTTATTATCTTTTTTACATATTGCTTAATTTTATTTGCTATCATTTTGTAAAAAAATTTATGTCTTTATAGATTTTGGATACTAGCCCTTTATCTGATATGTCATTTGCAAATATCTTCTCCCATTCTGTTGGTTGTCTTTTGGTTTTGTTGACTGTTTCCTTTGCTGTGCAAAAGCTTTTTATCTTGATGAAGTCCCAATAGTTCATTTTTGCCCTTGCTTCCCTTGCCTTTGGCGATGTTTCTAGGAAGAAGTTGCTGTGGCTGAGGTCAAAGAGGTTGCTGCCTGTGTTCTCCTCTAGGATTTTGATGGACTCCTGTCTCACACTGAGGTCTTTCAACCATTTGGAATCTATTTTTGTGTGTGGTGTAAGGAAATGGTCCAGTTTCATTCTGCATGTGGCTGTCCACATTTTCCCAACACCAATTGTTGAAGAGACTTTTTCCATTGGACATTCTTTCCTGCTTTGTATTATGTCTATGTTCATGAAAAATAGCCATCACTGATTTTTTCTTGTAACACCTTTTTCTGGTTTTAGTATCAGGGCAGTGCTGGACTCATAATATGAATTAGAAAGTGTTACCTTTTTTGTAGAGTAGATATGATTTCTTCCTTAAAGGTTTGGGAGAATTCATAAATCCATTTGGCCCAGTATTTTCTTTCTTGGAAGGATTTTAACTATGAATTCAATTCCTTTATCTGTATTAGTCACGTTACATTCATTTCTTCTTGAATGAACTTTGATACTTTTACCTTTCAAGGAATTTGCCTATTGCATTTAAGCTATTCAATTTATGGGCATTAAGTAGTTTGTAATATTATATTATATATTATATTATTATCCTTTTAATGTCTGTAAGATCTGTAATGATTCCATTTTAATTTGATATTGATAATTTGTAGCTTCCTTTTTTTTTTTAACTTGGTAAGTCTGGCTAGAGGTTTATCATTTTTTTGATCTTTGCGAAGAACAAGGATTTGATTTCCATTTACTCTGTTTTTTCCACTTTCAATTTCATTTATTACTGCACTTATATTTATTTATTTATTATTTATTTATTTATTTTAAAGATTTTATTTATTTATTTGAGACAGAGAGAATGAGAGAGAGAGAGCACATGAGAGGGGGGAGGGTCAGAGGGAGAAGCAAGCTCTTTGCTGAGCAGGGAGCCCGATGCGGGACTCGATCCAGGGACTCCAGGATCATGACCTGAGCCGAAGGCAGTCGCTTAACCAACTGAGCCACCCAGGCGCCCCTGCACTTAGATTTATTATACTTTCTTCTACTTGAAGTTTAATTTGCCTTCCTTTACCATTTCTTAAAGTGGAAGCTTAGATCACCAATTTGAGATATTTTGTTTTCTAATATAAACATTTAATGTTATACATTTCCCTTTAAACATTGCTTTAACTGTATTTTACATTTTACATTCTTTAACTGCATTTAACATTTAAAATTTTTGTTTTCTTTCAATTTAAAACATTTTCTACTTTTCATATGACTTCTTTTCTCATGGAATTAATGTACACACTCCTAAATAACCCAAATATTTGGAGATTTTCCAGATACCTGTTACTGTTTTCTAATTTAAGGGTTTTTTTTTTTTTTTTACAATCTTAGAATAAACTTTCTATGATTTTTATTAAATATGTTATGATTTGATTTATGGCTTAGAATATTGTCTATCTTGGTGAATGTTCTATGTATACATGAAAATAATTTATATTCTGCTGTTGTTAGTTGGAACGTTCTATAATGTTTATTACATAAAGTTAGTTGATAATGTTTCAGGCTCTGATATCCTTACTGATTTTCTGCCTAATTGTTATATTACTTGCTGAGAAAGAATTGTTTAACTGTGTAAGTATTATAGATACTTCAAATTCAAAGTATGGATTTGTCTATTTCTCTCTTCACTTCCATTATTTGCTTCATGTATTCATAAGTACATGTTTTAGCCCCATCCATTTTTAGGACTGTTTTTTATTCTTAGTGAATTGATTTCCACCCCTACCATTTAGTAATGTCCTTTTTTAGTTTAGCCCTGGTAATATTTTTTGTTCTGAAGTCAAATCACACTGCTTAAGGTGTTTATGTTTTATAATATTGGCCTTTATTGCTTTATGGAATTAAAAATGAGTCTTGGTTTTTATAAAGTGAAGTTGTGAAAGAACTAAACAGGCTGACTATGACGAATAACTCAGATGAGGAAACCAAGTCTCAGAGAGTTCAGACAAGGTAAGAGAGGCTCCAATGAGAGTCTGAGATGAGGAAATTAAAGTGCTGAGGGGCTGCAGGCTGTGTTACAACCCAGATAGTTAGTGGCAGAGCCAGAGCTAAGATCCTTATACGGGGTCATCTCTAGTTTCACCCAAACTAAAAACATGTCTGTCAATGAATTTGCTCTTAATGAGCACCTTATTATCAAAAAGTTCTGAAGGTAAACAGTAGAGATTCAAAGTCAAGTATCTTATGCCTGGGATTTTCAGAATGGGGATTCCACTTCGCTCTGGTAATAAATTACAGAGAACAGCTCATTGTGCTTCAGGTAAATGCACCAAAAGAAATTGTAAATTCATTTCCATTTTGTATATTCTGATCTCATGACATCAGTGAAATAATCAGTATGTGGTAGCAATGTGACCCTCAAATAAAGTCAGCTCCAGTTCTTGGTGCAATGGCTTTATGAATTAGCTATTACTTTTTGGTTTTTTACACATTGAAGAGAGTAAATGCACGCATTGGGGTACAGTGTTTTCCATTATATTTGAAACTGAACACTGCCCTTTATCACTTTTGCAGGAGAAAATATGATTGACAAGTGCAGTTGGTATAAAGTCATTAGTAGATTGCTCTTTTACTTTTTTCTTTCACTGGCATCATCCTTCTAACCGACTAAACTGAAAATTAAAACACTAGGCTACAAATTGGGAAATTCTTTTATCAAAATATCTTTTTATTTCCTGTCCTTTCTTCCATGTTCTCTTATTCAAATTGCTACAGTAATCTTGGAATTTTTACAGCTGTCCCTTTTAAGGTACATTTTCAGAATTTGCTCAGAGAAGACTTGATGGAATCTATTTTCAGTCTCAGTAGGAGAATCCTAATTTGCATCTCTTCATGGGTTGCTGTGGCCTAAATTGATCTACATTGACCTAGTTCATTTTAAATCAATTCAAGTTTTTTTGTGTGTGCACACAGAACCAACTACTACCTGTACTTAGAGGCTGCAAAATCAATCCCAAGGAAATTTAAGCAATCTGAATGGGTTCTTCAAATAAAAGTATACTGTATTGTACTGTTCAAAATTGAGAAGGGCACTGAGGTGAAACTAAGAAGTTAGAAGAGTTTAATCAACCAACTAGTCAAAAATTGTATCAGTTGTCTGTGATACAAAATACATTTTGTTCCTCCTAATTATTACTGTATCATCTGATGTCATTGCTATAAAAATCAGTTCTAATACCATGTTATTATATTTAAGTATACTTAATTTCTTTTAAGTATACTTTGTGGCAAGAGGGACAATTGTTATTCTCCTACAGTTGTAAAGATTGCACTAGGCTATTTCTTAAAGCCAAGATTCTGTAGCCAGCTTTACTTTAGAAGTGAGATGTTAAAAAAAAAAAAAAGTAAACTGAATAAGGGTCTTTGGTAGTTCACTTTGCTAGAACATTTAGCCAGAGTCAACAAAAATAATGGAACTTCTCTCAGTATTTTAGCACTTGCTTGTAAACAAATTTTCTCTTAAGCTGAACTATAAGGAGATAATTATAATTCTTATTGTACTTAAAAAAAGATCCCATGCTGGAAATATATCACATTATTGAGCTTTAAAAATACCAAATGTGCAATAAATGCTGTTCATAAATGACTATAATATTAAGTATAAATAATAAATGCTAGGAAGGTAGGGCTATAGGATTTCTTAGAAGGGAAAGAAAACTTCTTGCTGGAAAGAATTAGGAAATGTTTAATTGATAGTAAGTCACTTCCACAATATACCTGCACTTGTGCTAAGCATGGAAATGTGAGGGTGAATCCAAGAGTTGTATACTTTAGCAGATTGAATGGGCTATAATAGATTGTAAGATGAATCAAAAGTGCAGAGATTTGTGATAAGATAATTTAGGAGGCTATTTCAAAAGTACAGGTGAAGCTTGTGAAACATGAATAGAGAGTAGCCAGTAGAGATGAAGACCAGGTAGAAAAATGAAAATATAACTTGAGGCCACTATTTGGATTTGAAAAGCATGAGAGGGAGAAGAGTAAAGTAACCAACTAACTACCTACTAACTAACTAAAGCAAAACAGAGATGTTGAGCCTAGATATTTCAGAGGTTGATAGTGCTTTTACCAAAAAGAGAATAAGAAAGAGGGCCAAATTTTAGAAGGATCCATTAAATTTTTAGCCTTTAAAGGCTAAGGTGGATACTTATTTGATTACTGATGAATGACACTAAATTACTTCAGTTTTAGACATACTGTACTGAGTTTTTGGTGTCACCAAGATGTTCAGGTAGAGGTGCCCACCAAGTAGTTGCAAAGGGAGAAGCATGGTAGAGAGGTAATAAAAACTTCCCAGGGAAAGGCAGTAATTAAATCCACATGATTAAAAGGAAGGACATAACAGCAAGGAGAGAAAACTTTGGAACAAAGAAAATCCAGAGAAGACACAACCACAGATGGGGGAGGAAAACTAGAAAGAAAAAATGTGTTAGGGTGCCTGGGTGGCTCAGTTGGTTAAGCGACTGCCTTTGGCTCAGGTCATGATCCTGGAGTCCCGGGATCGAGTCCCACATCGGGCTTCCTGCTCAGCAGGGAGTCTGCTTCTCCCTCTGACCCTCCCCCCTCTCATGTGCTCTCTCTCTCTCTCCCCCATTCTCTCTCTCAAATAAATAAATAAAATCTTTAAAAAATTTAAAAAAAAAAAAGAAAAAATGTGTTAGAAAACAGAGAAGCAATTTTAAAAGGGGATAGTTAGGCAAAGACAGAGATATGGATATATGATATGTTAAGAACAAAGAAAAAAGGTTAAAAACCAGTTAAATTTATTTTATTTTGCAGAAGGTTTTTTCTTTCTTTCATTAACTTCTTTCCTTTCTAAATATTTATGGGCATGAATCCAGAACAGTATGTATCATCAAAGTGCAAATTGTCTATGATCATATCTCCTTAAGATAATTGCTGTTTAATTTGGCTTATTTCCTTCCAGTCACTTTCAGTATATGTGGAAATAGTCAATGAGAATGCATTAGTTATCAAATGTGCCATTTGTCAATGTAACATTATGGTCTTTGAACTGTTTAATGATTTCTGCTTAAAATTCAAATTTGTCTGAAAACAGTGTTGCAACTCACCATATTTTAATGTTTGATTTTTCCTAACAAATCATTTTCATTCCTTTTTTTTTAATTTAATCTCATTTTAACAGTTTCTTCTCAGTTACACCTAGTTTAATTTTTCCTTTGGCTACTATGGAACTAATGGCATTTACTTTTATTATAATTTATATGTCTTGTCTTTTTTTTGTTTTATTTGCTATGTCTTGTATGATTTATTGTTTTTACTGTGTATATTCTCCATGTAGAATTTTGTTATTCCTCTTCTAATTTACTCCCATGATTAGGAAGGCATATATTCTATTTTTAATTCTTTTCATTACATTAATATTTCTCAAAAAATTCTATATATCAAAAATTATTAGGGTAAAAAAATAGACTTTGCATCATAATCTCCTTTTGATTATTTCCCCACTCTATATAAGAGGGGGAATGTAACACATTTTTACTTATTCCTTTTGTCAGATTTTAAAACTATAATGTGTATTTTTGGAGCCACATTAATATTATCTAAGCTTGTTAAATAAATTATAATTTTATTTTTACACAATGCTATTTTTATGCAATACTATTTTTATTCAATTCTGTAACAAATGTAAAACAATTAAACTGAAATCTATGTTTAATTTAATTCAATGTTGACTGCCAGTGTTTGTAGAAGTATTAGCTGGATGATTGTTTCTAAAGCTAAATAACAGATTATTGTCTTCAAATAATGTAGAGTCTAATGGCTTTATTTCAATGGTATTGCTCTTTCTTGTTCTCTATTTTGGTTGAAAACACTCTGAAGCTTTGAGTTAAGTCCATTCTTAATCTCTTAATTTAGGTACTTTATAGAAAGTATAGAGGCATTCCAGTGAAGATGGTGGAGTCAGAGGACCCTAACCGCACCTTGTCCCATGGATACAACTAGATAACAGACACATCAGTGTCAATAACCCAGAAAATGGTCCAAAGACTGATAGAACAGACTCTTCACAGCTAAATATAGACAAGAGTCCACATCAAAGAGGGTAGGAAGGGTAGAGACCAGGTCAGGAGCTAAACAGACCAGCAGGAATGTCCTCAAGAGAGAGGCACTTTGTAGGCATGGAAAAGGGAGAGAAACAGATCCTCACACCTGAAACTCCAGGCACAGGGAGCCGGAATGAGGAAGATGAATCCCTATAACATTTGGCTTTGAAAACCAGAGAGGCCAAATTTTTGAGTTCTTACAATCAGTGGGGCTTAAAAGCTGGAATTTAAAAAATCAGTACGCTTCTAGGAAACCTGGGAGGGGAAGGGAAACTGAATTCCCACCCTTCAAGAGACAACACAACAAACAGCCCCACAGAGATACATCACAGAAGCAGCAGTTTTGAAAAATACCTATGGTATATGGGAGGGAGATTTGTTTACTAATGTCAGAGTGTGTGCTGGAGGGGCAAGGGTCATTGGGAGACTTCTGCAGCAAAAAGGGTTGGTATGGGCCACTTCCCTCCCCTACTTCCCAGCCTAGACACAGGGACACCTGTGGGAACCACCACAGCACACTTACCACCTAACTTGCTAACAGTGTGAGTCACACCATCTCGTTCAGCAGACATGGCTGTTCCAGCCAGGCCTTAGCTCCAGGTTACCTCCTACAGCACACTGGACAAAACATTGCTACACCCTGCTTCCCAATCCTGGGGGTTCTTCAGATCTGCCTAGATCTCACCTGGCCTGCCTAGGTCCTTGGCAGCTAGAGATCCCCTCCTGCCAGTGCAGAAATTACTGGCACTGCATGCCCCACCTGTGAAGTTTCATGCTGTTTGATGCTATTGCATCATTGGCACATGCCTGGTCTGACTGAACTTAAGCCCAGGTGGTCCAAGACTGCCCACTAATAGGGGACCAAACTCTGCCCACAATAGGCAAAGAGAGCCATCACAGATAACTGGACTGAAGGCAAAAGCAGCTCAGCCACAAGAGCAGGGTGCACACAACACACACACAGGAAACACCCCTGAAGTGCCAGGTTCTGGTGAACAGGGGACATTACACTGCAGGTCACTACAGGATCTCTTCTTCATAAGGCCACTATGTTCAAGTTCAGGAGACATACCTTACTTCCATAACACACAGAAACAGTCACAGAGGGAGACAAAATGAAGATTCAGAGCAGTATGTCCCAAATGATAAAAAAAAAAAAAGGACAAAAATCACAGCAAGAGACCTAAATGAAATGGATATAAGTAACATGCCTGATAGAGAATATAAAGTAATCATCATAAAGATACTCACTGGATTTGAGAAAAAAGTGGAGGACTTCAGTGAGACCCTTAACAAAGGGACAGGAAACATAAAAAAGGAAACAGAAATGAAGAACTCAATAAATGAAATTAAAAATACACTAGATGCATTCATCAGTCGATGGACACTAGATGCAATGTATAGAAGATTAATGGAAGCACAAGAACACATCAATTACCTGGAGAGCAGAGTAATCAAAGGCAAACTAAATAGGAGAGACAAAAAATAATGAAATATGAAAATAGACTAAGGGAATACAGCGACACCATTAAGCATAATAACATTCACATTATAAGGATCCTAGAAGGAGAAATGAGATAAAGGGAACAGAATGTCCTTGAAGAAATAATAGCTGAAAACTTCCATAATCTGGGGAAGGAAATATACCCAGATCCAGGAGGCAGAGAGAGCCCTCAAGAAAATCAACTCAAGGAGGTCCACACAAAGACACACAGTAATTAAAATGGCAAAAAGTAGTGATAAAGAGAGAAATTAAAAGCAGCAAAAGGAAAGAAAACAGTTACATACAAGGGAAACCCCATAAGGCTATCAGCTTATTTTTTAGCAGAAATTTTGCAGGCCAGAAGAGAGTGGCATGACATATTCAAAGTGCTGAAAGAAAAAATCTGCAGCCAAGAATACTCTATTGAGCAAAGCTATCTTTCAGAATGGGGTGGGGGGGGGGGAGGTTTCCCAGACAAACAAAAGCTAAGGTAATTCATGACCAGTAAACCAGCCCTACAAGAAATGTTAAAGGGGACTTGAGTGGAAAGGAAAGACCATAAGAAGGAGTAAGAAAATTAGAAGCACAAAAGCAGTAAAATCAAGTATATCTATAAAAATCAGTAAAAGGATTCGCAAAATAAAAGGATGTAAAGTATAACCCTATATACCTAAAACATGGAGGTGAGAGAAGTAAAGAATGGATTCAAACTTAAGTGACCATCAACTTAATATAGACTGCTATACGTATAAGATGTTATATCCAAACCCAATGGTAACCACAAATCAAAAACCACTAACAGACAAACAATAAAGAGGAAGGAATCCAAGTATATCACTAAAGAAAGCTAGCAAATCATGAGAGAAGAGAGCAAGAAAGGAAAAGAGTAGAACTACAAAAACCATAAAACAAGTAACAAAATGGCTATATGTACATACCTATCAATAATTACTTTGAATGTAAATGGACTAAATGCTCCAATCAAATACACAGGGTGATGGAATGGATTAAATAAAAAAGATACATTTATATTCTTTCCACAAGAGACACATTCCATATCTAAAGACACATACAGATTGAAAGTGAAGGGGTGAAAAAGCATTTATTATGCAAATGGAAGTGAAAAGAAAGCCAGGGTAGCAATACTTATATCAGACAAAATAGACTTTAAAACAAAGACAGTAACAAGAAAAAAAGAACACCACATTATCATAAAAGAAATAATCTAACAAGATACAAACGTTGTAAATATTTATGCATCCAACATGGGAGTACCCAAATACATAAAGCAGCTTATAACATACATGAAGTAGTCAATAATAATAGAATGATAATAGGTGATTTTAACACCCTACTTATATCAATGAATAGATCATCCAAACAGAAAAATCACAAAGGAAACAATGGCTTTGAATGACATATTGGAAGGATGGATTTAGCAGACATATTCAAAATAATTCATCCTGAAATAATACACGTTCTTCTCAAGTGCACATGGAACCATCTCCAGAATAGATCACATATTAAGCCACAAAACAGTCTCAACAAATTCAAAAAGATTGAAGTCACACTGTGCATCTTTTCCAACCCAAATGCTGGAAATTAACCACAAGAAAAAATCTGGAAAGAGCATAAATACATAGATGTTAATTAAGTTATCTGATTTGTTAGTATGTAATTGGCTACAGTAATCTGTTATCACATTATGTATTTCTGTGGTTATGTGTTGTATTGTTTTTCTCTTCCATTTCTCACTTTGGTTTTTGAGTATACTCTCTTTTTTTCTTAGCTAATGTAGTTAAAGCATTGCAATTTTATTTATTTTTTGGAAAAGCTGGTCATTACTATTAAAAAAATAACATGCTACCACACAATGTGGGTAAACCAAGAAATCAAAGAGGAAATTAAAAATACTGGAAACAAATGAAAATGAAAACATGACAATCCAAAATCTTGGGATGCAGCAAAAGTTATTCTAAGAGAAAGTTTATGGCTTTATAGGCCTACCTCAAAAACAAAAACAAAAAAATCTAAAATAAAAAAACCTAACCTTACACCTAAAGAGCTAGAAAAAGAAGAACACAAACAAAATCCAAAACCAGTAGAAGGAAGAAAATAAAAAGAGTAGAGCAAAAACAAAATAGAAACTGAAAAAAAAAAAAACCAATAGAACAAATCAATGAAATCAGGAGCTGGTTCTTTGAAAATTGATAAACCTTTAGCCGGACTCATTCAAAAAAAAAGAGAGAGAGAGGGTCCAAATAAAATTAGGAATGAAAGAGATATAACAGGCACCACAGAAATACAGAAGATCATAAGAGGATATGAAAAAATTACAAAGCCAACAAATTGGACAACCTAGAAGAAATGGATAAATTCCTAAAAACATATCACCTACCAAAACTGAAGCAGGAAGAAATAGAAAATTTGAACAGACTGATTAATAGCAATGAAATTGAATCTGTAATAAAAAAAAAAAAAACTCCCCCAGTAGGCAGATCCTGCACTGGAGGAGACACACACAGCTGACATTGTCTTCTTCCCATGACTCTTACAGCCGTTTCTCTCCTGGCCATAATGGCAACTCTTAAGGAAAAACTGAGTGCACCAGTTGCAGAAGAAGCAACCAATCCAAACAATAAGATCACTGTAATGGGTGTTGGACAAGTTGGTATGGCATGTGCCATCAGCATTCTGGGAAAGTCTCTGGCAGATGAACTTACCCTTGTGGATGTTTTGGAAAATAATTTCAAAGGAGAAATGATGGATCTGCAACATGGGAACTTATTTCTTCAGACACCTACAATTGTGGCAGATAAAGATTATTCTGTGACTGCCAATTCTAAGATTTTGGTGGTAACTGTGGAAGTCCACCAGCAGGAGGGAGAGAGCCATCTCAATCTGGTGCAGAGGAATGTTCATTTCTTCAAATTCATTATTCCTCAGATAGTCAAGTATAGTCCTGATTGTATCATAATTTGTGGTTTCCAACCCAGTGGATATTCTTATATATGTTACCTGGAAACTATGTGGCCTACACAAGCATCCTGTGATTGGAAATGGTTGTAATCTGGATTCTGCTAGATTTCACTATCTTATGGCTGAAAAACATGGCATTTATTCAACTGCCATGGATGCATTTTGGGAGAACATGGAGACTCACATGTGGCTGTGTGGAGTGGAGTGAATGTGGCAGGCATTTCTCTCCAGGAAATTAATCCAGAAATGAGAACTGACAATGACAGTGAAAACTGGAAAGAAGTGAATAAGATGGTAGCTGAAAGTGCCTATGAAGTCATCAAGCTAAAGGGATATACCAACGGGGCTATTGGATTAAGTGTGGCTGATCTCATTGAATCCATGCTTAAAAATCTATCCAGGATACATCCAGTGGCAACAATAGTGAAGGGAATGTATGGCATTAAGAATGAAGTGTTCCTGAGCCTCTCATGTATCCTGAATGCTCAGAGATTAACCAGTGTTATCAATCAGAAGCTAAAGGATGATAAGATTCCTCAGCTCAAGAAAAGTACAAATACCTTATCAGACATCCAGAAAGACCTAAAAGACCTGTGACTTCTGGCTTCTAGGCTATAGAAATTTAAAACTATAATGTGATTAACCATGAGCCTTTAGTTTTTCATCCATATACATGGATCACAGTTTGTTTTTATCTTCCCAAATATATTAATCTGGGTTCACAGAATCAATGCCCATGCTTGGTTTAATGCTTGCAATAGGAGCCCTTGAACAAATAAGATTAATTATTGTACTGTGTTTCTAAAAATAAAAAACAAAACAAACAACAACAACAACAAAACTAAAGTCCAGGACCAGAAATTTTCACAGGTGAATTCTACCAATCAGGAGCTGGTTCTTTGAAAACATTTAATGAAAAGTTCACAGCTATTCTTCTCAAACTATTCTAAAAAATAGAAGATGAAGTAAAGGTTCCAAATTCATTATATGAGACCAGAATTACCTTGATACTAAAACCAGATAAAGACACTGCAAAAAAGAGATGTTTATCTCTGATGAACATAGAGGCAATAATCCTCAACAAAATATTAGCAAACCAAATCCAACAATACATTAAAAACATCATTCACTATGATCATATGGGATTTATTCCTGTTATGCAAGAGTGGTTCAATATTTGCAAATCAGTCAACATGACACATCACATTAGCAAAACTAAGGATAAAAATCATATGATCATTTCAACAGATGCAGAGAAAGCATTTGACAAAATACAACATAGATTCATGGTAAAAACCCTCAACAAATTAGGGTTAGATGGAACATACCTCAACATAATAAAGGCCATATATGAAAAAACCAACAGTGAACATCAAACTCAATGAAGAAAAACAGAGCTTTTTCCCTAAGATCAGGAACAAGACAAGGACGTCCACTCTCACCACTTTTATTTAACATAATACTACATAGAAGTCCTAACCACGGCACTCGGATAAGAAAAAGAAACAAAAGACATCCAAATTAGTAAGGAAGAAGTAAAACTTTCATTATTTGCAGATGTCATGATACCATATATGGAAAACCCTAAAAACTCCACCAAAAAACTAGTGGAACTGATAAATGAATTTAGTAAGGTCACAAGATACAAAATCAATATACAGAAATCTGTTGCATTTCTGTAGCCAAATTAGGGAAGCAACCCAAATGTCGCTCAATAGATGAATGGATGAATGGATACTGAAGATGTGGTGTGTATACACACACACAATAGAATATTAATCAACCATAAAAAGGTTTGAAATGTTGAGGCGCCTGGGTGGCACAGTTGGTTGGGCATCCAACTCTTGGTTTTGGCTCAGGTCATGATCTCAGGATCATGAGATCGAGCCCTACATCAGGTTCCACACTCAGCACAGAATCTGCTTAAATTTCTCCCTCTCCACTGCCCCTCCCTGCCCCTGTGCATGCTCTCTCTCTCAAATAAATAATCTTAAAAAAAGGTTTGAAATCTTGCCATTTGCTGCAACATGGATGGATCTAGAGAGTATAACGTTAAGTGAAATAAGTCAGTCACAGAAAGATAAATATAAGACTTAACTAGTATGTGGAATTTAAGAAACAAATGAGCCAAGAAAAAAAAGAGACAAATGAGAAAACAGACACTCAACTATAGAGAACAAACTGATGGTTACCTGAGGGGAGGTGGCTTGAGGAATGGGTGAAATAGGTGATGGGGAAAAAGAGTAGATTCATCATGATGAGCACTGAGTAATGTATACAATTGTTGAATCACTATATTGTACACCTGAAACTAATATAAAACTATTTTAACAATACAAAATTTTATAAGTCATTAACTAGACTTCATCAAAATTAAAATGTTTTTCTTTGTGTAACATACTGCCTTGGAAGATGTAAAGACATACCACAGATAGAAAATATTTGCAAAACAGATATCTAACAAAGAACTTATATCCATGATTTTAAAAAAACTTTCAAATATTTTACAAAACAAGATCTATAGATGCTAAATAAGTACATGAAAATTTGCTCTGCATCAGTAATCATTAGGCAAAGGAGATTTAAGACTACAACAAGATACTATTGCACATCTGTACGAATGTCTACAATTAAAAAACAAAAATTTTAAAAAATGGCAATATCAAGTGTTCACAACTAGAGCTTTAATATGTTCCAAATGGGAAGGCAAAAGAGTGTAGCCACTTTGGATAACAGTGTGACTGTTTTTTTATAAAACTAAACATACTTTTTACATGTAATTCAGGAATCTCACCCCTAGGTATTTATCCAAATGAAATAATAATATGTATTTATCCTAAAATGTTTATGGGCATGTTTATAGTGACTATATTCATAGTCTCCAAAAAACTGGAAACCAAATGTCCTCAAACTGATTTATAGATAAAACTTGGTATATTCATACAGTGAAAGCTACTCTGCAATGTAAAGGAATATACAAATATATGCAACAACATAGACCAATCTCAAATGCATATTAAAAGAAAGAAGTCACTGGAGACAGAACTTAGGTGCTATAAGTTAAAATGGAATTCAAATAATATCTTCCAATAGAAATAATGCTATATGTCAGAAAGAACTTTTCCATCTTTTTATAAAAATCACTGCAAATGTCACAGATAATAATAATATACATTATAATGCATTCTAAAATGTGTATGTATTTTGACTGGGCAAAGTATGTATGTATTATATATGTAATAGTCAATAAAGTCAGATGTATTATATAAGTTATATTATATATATATGTATATATATATTCACTCATTGCTTATGATGATAAAGGTACTATATCCATATCTATCATCTATCCATAGACAGAATCTTTATCATAAACTCCTTGAGGATGGAAATTGTGTTTTTCTGCCATTGTTTATCATAACTCCTTTTTTTTCAGATTTTATTTATTTATTTGAGAGAGACAGAGAGCACAAGCAGGGGAAGGGGCAAAGTGAGAGGGAGAAATAGACCTCCTCACTAAGCAGGGAGCCCGACACAGGGCTCGAACCCAGGACCTGGGATCATGACCTGAGCCAAAGGCAGACGCTTAACAACTGAGCCAACCCAGGCACCCCTATGGTAACTTCTTATAAATAAAGGAAGTTCTCCCATCAATTATATCTTCAAGATCCTAAATACGATTGTTTTTAATTTTTTGTTATTTTAGTTTCATCTTAACTTATTCCATCTTTTAACTGCTGATTTTCTTCACTTAGTTCTCTTGTAGTATTCATTTGTGGGAATTTTGGTTGCAAGCTAATTTTAAGTTGATGTTTTAATTTCTCTCTCTCATCTCCTTCACCCTTCACTTGTTTTCCTCCTCACTCTTTCTTTGCTCAATGTTTCCTGCATCTTAGTTTTACAACCATCCTCTTCAGGTTGTCCCAGTTTTCTGGTGTTCTAATACAAAACAAGGTCACATGTTGGCTTTGTGGAGCTCCTTTAGTTACATGGAGATACTGCAAATCAATAAACCAGCAGAGTCTTAGCTCAGTTCCTAGTTTAGAGGTTATATCTGTGTCCTCCTAATTTCCTGGGAATGCAGCCTGATATAAGCCATAGGCTCAGGCATGATTAATAGCAGCTATCATCATCCCCTTTCAGGAAAGAAGGGGAGCTGACTGAAATTATAGCAGTAAGCCTGGCTACAGCTCCCCACCTTATGCTGGGGTGCTTTTATTCCCTGATACCCCATAGCAAATGAACCCAAGGAAGTCTCCACCAGCTTTTGGCCACCGTGCTAAGCCTTATTCACTACTCTCCATTTCTTTTATGGTTTTTATATATGGATATGCTTTCCTTATTTTTTGTATGACTATGAATTTTTTACTCTTAAAAGCCATTTTTATATACTTTCTATGTGCTTGGAGCAGTTGGAAGGGATGAAATGATCTGGGGCTTAAAGTATGTACTTACTGTATTAGTTTGATTAGAAGTTTTGTATGTAAAACACTCTAAATATTTGCTAAACTAACTCATATAAAATTTCATCAATGTGAAACATTACAGTTATGTTCTACTGAATTCTTTTTTGCCCCATCCAGCATTGTGTATTGCATCAAAACAAAATGAATGTCTCTGTGAGGTTAATAGGAACTAATCCTTTGGGATAATCATCAAGCATCTTTAAAGAGGCAAGACTACTGGATGGCATATGTAGAAATTAACCTAGGCACATTTCTTTTCCAGCCTTATTATTTTGCTTACATACTTCTGTGTAGAAAATACAGATATTAGAGATCACATTTTGTGCTATTGCCTTGGAAACATCAACTTTCTGCTATTCTCAACTATATCAGCAGCAATCCTTACCCCCTAATGCTAGGCAAAGTAGAACTCTCTTTTAGACTACATGGACCAACTCTTATTTGCACTAAAGCCTTTATTCTTCCATCCATTAGCAGGGTTGATATCTCTTAATGTCAAAAGGTACACAAAGCTTCAAAGACACATAGCCCTGAATTTGATCTTAAAAATACAAAATCAAAGATTTTTTAAATCTTAGAAATAAGTCCTGCCTTTTACCTTATAGTAGTGAATTAAAAATATTACCAGCTTATGCCTACTGGTCATTGATATTAAAAATAAGTAGCTGTGAAGTAGGACTTCCAAATATTCTTCAAAGTATTTGCCTTGGTGAGACACAAAGAGCCTTGGTTTGTTAATGGTTTCTAAATACCATTCCCCACTAAAAGGAACCAGGACTCCTTGAAGAAATGGCTGACTTCAAGACTGGGGCAGGAAAGATATAAGGTGAAAAGTAGCTTGTTTCAAGAAAGTCTAGAAGCAGTTGAAAAGACTGACACATGCCAAATGACAGAGGAACCTGACTGAAGGCAATATATAGAACCAAGTAAATGATGAGAATAATAGATTAAAATTCATTGAAGGGGCACCTGGGTGGCTCAATTGTTAAACATCTGCCTTCAGCTTAGGTCACGATCCCAGGGTCCTGGGATCGAGCCCCACATCTGGCTCCCTGCTTGGCAGAAAGCCTGCTTCTCCCTCTCACACGCCCCCTGCTTGTGTTCCCTCTCTTGCTGTGTCTCTGTCAAATAAATAAATAAAATCTTTAAAAAAATAAATCTCATTGAAAAAAATAAGAATCAGTAAAATGATAGTGATATAAGTAAGTAAATGAATAAATAAATAATTGCATACATAAGTAAAGAGGGAGGAAGGGAAAGCTCTTTCGGAAGACAACTGACTTCATAAATGTAGTAGAAACACTAGAGGTAGAAAATCACAATTTTGCAACTATGATCGCTATGATCGCTATTCAAGAAATAGCAAAAAAAAATCAATGAATACTAAAACCAGTGGGTGGAGGTTTAATTGGAACCAAGAAACAAAAATTAAAATCACCAATAATTGAATAGACTAGTACCATCCTTGATATGATACACTGAGAAGGACATATCATTTCTGTACTTTTGTTGCTGAAAATGGACAACCTGAATCTAATTATGAGGAAAAATTAAATTCATATTGTATTTAATTCTACAATGTAGTTTCCTGTAGTCTGCAAAAAAGTCAAGATAAAGAAACATAAAGAAAGGCTGAGGAACGGTTCCAGACTAAATGAGAAAAGAGAGACAGGACAATCAAATGCAATGTGTGATTCTGGACTAGATCCTGGACCTACGGGGAAAAATGAGCTATAAAGGAATTGTCAGAAAAATTGGAAAAATTTGAATATGGACTGGGAATTATAGGATAGCAATTTATCAACTTTAATTTCCTGATTTCAATAATTGTTCTGTTATTTATATAAGAGAATATTCTTGTTCTGCGAAATACACTACAGGATTTAGGAATAAAGGGGAATGATGTCTGAAATTTACTTTCAAATGGTGTGGTAAAAATGTATGTTGTATCTGATATACATACATCATATGTGTGTGTATGTGTTTGTGTGAATAGATAGATGGATAAATAGATAATAGGCATTGCATGATAAAGTAAATGCGGCAAAATACTAACAATCTGTGATTCTGGAAAAATGGTGTATGAATATCATTTGTCCTACTCTGGCAAATTTTCTTTTGTTTGAAATTATATCAAGACTAAAAGCCCTCCCCCAAAAATACTTGTATTAGCATGCTAAACATTTATTCCAAAAATATTGCAAATATTATTTTTGCTCAAATCATTTTTGAAGTACTTTTAAAAAATTATCTTTAAGGATACTTTGCCACAGCTCTCTCTCTCACACACACACACAAATGCTTCTATACATATCATAATTGGATATTTGTTAGATACCTTAATTTTACATGTCCCAAGCATATTATTTTTGCCCATTTAGTTCTGTCTTTTCCCTTGGTCTAATTCCAAACCATTCTTATTTTAGTTAAATGGCAAAATTCTCCCTCTTGCTGAGTTCAAATACATGGGACTTATTCCCAAGACCTCTTTTCCCTTCCTTTTCTCCATCTCCAATTCATTAGTATTTACTGTTAGTTCTACCTTCAAACACTCTTCTCTAACTCCACCTTTCCATCCTTACTCCAGACCCTCTATTGCATCTCACCTGACCTAGAGTACCACCCTCCCACCTGATCTCCCTGTATCTCCTCTTGCCTCTGTGTTCTCCATCACAGTGGCCTTCCTTCTGCCCACTCTACAGGCCAGGCTGACAGTTCTCATCTGAAGGTCGTTGTGCTTGCTATCTGAAACACTCATCCTCCAGGGATTCACATGGCTATCTCTGTTCATCATCCAGGTCTTCAATCAAATGTCACCTTCTCTGAGAAGCCTTTCCTGACCACCCTGTATAAGGAAGCCATATTCTACCTCATTTTTTCATCCCATTACTTGAACTTTTTCATAGCACTTCCTGCACACTGAATTTATGATAATTTATTTTTAATATAGTTATTTTTATTCCCACATTAAAAGAGCCATAGAGGAGGAAATTGCCTCTTCAGTCTCTTATCAGCAGAGTACAGTACCTGACAAATTGTAGATGCTCAATAAATATCAAATGAGTGAAAATGGAGAAAAGCTACCCAAGAAATATAGACTTGTAATGTTGTTGCTAGTGGACCATAATATCTCACTACTCAATGCTTCAGTCAGCAACTTGGGATTATGTTGATGGGGGCTGAAAAGTAGAAAAGCTGGGGAGAGGAGAACAAGGAAAAAAAACTGCAAGTCTAGACAAGCTGTTATGGGGCCAGACTGAGTCTGGAATCTAGATTTATGCTGCCAGTTTGCTCAAAATGGCATTAATTAGTAAGTGGTTGCACCCAGAAGAATGGGATAAATGTGAATGATACCTAGGAGGCCAGCCCTGCTAGCATATGGTATGACCTTTAAGCTCAAATCTATTCAGGTGTAACACACAGCATCAGTCAGAGGATATATAGTTCTCATATTAAAAAACATCTTTGTATAACAAGAGAAATCATTCCATATAAAATATAAATGAAGAGGAACTTTACATTTTGAACAAGAGACACATCTGAAGACAAAATCAGAGAAGGAGACAAACCATAAGAGACTCTTAACTATAGGAAACAAACTGGGGGTTGCAGGAGGGGAGGTGGGGGGGATGGGGTAAATGGGTGATGGGCATTAAAGAGGCCATTTGATATAATGAGCACTGAGTGTTATATGCAACTGATGCATCACTAAATTCTACCTCTGAAATTAATACTATATGTTAATTAAATTGAACTTAAATTTTTTTTTAAAAAAAGAGACATAACTGAGATAATATGAATCACCATAGCATTTGGAAAGACCTGAGAGCTAAACTTATATATACCATGAAACTAATATATATTATATATCATAAAACTACTATAAAATTCCATGCTTCCAGCCCACTAACTACAAATGTTTTCCAAGGACTTTGAGGCAGGAAATTAAAAGTAAATCATGCTAATGTCTGTCCTGGTAATACTCACACAGGAAACCAGGCTTCCTAAGTCAGTACTATCATTATAAGCAGACAATTTTCCTGAAGAAAACTCAGGCTATCTAACAAACCATACCAAGTAAAGCACTACCAAAACATGAAGATTTTCAATGTAGATACAGAGTGAAAATCTGTCTTCACTTTCTGCCACTACATTAGCATACTGTCAAATGAATATGCTGATAGACAAAGACAGGGAAAACCAGGTCAAGAAGATCAGCCTGGTTGGGAAGCTGTCTTGATAAAATATTTTATCAGTGAGGCATCAAACTGGAAGTTCCTCAGAGCTTTGGTTATGTCTAGCTTTCTGTTTGTCACTGGGACCTCTACCTGACAAAGCTGTCACATTCAACTTCTTAAGACATTCCATCAGTGTCATCTATGATTGGTAGTTAACATCATATGACAAGGCAGAGTCCATGAAAGGGTAGTCTAGAGCCCGGACCCTTTACCAGCCCTGAAGTTAGACTGCCTAATATTTTAGCTTGGTCCAATTTCAGTAAAGGGATCTGAATGTACCAGAATATTACTTTTTTATCCTCCTTAGAATACCTCTTATTTAAAGAAAATTTCAATTTCAATTTGCTGTTTAAGTAGACTGCCACCTCAGTATTTTGGTATATAAATAAACGTTGTAAAGGTTGCTTTCACAATTCAGCAATTCCAAAAATTTAATACGTAATACATAACCACTAATTTAGGAACTTGAACTAAATAATAATAAAATGTGCCCAACCATGTATCTACAAATTCACTCATCAGTGCATTGTTGGTGAAAGTAAAATGGGATGTAATGTACAACATGATGGCTGCAGTTAACACTGCTGCATGATATATAGAAAAGTCACTGGGAGAGTAAATCCTAGGAGTTCTCATCATAAGCAGAAATTTTTTTTTCTTTTTACTTTTTATGAGAAAATGGATGTTAACTGAACCTACTGTGGTAATCATCTCACAAAGTATGTAAATCAAACTATCATGTTGTATGTCTTAAACCTATACAGTGATGTATATTAATTATTTCTCAATAAAACTGGGGGGGGAGGGGGATGAAATAGGCTTTTACAGAGCCAGACTTTAGTGGAACAGCACCACTTCCAATCTGAAACAGCTGCAGAAATGTTAGGAAAATTCTATTTCTAATGACTAATAGCAAATTTCTGGAAGGACAAATGATTAGCCAACAAATCCTTGGGATTTGCTTGGCTCCTCCATATTCAACATTATCAAAATTCTATATTTTCTCCTAATGGGATATTAGGCATTTGTGTTACAAACAAAATGCAACAATAAATTATATTTTCTTTAACTTAAAGAAAGTAAAACATTTGGAAATTAATTAAATGACCAATGACAGAGAATTGGTTAAAAGAGCTAGGACTCCTGCTGGCAATATGGTACTCAATACTACTAATTGAGTAGAAAATAATAGTTCATTTATTGACTTATTCTCCCAATATTTGCTGAGTATCTACCATGCATCATCCTCTATGTTAGCGATGAACAAGACGGAAAAATCCCTGCTCTAATGATATTTTCATTCTAGAGAGATTTAATGAGTTGGAAAAACCTTCTAAGAATAACAGATAATAGATTATAAAATTGTATATACAAAATAATCTCAATTATGTAAAATAAATAAGCTACTTATTTACTAAGTGAGTACTGCTATTTGAGTTGAAAGGCATCTGTGGAGAAAGTGGGTGTTGCCTGAGAAAAGCAAATAGCTACTCAGACAAATCCCCACCATTTTATTAGCTCAGTACTTCTGAGACAGATGCAAGTTATATCAATTCAGGAAAGTAGATCGCTCTCTAATGTAGATTCATATAAACTAATTTTAAAAAACAGATGCACAAAAACAGAATGCCAGATATTGATTTACAAAAAGAACTAATTTAGCAGCATAATCTCTCCCTATAGGCAGTTCCACACAGGAAAACAATTTTATTTTTTTCAAGTTTGCATATAGAACAAAAGATCAGAGCAAAGGAAATTAGATAGATTAGAGCTGGTTACTACAATGCTCACTTTTCTCTGCTTCCACTGCTGACTAGCCTCCTAAATTGACCCATTCTTTCTTAAATTTTTTCACTCAGGAGAGTAAAGTAATATGATTGAATGAGGATCTTTTGGTATGTATAATCTCTCCCCTTATCCATTAATGTGTATTTATTTCTAGGTTTTGAAGTTCATAAGGCCCCAGTGGTATCTTAGTGGTTGGGCTTAAGTATGTATGGGGGGTGTGTGTGTATTTCTGTACTGGGTAAACCACCTCCAAAAAATAGATCTGGAAGGGAACACACTAAAATAGTAATAATGATTATCTAAGGTTGATAGGAAAAGGGATGAGTGAGGGCTTATTTCTTTTTCTCAATTTTTATAAAAAATATGTATTATGTTTATAACCAGAAAAGCAATTAAAGAAGATGGTGACAGACCAATACTCCCACCAAGAAAATGGAGAACACAAGCTTAAATCATTCACCTTGCTAAAGGATAGTGCTGCTAAAACAATGAAGGCCAGATAAGACAAGTTTTCAAGGGAAGAGAACCAAAGAGACAAGCTAATCCTTCCTCGATACAATTTCTCCATGTAACTTGTCAATTGTGAATGCAGAGTAAGAGACTAAAAATCTGGGCTTTGCCTGGGTAGAGGCCTACTGATGGGGGACAGAAAAACTAGGGGAACTTTTGGTGGTCTTCTAAGGCTGGAGAGATAAAATTGAATCATTAATGAGCTTCAGAATCCAGCCAGTTTTTCTTTAGAAGTATTTACAAATTCTAAAACTATGCAGTGTGGAAAGCTATCATACTAGCAGAACACCTCTGAAAATCAAAAGAGCATTTGCAGCATAGTTTCAAAACTATGAATGCCGTCAGTTCCAAAACTCATGAAATATTTCAAAAGCTTGCAAACAAAAAATAAGAAAAATACAAAGAAAATAACACCTAGGCATATCATATTTAAAACTACTGAAAACAAAGATAAAAATTTTCAAATGAGATCTATATTAGCTTGCTTGGGCTCCTTTAAAAAAAAGTGTCATAAACTAAGGCACTTCAACAATAGAATTTTATAGTCTCACAGTTTTGGAGGCTATCAGACAACAAGATCAAGGTGTTGGCAATGTTATTCTCTCATGAGAACTATGAGGGAGAAATCTGTTCCATATTTCTATCTAAGCTTCCAATGACTTTCTGACAATCTTGGCATTCCTTGGATTTGGCTGCATCACCCTATTATCTGCCCTTATCTTCACATGGCATTCTCCGTGTGTGTGTATCTGCATCCAAATAACATTAGTCATACTGATTTAGGGGCCCACTCCACTCCAGTATAACTTCATCTTAACTAATTACATATGCAATATCTCTATTTTTATAAGATCACATTTTATACTAAGGATTAGGACTTCAACATATTAATTTTGGGGAGACAATTTGAACCCATAACAAATTATTGCCTTAAATAAATTTATAACTTTAAATATAAATGTAGAAAAGAAAGACTAATAATTAATGGTATTCCTTATGAGCAGGGATGTGATAATGGTAAATGAAACATTAGCAAATCTATTTGAGTGGCATATACAAACCATAATATATCATGATCATAAAGGTATAATTCCAGAAATACAAGTTCAGTTTATCAAATCAAAAATCAAGCAATGTAATTTACCAGCTTAACAGAATTTAAAAAAAAAAATCATTTTAAGAGACGCATGAATATATTTGATAAAATCCAAGATCCTTTTATAATAAAAAAAAAACTTAGTAAATTAGAAATAGGAATTACTTAACTTGATAAAGATGATTTTAAAATCCACAGCTAATAATTAATGGTGATTCATTGAAAACTTTATCCATTTAATTTTTTAAGGACCCTCTATATTGTTTTCCAGAGTAGCTGCACCAGTTTGCATTTCCACAAACAGTGCAGGAGGGTTCCCCTTTCTCCACCATTCTCCCCAACATCCGTTGTTTCCTGTTTTCTTAATTTTAGCCATTCTGACAGGTGTGACGTTGTATCTCATTGTGGTTTTGATTTGTATTTCCCTGATGATGAGTGACAGTTGAACATCTTTCTATGTGTCTGTTGGCCATCTGGATATCTTCTTTGGAAAAATGTCTATTTATGTCTCCTTAACTGGATTAGTTGTTTTGGGGGCATTGAGTTTGATAAGTTCTTTATAGATTTTGGATACTAACCCTTTATCAGATATATCATTTGCAAATATCTTCTTCCATTCAGTAGGCTGCCTTTTAGTTTTGTTGATTACTTCCTTCGCTGTGCAGAAGTTTTTATCTTGATGAAGTCCGAATAGTTCATTTTTGTTTTTGTTTCCCTTGCCTCCAGAAACATGTCTAGTAAGGAGCTGCTATGGTCGAGGTCAAAGAGGATTTCCAATTTCATTCTTCATTCTGCATGGCTTTCCAGTTTTCCCAACACCATTTGTTGAAGAGACTGTCTTTTCCATTGCATATTCCTTCCTGCTTTGTCAAAGACTAATTGAGCAAATAGTCTGGGGTTCATTTCTGGGTTTTCTGTTCTGTGCCATTGATCTATGTGTCTCTGTTTTTGTCATACTGCCTTGATCACTACAGCTTTGTAGTATAGCTTGAAGTCTGGAATTGTGATGCCTCCAGCTTTGTTTTTCTTTTTCAAGATTGCTTTGGCTATTTGGTGTCTTTACAAATGATTCTATACAAATTCCATACAAATTTTAGGATTGCTTGTTTTCACTCTGTGAAAAATGCCAGTGGTATTTTGACAAGGATTGCATTAAATGTGTAGATTGCTTTGGGTAGTATAGACATTTTAACAATATTTGTTCTTCCAGGCCATGAGCATGGAATGTTGTTTCCATTTCTTTGTGTCCTCTTCAATTTCTTTTATAAGTGCTCTATAGTTTTTAGAGTACAGATCTTTTACCTCTTTGGTTAGGTTTATTCCTAGGTATCTCATGGTTTTTGGTTCAATTGTAAGTGGAATTGGTTCCTTGATTTCTCTTTCTGCTGCTTCATTATTGATGTAAAGAAATGCAACAGATTTCTGTATGTTGATTTTATAACCTGCAATTTTGCTGAATTTTTGTATCAGTTCTAGTAGTTTTGTTGGTGGAGACTTTTGGGTTTTCTACATAGAGTATCATGTTGTATGTGAATAGTGAAAGTTTGACTTCTTCCTTGCCATAGAGAACTACCCTATGACTCAGAAATTCACTACTAGGTATTTACCCAAAGGATACAAAAATACTAGTTCAAAGGGGTACATGCACCCCGGTGTTTATAGCAGCACTATCAACAATAGCAAAATTATGGAAAGAGCCCAAATGTCCATCCACTGAAGAATGGATCAAGAAGATGTGGTATATATATAAAATGGAATATTATTCATCCATAAAAAAAGAATGAAATGTTGCTATTTGCAGCAACATAGCTGGATCTAGTGAAATTATGTATTATGCTAAGAAAAATAAGTCAGTCAGATAAAGACTAATACCATATGACTTCGCTCATACGTGGAATTTAAGAAACAAAAAAGATGAACATAGGGAAAGAGGAAAAAAAGACAGGGGTCACAAACCACAAAGACACTTAACTATAGAGAACAACTATTGAGGGGATGGGCTAAATGGGTGATGGATATTAAGGAGGGCATTTGTTGTGTTGAGCACTGGGTGTTATATTTAAGTGATGAATCACTAATTCTACTCCTGAAAACAATATTACACTACATGTTAACTAGAATTTAAATAAAAATTTGAAACAAGAAAAAAGTCTACGGCAAATGACAAAAAAAAGAAAAGAAAGAAAAAAGAAAGGTTTATCTATGAGACTGGGAATTATTCAGAAAATTCACAATATCATCACTTCTATTCAACTATAAATTGAAGGTCCTGGCCAGTATAATGAGAAGAGACAAGTACACAACACATAAGTGCTGGGATATAAAAAAGAAAAGAAAAACAATATTATTATCCTCAGTAACTTTTGTACATAGAAGATAAAGGTATCCATAGATACATTTTTAGACTTAATATCTATATTTAACAAGGCTGCTGTATACAAAATGCACAAAACATTGCCATTTATGACAACAAATAAATGGCAAATAAAAATTTTAAGATACCATTTATAAAATATCAAAAAATCAAATATCCAGAAGTAATACTAACAAAAATATTTAAGCATTCTATACTGAATATTATCAGAAATTAAAGAACATTTTAGTAAATTTAGGAATATACTATGATTATGAACTGAAAGGCTCAATACTCCGAAGATAGTATTTTTCCCAAATTAACTCCTGTATGCAACATTCATTAGCCAATGCTAAAATTTGTGTGAAAATTAAATCGGCCTGAAGAGCCTTAAGGCTGAATACTGAGGTAGAAGAATAGGTATTTTAAACAAGATTATAAAAAAAAAAAAAAAAAAAGATTTTTTTTTTTTTTTATAAAGTCACAGAAATTCAGATGATGATATTAGCTAAGGATATAGAAGTAGACCAATGGCACAAAACACAGTCCAGGAAAAGCCCACTCATATACAGTTACTTGATTTATGACTAAGATAATCCTTCAGTGCAGTAAGGAAAGGCTATCTTTTTTTCTTTCTCAATAACTATGCTGGATCCACTGGATATCCATAGAGAAGAAACATTTTGATATCTATGGCACCATTTACAAAATTCTATCCCTTATAGATTATAGTTTTTAATATGAATGACAGTTTCCAGGCAAGATGAAGTAACAGAACTTAATGTATGCCCTGTTTGAAAAATTGCTTTTTTTAAAAAAAGGAAAATTTATAAATACAGATTTTTAAAAAACTTGTTGTCAACACACTGCACATCAAAAAATGATAGACAACAATCCTCAAAGACAAGAAACAGACAAGGTCCCATTATCCTAACTTACTGCCCAAAGTCATCAAACCATGGAGAATCCAGGCAGAACTCAGCTGTTGCCTGAATCAAAGAGATGGATCTGGTCGTTAAAGGAGGCCAAAGCAGCTAGTTTTCAGGGCAAGTCGCTAGAAAGGAGAGAGCTTCATAGAGCAAGAACTCTGGACATCTCCAGAAGGCCCCGTTCAGCTGAGTAGTGATCAACCCATGCATTTGAGGGAACTACCAGGAACTGAAAAAAGAACCAATAGAAAAAAATAGAGAAAATAATCCTTGGTGCTCATACAGGAACAGAAATAGTCCATTTGCAATCACATTTCTCCTTCCTTTCATTGTCCCACCTTAGTGACTGGAAATGCAGAAAGCAGTGATTATATTTCTTTTATTATATTTACTATAACATCTTTTATATGATTTGCAATCCATGCAGAAGTAAAATTCATGACAAGAATAACAGAGAGGCCAGGAAGGGAAAGATAAAGTATAGTGTTCTTATGTGATATGTGAAGTATTACATCACTGGAAAGTTGACTGTGATAAGTTAAGATGTATACCATGACCCATATAGCAACCACATAAATAAGAGAGCAGAGTTAAACTAATAAGCCAACAAAGGAGATAAAATGCATCATTAAATGCTCAATTAATTCCAAATTAATTCAAAAGTAAGAACAAAAAGACAACAAAAAACAGGCAGGATAAATAGAAAAAAATAAAGAAAGATAGTATAATTAAACCAAATCATATTACTAATTATATTTAATGTATATGGTCCGAACATCCCAATTCATTGGTAAAGATTGACGGAATGGCTAAAGAAAGACTGAAGTAAAATCTGCCTACAAGAAACACACTCCTCACTACAAGTAGGTTAAAAATAGAACAGAAAACCATATTCCATGCTAACACTAATCATACAACATGTTAACATTAATCAAAATAACACTGGAGTGGCTATAAAAATGGCTGTTTGTGGGAGAAGCCACAGAAAGGCTGTGTGTGGCCTGCCACAATGATCATAAGTGATCCTGAAGTCTAGACAGAGGCCAGTGTGAGACGGGGTGACAGATAGGAGCCCATCAACTACATTCTCTCCTTCATTATCTCACCTTCCTCACTGGAACTACAGCAAGCAATTATTGTGTTTCTTTTGTTGTAACAAACATTATATCTGGGCTCTCGTTATAAAGAGTATTTACCACTGAGGGACAGGGTGCTCAGAACAGAAGTTCAAGAGGCCACTGTTTCCACAGCCACATCTAGTCTGGCTGTAACTCAGTCCACTGTATGCAAAACAATTATTCAAATATAAAAGGATACGACCTTTCCCCAGGTTATCATCTATGTAGAAAATCTAACATGAGCTCTTTCACAGCCTTACCTGGAGCAAAGAGAGATGTTACTGTCACAGTTTTGTTGTAATTAAATTACTTTATCTTGTTGATTGTCAGAAGGTCTAGTTAACAGATACATGAAAGCAAGTTTCTTAGAATAAAGGTGTTTTTATTTAGAAAATACATTTCAGTACATGACCTTTTTTATAGCCTAAAATAAGAATTTGAAATTATTAAAATAAAATTAGCTCTTAAGATAAAGAATTATTTTTCTCTGGAAATGCTGTTAAGTGTAGAAATGCTTTCATAGGCACTATTTCATTTAATCCTTATAATCTCATGAAATTCTCGAGGCAGACAAAATTATTCCAATTTCATATTCAGAAACTGAGGCTCTGACAGGTCCATTGCTTAAATTCATATAGCTAGTTTTGAACAAAAACTGGAACTAAAGTTTTTCAATAACAATTAAAGTATCATTAATGCTATATCACAGTTACTTCATAACATGTTGCTAATGAATTTAACCTGAACAATTGACCCTAAATTGAAAATTATTTCTTTAAATTTGAAGGAAAATAATGAGAAAAATGTTGGCTTATTCAGTATTGATTTTAATGTCAGAACCAGGGTCTATGTTTAAGTATCAAATTGACTATTTTATTTTTCCTGACATGTTAACCTAATTGAGTTGCTCTAGTACCATCCATTAAATTTAATGAAAAGCACTGGGAAAAACATTTTTCATTCTTGTAAAGACTCAAATCATGATTCAATGGCTCACTCTTTCAAACATATTTGTTCCAATCTGTTATGTCCCCTACTTTTTCAAAATAATATAAGGTACTTCAAATTACAATTACTTATATCCTTAAAGGAATTATTTGACCCAGGAGTTCCATTTTAGCCCTATCAATAAATCAATTAGAATGCTTGTTGAACATTTATTATCAGATTAATACAGAAAACACAAGAATAAAATATATTATTCTAATTCTCAATAGGTTTACACTCTAGCATTAGAAAGAACATAAAGGCAAACACTAAGTTAAATAAAAGAGTAAGGAGATAATGAAGGAAAACTAACTTTAAACAATGGGAAGTAATAATAAAATAAGGTAATAAAATTATCAGTATACAAGCCATGTAAAAAAACATAATTTTAGGTCTAAACTTTGGGGCATGCGCTAAGTGCTATAAGATTTCTGAGTAGGGAAAATAATGTGGGGTGGGATATCTAAGAACACTTCATGAACTCCAAAAATTACTACTGAAATGGACATTACTAAAAAGACAAGGTAAATGAAGGCAATTTTATCATTGGATGGAGTGATTCTTATTACCCTTGTAGAGATCAATCATATATCAAGATTCCCTCTACTTCTCTACTCAGAATGAAGGGACACCTCATAGGTAAATCATTCACTCAGTGAGGTAAAATATCAGTCCAATAGTAGAGCACAGACTGGTTTCAAGAGGGTCACAACTGGAAGTAGAGAAATCACGTTGAGACTACTATAATTATCAAGGTGAAAGATGATGGTGGCTTGGACCTCAGGATTAACAGTAGAGAGGAGAGACATCAGTGTATTCAAATATATTTTGTCAGCAGAACTATGAAGAATGCTACTGAACTGAATATAGTGCTAAGCAGAAGACCTGAAGAGGAAAATGAACATATTTTACTGAGTTCTACTATTTATTTGAGAAATGCAAGTTTCTTAGCTTCAGATAGCAAAGACCTTTGTTTTTCTATTCATTGTTCTCCTTCCATTTGTTTACAACTGAAGGATACAGTTGTTATTAGCAGTTAAGACCAGAGACAAAGTTTTAAATCTCTTGTAGCTAAGAAAGCTCCAGTACAGAAAAGTCAGGATTTGAATCATACTTAAAAAGTGGAGAATAAAAAAAGAGAAAAGACCTAGCCAACATCAACACCCATCTTCAGACTGAAATAATATGATAAATAAAATGCATAAAGCCTGGAGTTAATTTTAAGTAATTTTAATGTACTTGTAAAGATCAACACAGAGGGGCGCCTGGGTGGCTCAGTCTTTAAGGGTCTGCCTTCGGCTCAGGTCACGATCCCAAGGTCCTGGGATCAAGCCCCACATCGGGCTCCTTGTCAGCAGGGAGCCTGCTTCTCCCTCTCCCCCTCCCCCTGCTTGTGTTCCTGTTCTTGCTATCTCTCTCTGTCAAATAAATAAAATCTTAAAAAAAAAAAAAAAAAAAAGATCAACACAGAAATGTTAAAAATAATTATTTAGAAAGAAAATTAAGATTATTTAAAGACTTATTTATTTGAGAGAGAGAGCTCATGCACGCGTGCATGTGGGCGGTAGGGGTGGAGGGAGAGAGAGAGAAATTCAAGCAGACTCTGCGGCTGAGCACGGAGCCTGACACAGCTCTCAATCTCACGATCCTGAGATCACCACCTGAGCCAAAACCCAAGAGTTGAATGCTCAACCAAGTGTACCACCCAGGCACCCTGAAAAATAAGATTTAAAAATTAATAACATTTCTGCTCAATTTTGCTGTGAATTTAAAACTGCTGTAAAAAATTGTATTCCAAAAAAAAAAAAAAAAAGAGTAACATGACCCTGAATCTAAACACCCAAATTATTCTAAAAAAAAAATATGGAGAAGACTACTTCTAGGGAAAATATTAAAACAATTGAATTTTTTAAAAAATTGTATAAAGGGAAAATAGAAGAGGTAATGGATACCTAAAATAGCTGTCATTTTTTGAATATTATTTAGCAGGAACTATTTTAAATATTTAATCCTCTTGGCAATAAAAACTTATAATTTTAATATGTTCAAAAAAAGAAAAATATTTTAATTAAAAACTAAAAAATGGGCACCTGGGTGGCTCAGTCAGTTGAGCATTGGACTCTTGTTTTTGACTCAGTTCATGATCTCAACTTTGTTTCAGCCTCCACACTGGGCTAAAGCCTGCTCAGGATTCTCTCTCTCCCTCTCTCTCTCTGCCCCTCCCCCCTCAAAAAAAGAAAAACTAAAAAAAAAAAAATCACATAATACAAACAATTTGGTTTTCAAAAAGTAAGTAATGAGAAAAGGAACATAATCTCTTACCCTAAAAAGAAATAGAGTCTCAGATTGGAAAAATATAAAATAAAATCCCAAAATAGACTATTGTGTTAAAGCATACTGAAAAAAGAAAATAATACAGAGATATTGAGAAAATAGAATGCAAAAAATATGCTAAAAGTGCCAATATATCATAAAAAGCAGTGTTGGGAGTACTGATAAAAAATGAGGTAGAATATACCAATAAAGCAAGGATAGTTTAACATTTAAAATTTTTCTACTTAATTTATAACATTAATAGGTTAGAGGGAAGAAATTATCTCAATAGATTAAAAAAAACAAATTATTCAGTCCCAAGATAAACACATTTTAAAACTCTAATCAAACTGTGAATTAAGGGGTGCAGGGGACTTCTTTAACTTAGAAAAATATATCTATCCAAAACTGCAGCAAAAAATATACTTAATACTGTGACTTTAGAAGAATCTCTTTTTGATTCAGAGAAAAATGTCAACTATGCTCATTATCACTTCTTTTCAAGATTACACAGACATCCTTGTCTAGATATAAGAAAAAGGAATAAGCATATAAATAATACTGTTATTTGCATGTGATATGATGTATACATAGCAATACAAGTGAATCCACAAACTATCAAGTATAGTAAGATGTAGAATGATCAATAGTTTATGCAGTATCCAATGAGAAGTTTTTCAAGAAATTTATATAATTTCATTGAGAAAAAAAGATCTAAATAAAATGGAGACCTATCATGGGGATTACAAACATTCCCAATAGATCTATAAACCCATTACAATTCAAATAAAAATTTTAACAAGACTCTTTATAGAACTGGACAAATTTGACCTAAAATCTATAAAAAGGAAAGAATTAAGAATAGATAAAACCATGTTATACATGAAAAACTAGAAAAGAAGATTTGCCCTGTCACACTCAAAGCACATAAATAAGAGAGAAAAGACTATAGCAAAAGAAAGCTATAATCATTCAAGCAGTGAGTAATTGGGACAGAAACAGAAAAACAAAGGACTAAGTTGAGAAACAGACTATATGTGTATGGTATATGACATAGCATTACAAATTTGTTGCAAAGAATAGACTATTCAATAAAAGAATACCAAGACAATTTGTGTTCCAGAAGGGAAAATGATAATAGATCCCTACATTTTACTATGCACAAAAATAAAATATTTTAACCAAGTGGGTTAAAGACCGAAATGTGAAAAACAAAAACTTTCTCAAGAAAATAAGGGAGAATAGCTTAGGATAACAAGATAGGGAACAGTTTTTTAAGTAAGATACAAACATTATAAGTATTTAAGAATACTTAAAGGAAATTATAAATTGAATACACTGAACAACTTTTATACCTCAAAACACATTTAAAGAAAATTAAAACAAAACTTCTATTTTTGGAAAAATCTCAGCAACATTTAAATTTAAAAAATCAAATTAATGAGAAAAATTCAAACAACAGTAGAAAGATACAGCACAGAATATGGTCAGGTATTTCATGAAACAGGATTCAAAATAACCCATCAACATATTAAGAAATGTACAACTGTAGAAGATAATGCAATTCAAAGCAATAATGGGACACTCTTTTCACATAATGGTAAAGAAATTTAAATCTAAGTTTTGGCAAGAATTTGGATTATCGAGAATTCTTACACATAGCTGTGTAAATTATACAACCACTTTAGAGAACAATTTGGCAATAGCTAGCAAAGTTTAATATGTACACTTGTATGACTCAACAGTTCCTCTTCTGGGTATGTTTCTCTTGGAAGCTCTTACTCATGTTTCCAAGGAAACATGAGCTAGAATATCCATTCTAACACTAGAAATCAAATATTTAAAAAGTTGGAATTACCTAATTGTCCAGTTGTAGCAGAAAAGATGATCTAAGGTTTAATCTTACATTTGTATACACTGTGTATGCTGTATACAACAGTGAACTAAATCTATAACCAGAAGCATAGGTAGTTCTAAAATACATAATGTTGGGGAAAAGACAATTGCCACAGTAGGGAGTTTCAGAACCACAATTTTGAGTAAAAAGGCATATTGCAAATAAAAGAAATATTAGAAAATTTTAAATAAAAGTTTAAAATACTGAAACAAAACAAGTAAACTGCTTATTGATATATCTAGAATATGTATAGATCCCTGGACATAAATGACACCCTGGAATCTTAGAATAGTGATTACTTCTAAAAAGACAGGGAAGATACATGGGTGGAAGTGTGACAATGAACTTGCAACTATAATTTTTTTTAATCAAAAAAAGAATATGAACAAAGTGAAGGAAATGTGAAAGAGCTCACCTCTCTTAAATATATTCCCATGTGTGTTCTATTATTTTTGTTATTTGGTTCATGTTTGACAATTTTTATATTTTCAGTTATATTCAAACATAAGACTTAGGTATAAAATATAGACCATATGTAGGTAAGAAGGTCATTCTAATTTTGACACCAAAATCAGAAAAACATACGAGATAATACTGACTCATTTGACTATAGAAAAACTAAAAATTAGACAAAATGTTTCTTTGGTTAAAACAACAAAAAAGAAGTGTAAATATAAATGATTACCAGGAGAATATAATACCAACGTATAGGACAAAGTATTAAAAATTCTTAATAAATCAAAAGAGTTGTAACACAATTAGAAAAAAAAAGATTATTTTTTAATGGGCGAAAGAAGGAAGCTGTGGCCAATAAAATTAGAAAATAAAAACACCGTGGCAAATAAATTAGCAAAACATTGCACCTGCAACTAATAGTAACCAGAGACATGCAAATTGTAACAATTTATAATTATAACTAACATTATATAGTATTTTTCACTTTAAAATTGGAAAATACCCCCAAAAGTTAGTAACACATTAAAAGTTAATAATAAAATTTGTATGAAACCACAAAAGACCCTGAATAGCTAAAGGAATCTTGAAAAAGAAAAACAAAGCTGGTGGTAACACAATTCCAGACTTTAAGTGATATTACAAAGCTGGAGTAATCAAAACAGTATGGTACTGGCACAAACATAGACATGTAGATCAACAGAATAGAATAGAAAGCCCAGAAATAAACCCACAATTATATGGTCAATTAATCTTTGACAGAGGCAAGAATATGCAATGAGAAAAAATCTCTTCAATAAATGATAGGAAAACTGGACAGCAAAATGCAAAAGAATGAAACTGGACCACTTTTACACCATACACAAAAATAAAATCAAAATGGATTAAGGGCTTAAATGTGCAACATAAACCATAAAAATCCTAAAAGAGAGCACAGGCAGCAATTTCTCTGAAATTTGCATAGCAACATTTTTCAAGATATATCTCCTGAAGCAAGGGAAATAAAAGCAAAAATAAACTATTGGGACTATATCAAAATAAAAAGCTTTTGCACAGCTAAGGAAGCAACCAACAAATCTAAAAGGCAACTTACTGAATGGGAGAAGATATCTGTAAATGAAATATCCAATAAAGGGTTAGTATCCAAAATATATAAAGAACTTATACAACTCAACACCCCAAAATCAAAAAATCCAATTTAAAAATGGGCAGAAGACATGCACAGACATTTCTCCAAAGAACACATACAGATGGTCAACAGACTATGAAAAGATGCTCAACATCACTCAACATCAGAGAAATGTAAATCGAAACCATAATGAGATATCACCTCACAGCTGTCAGAATGGCTAAAATAAAAAACACAAGCAAGAAGTGATTGGGGGGGGGCAGATATGGAGAAATAGGAACCCTAATGCACTGTTGGTGGGAACACAAACTTGTGCAGCCACTGTGGAAGACAGTATGGAGGTTCCTCAAAAAATTAAAAATAGAACTACCCCATGATCTAATAATGGCACTACTGTGTAGTTATCCAAAGAATATAAAAACTAATTCAAAGGGATACATGCACCCCTATGTTTATTGTAGCATTATTTATAATAGCCAAATTATGGAAGCAACCTAAGTGTCCATTGATAGATGAATGAATAAAGAAGGTGTGATATATAGATTTATACATATACATATACACATTGGAATATTATTTAGCTATTAAAAAAAGAATGAAATGTTGCCACTTGCAACAACATAGATGGATCTAGAGAGTATAATGGTAAGTGAAATAAGCCAGTGAGAAAAACACAAATACCATATGATTTCACTCATATTTGGAATTGAAGAAACAAAACAAATGAGCAAAAGGGGAAAATAAGGGGCAAACCAAAAAAACAGACTCTTAACTACAGAGAATAGACGTTTACCAGAGGGGAGGTAGATGGGGAGATGGTTGAAATAGGTGAAGAGGATTAAGAATATACTTATCTTGATGAGCACTGAGTAATAATGGAATTGTTGAATTGCTATATTGTAGGCCTGAAATGAATGTAACACTGTATGTTAACAACACTGGAATTAAAATAATAAATAAAAAAGTTACTAATCGCAGAGAATGTGAGAAAGGGCACCTGATTCAGTACTGGTAGGAAATATAAATTGGTAAGGGCTTCTGAATGGTGGTTTGGAAGTATTTACCAACAGCTATTAAATATGTATACCTTCTGGGGCACCTGGGTGGCTCAGTCGATAAGCGTCTGCCTTCGGCTCAGATCATGATCCCAGGGTCCTGGGATCGAGCCCCGCATCGGGCCCCCTGCTCAGCGGGAAGCCTGCTTCTCCCTCTCCCACTCCCCCTGCTCGTGTTCCCTCTCTCGCTGTGTCTTTCTCTGTCAAATAAATAAATAAAATCTTAAAAAAATATATGTATACCTTCTTACTCTACACATTCTTGCTTATACACTTATTCTAAGTAATAAGAAAGGATGTTCGCTAATTATTCATCATAAGGGTATTAACTTCAGCAAACACTAATTTAAATGTGCATAAATTAAAAATAATATAAATGCCCAACAGTAGGGAAATAGTTAAACAATATGGGTAACTACTCAATTGATTACTTTGAAATAAAAATTATGCTACACAAAAATCTGATGATACATTAAGAAGAGAAAAAATAAGTTGTAAAACTCTAAAACAGTACACCAAATACAGTTCAGTTTTCTATGTGTATAGATTTATGATGTGTATAGTTAATTGTTTGTTTACATGTTTATAAATTATAAATTTACATGTTTATAAATAAAAACATTATTTACATGTTTAATACATGTCCCATATATGGTTTATGTGTGGGCATGTGTGTACACACTGTTGAAAGAGCAGAACTGTATAGTGTAAAAGCAGAATATCTCTTTAATATCCCCTGGCCTGCCCCTTCCAACTGGTTTTTAGTTAGATCTATTTTTTTGTGTATCTTGGGTAAAATCTAGGTCAGGCCAGATCTAGTTTATGATAACTTTAAACAAATACTCCTTCAGTTACTTTTGTTATAATTTAATTTCAATACTTAAAACATCCAGTTATGTGTAATGGACAAACTTCATTTTAGATTAATGTTTCTATCCTCCTCCAGCTTGGAAACAGTGCTGTCCACAGACGACATGAACAACTCCTTTTTACTCCAAAAGCTCTTCTATATGCTAGCCCTCACTTCTAATCTTCCCAGGGAACCAAGAGAAGGAAGTTGGTGAAGTGGGGAGAAGAGGTTAAGAACAGAAGCGCTGCCTAGCAGTATCATGATGTGGCAAAACCATTCTCTGGGCCTGACACATGCCTTATGTGTGCTTCCTAGAGATTCCCAAGCAGCAGTTACATTAATGTGAGCTATGTCTTCTCTAGCTGACCCCTCAGCTATTGATTCCCTGCGGTTCACCCATTCTGTTGCTACCAATGTCTCTCACTCCCTGACAACCCATATCTTGGCCATAAAAACACCCATGTATTCTTTTGGTCTGAAAAAATGTGATGAGTATTTCAAAAGATCCACTTCTCCTCTAGGACACCAAGTACACAGGCCAGGTTTCTATGTATGTACGGCATCTTGCTTGGCTAGAGGTAAAGAAAACTCTCTCCTGAGAAGGTAGACACAGAGTACAGAGCACAGCTCTCCCTTGGACTCTTCAGAAAGGAATGCTTTAATATGATGCATCTTTAGTTGGATTGGTGGCCAATTGTAGTCAAACCTGTTCTTCAGCTATTCTAAAGAAGTCTGGTATAGGTAACCCAGCAGTTCACTTTAGCATGTGGGTACTTGCTGTCATTGTACATCCTTTTGGCACCTTGATCCATCTGAGACAGAAATAGACTCATTTCCACACTTATATGGATTTAACATACACACATATTTAAGGATACATAAACATTGGATGTTTATTTAACAAATGTTCAGTAGTTATCACTAGCAAGTAGAATTATAATCACTTGCTTTCTTTTCTGTCTTTTTATTTACCTATATTTTCTCATTTTTCCATAATATACATATATTACTTATATATTTTTTAATTCTAAGATTTTATTTATTTATTTGAGAGAGAGAGACACAGCGAGAGAGGGAACACAAGCAGGGGGAGTGGAGAGGAAGAAGCAGGCTTCCCATGGCACAGGGAGCCCGATGCGCGGGCCTTGATCCCAGGGCCCTGGGATCATGACCTGAGCCAAAGGCAGACACCTAACAACTGAGCCACCAAGCACCCCCCCCCATTTTTTTTTAAGATTTTATTTATTTATTTGAGAGAGAGAGAGAGGGAGCACGAGCAGGGGGAGGGGCAGAGGGAGAAGCAGGCTCTCCACTGAGCAGGGATTCCAATACGGGGCTCAATCCTAGGACCCTGGGATTAGGACCTGAGCTGAAGGCAAGATGTTTAACCAACTGAGCCACCCAGGTGCCCCCTTTAATTCTCTTGTTAAGCTTAAAATACAGGTATTTCCTGGTGATGGGGAAAAAATATCCCTGAAGATTGTATACAAATTTTGTGCTGAAAGAACAATGACATACAAAATGAATAATGTGAACACATCTCCTCACTTACCCCCAAACTACTAAGGATTTACAGTCTAGTTGGACCTATGTATATGTTAAATGTTCACCGCCTACCTTTGCCTCTAAAACTCAGACTGGCAACCATATGGATGTTTAATAAGGAAGTATGCACAGAACCCCACCTGGATTTCAAGATAGTATAATTTTATTTCCTTTCTATTTTCTGCTCAATGTCTTTGGATGGTAGGGACGCAATAAAATCTTCCTTAAATCTGTTTGGTGGTCATATTTTAAGAGCTAGTTTTATGTATACACTAAAGAATCATATTCCTATGGTATCTTCTGCCATGATTGACAGTTTTTCTCATCAGCAATAAACTCAGGCACAAAATATCTAAATCACAGTTCTAAATTAATAAGTGATTTACAAATTATTTCATCCTTTCATCCATCCATCTATCCATCTATCCATCCATCTAACTATCTGTTTATTTCCCTAATAGTTATAGAGTGCCCAGACCCTGTTCTCGGGTAAAGTGCAATACAAACTTATATAAATCATGGTCTCATGTCTCAAAGAATTTATTCCTTACAGAAAAAATAAGAGCTAGAATAGAAGGACTTCAATACACAGATAAATACTTTATCAATGTAAGATTATAGCACAATGATATACTTTTGAGTTGTGGTCAAAAATTTAGAAGAATAAAAGTGACAATCCTTTCAACAAAGAATCATTTTTTACATGTTTTTTTGAAAATCATATATTGTTATGGCTTTATTGGTAACTTTATATCTGGTGTTGGCAACCTATTTTCACTTAATGCTTCAGGTTTTTTAATGTATAATATTAAAATTCAAAGGATATCTTATTAGTATGTGTTGTAAGCTGAACCGTGTCCCCCAAAATTCATATGTTGAAGTCTTAACCTCAGAATTTGTACCTCAGAATGTGACTGTAATTGGACATAGGGCCTTTAAAAGGATAAGGTTAAACGAGGTCATTCATATAGGTAAACCCTAATCCAATCTGCTTGACTGGTATCCTTATAAAAAGAGAAAACTGAGAAATACAAAAAGACATCAGGAACACTCATGCACAGAGAAAAGTTCATGTGTATGTGAGGTCCCAAAGAAAAGGCACACATCTGCAAGCCAAAAACACCTATTTCAGGAGAAACCATACCTTGCTGATACCTTGGTCTTGGACTTTTAGCCTCTGGAACTGCCCCAGTCTGTGGTATTTTTTTATGGAAGCCATAGCAAACTAATATAGTATTGATCATGAAAAATAGAGTCATAACAAAATTACCATAAAAACTGATTTGTGATTAATAAAGAAATACTGTCATAATGATTCTAGGTCTTCTTTTCATAAAAAGAAGTAATCTGACAGTGGACTGCCCATGTTGTAATGAACAACCTAATGACAAGAGTATGACAAGAGTAATGAAAGACTAGTGCAACTTTGCCAGCATTTGCCAGACATCATTCTTACTGCACTTGTGGCCATTCTGATTTTTATTTTTCCTGAATGGCCTGAAGGATATATGTGCTTGATGATTTGCATTTTTATAAAAAATAATAGATTTTTCAGTTACCTTACTTGTATTTTGAAGATGGAGCTTTTAATTTTCAGGTTTGGGGCCTTGTAGCACCAAGAGACAAAGGATGATAAAATAGATGGCATTAGAAATACAAAATTCATTTATTTTATGATAGTCAACAAACAGGACAAGAAGGTATGTGAAATCAGACCTGCCTTTATACTAGTTGGGCTCAACTTAGAAAATTGGAAAAGCTTTTCAAAGCAAACCTGAGGCCTGTTTCAGATGTTAAAGAATAAGTATTTATAAATGAAACACAATATTCTAAACACACTCAGTGGAATACATCCACCTATTTGGGCATTAAAGTATTTCTACAATAGCAAGCAAGCAATGGGTTTCCATTTTCCACTAGAAATAATGGTTGGTTTGGCTTAGATGGTTGAGCTTCTATAAGAAGTCAAAAGCTATCTTGCACAATGGGTCTTCATATTTTTTTTTTTAATTTTTTGTATTATAGTATTTAGAAATATGGAATGATGCTATAGTCTAATGATATCTACTGTTATTAAACAATCACTCAAAGTAACAAAACTAGTTTTGTAAATGCTTTAGTAAAGCACTCTGAGAAAGAGTTCAACTTTGTGTCGTCATGGTTTTTTGCTCAAATAATTATATTTAATTATTTTGTTTGCCTGTCAGCAAGTTGAAATGTGGAATTATAATATTAACAAGACTATTACATAAACTTTTTTTTTAAGATTTTATTTCTTTATTTGACAGAGAGAGAGCACAAGCAGGGGGAGAGGCAGAGGCAGAGGGAGAAGCAGACTCCCCGCTGAGCAGGGAGCCCGACATGGGGCTCGATACCAGGACCCTGGAATGATGACCTGAGCCGAAGGCAGCCGTTTAACCAACTGAGCCATCCAGGCGCCCTAAGACTATTACATAAACTTTTATGAGTATGTCAATCATACTGTCCTTCAATAGTTATATTAACTATTACTTTCTTAAGGAAAACCAATCTCCAACTACTCAGAAACTTCTATTTTCCCTCACCTTGAAAGTTAAATTTCCTAAAACATCTGTATTTTTTTAATAAACTGCCTATAAGAACACAACAATTTCATAATGATAAATCACTGTCAATTTACTATATCAACATACGTCAAATGAATTGATTAAATCTACATGCTCATTTTGTATAATAGAAATACAATCACTGCAATAAAACACTGTCATGGGATTAATGTCTTCTACTCTGAAAATGTAAGTCTTGCCTTTGGCTTGGTATTTTATGAAGCAGCAGGAAACCATTATCTTGTGACAACATTTTATTTCATTGACGTCTCAAATATTCTTAATATCCTTTATATTTATGTTCAGTTTAGAATGAGAGGATTAGAATAGGTGTTATTATAGTGGAAAGGCATTCATTTTTACATTCTGAATTACCATGTGACATGTCTCAACCACAGAATCTCTTGGCAAGCATTGCATCTTTTATTCTTATGTATTCACAGCAAAGCTCACTATATCCCGTGCTTTGATTTTTTCTTGTGTTAATCATCAACATTGACCCAGTTTTGTTGCTATATGTACCCACTTTAATTTATATACTATGAATATCAATCTGATCACTAAAACATTAATGAAATATTAAAAAGAACAAGTTTTCTAACTTTAAGCCAAAATAATAACCATAAATTCAAATTCTTACTCTACTCTAAATAGATTCCTTCCTTTCATTTTGAAATCACTGCCCTCAGCACTTTTCCACACTCTGGATTCTAAGGATTTGCCTATGCATGTAAAATACAGAATTGCAATAATTATCCTTATAACTCAAACTAAGAGAAACACAACTTCATCTGAAATATCTAGGCAACTGAGGCCATTTTTTGGTTTGGATTTCCAGAAAATGACCAGTTTTCTACCATACTTTGCATGTGTATATATAGAAGCAGATACAGGGTAAATTATACAAAATAAGATTCAGAGTGTTAAATGTAAATGGAAGATAGAATAAGAAACTATGAAAATTCATTTGTGGCCATCAATATTGAAAGTCTATGCACAGCAAAGGGAGTTAACACAATTTTCAAGATGCTGATATCATAAGGCAACGTTTTCAGTTTATTGAGCTTTTAAGGTCCTAAAGTTGTTTTGTTTGTGTTAGACCACTGCTGCAGTTACAATTCAGCTAGCTAATGAAATGCTAAGCAGTGTTTGGTCTATGCATTGTTATAGAAGAAGTAGAAGTGTTTTGATTAAGAGCAGATGGAGACCAATTTTTTTTTTTTTTTTGGCTACTTCTTTGTGGTTTAAGAATAAGGTAGCAAAAAGCCATGGATTGGTATCCTTAGTTGAGACTTAAAGTGTCAATGAATTTATGGTTAGGTCTACATGACCAAATAGAACTAGAAATTCTTTAAAAAGCTGTTGGCTGGTTCCAATATACCATGACCATCTATATAATTTTGTGACTTCCCTTTACTCCTAAAATATCCAAGAACAACTCATGAGTCACAGCAATTAATGTCTTAAAGGCCGGAGGTATTAATTTCACTGATTTATTTATTCTTTTTGTCCAGCTGCTCCTGTCAAAATACATTTAGATAAGTCATAATGGAGGTATGAAGATTTCTTTTAGCCATATATCCTAGATATTTTTCTCCATGTAGGCCCAATTAAATTATAATATATAGAGAAAATATTGCATATCATAAGTGTACAACTCGATGAATTATCACTAAGTGAATGCATTATATTAAACAACACCCATATCAAGAAATAAAACATTGCCAAAGTAACAGAAGGCACTTCATGACCTCTTTCCAGTCACTGGTCCCTTCCCAAATATCAATCCTACATTACAACACCATATATTAGTTATGATTCTTTTAAAACTTTATGTAAGTGGCATAGCACACCACACAGTCTTTTGTGTCTTGATTCTTTAGCTCAAACTTATTTTGTATGTAAATATAGTCCATTCATTTTCATTATATAACATTTAATGACTATACTACAGTTTATCTGATCTACTGTCCATTCATATTTTGGATTTTCCCAGTTGTCCACTAGTTTTAACTTAACAGTCTGTTTTGTGGTGGTTGTTCATTAAATACATTGTTTTCAAAATATGGTCGTGTCAGTATCTGCCAGGGCACCACTGAATACAACCTACTTTCTGTGTATAGTCAAGGGCTCTATCCCAAAATCCAATTCTTTTTTTGTAAAGGATTCACTTTAATTCATAGCAACTTGTATTAAGCATGTGTTATACATATATCTAATACAATATAATATTAAAATGTATGATTTTTTCAACTGAGAGGAAAAATATATCATTCTAATTTTTCTTCCTTTAAATCTATTCAATTAATATACTAGTTCCTTTTCGTATATTACTTTAAACATTCATCCTTAAAATGGCTAGTCGTTATTTCTGTATTCTTTTTCTTTTAGTTCTCAGTGACATTTACAACTTGTTTTACATCCTAAAGAAATAAAAATTGGAAGTTAAAGTTAAGTAAGCACAGTCTACTTCAGTGTTCTTTAAATAAATAGCAATGGAAGGAAAGGGAAACTTCTACATTCTGCATGAAAGAAATCATCTCCAGAGATTAAGGAATGAATTACTATTTCCTTTTTTAATACTCAGCTCTTACTAGACTAGTCTAACAAGTTTATTTTCATCATCCTTTATTTATATCCATATGCAAGCCTCTGAGCATCTCACTCTACTAGTATGAAGAATTTAGAGATATTTTTCCTCCAAAGCAGTTAGAGATAATAAAAAGGATGAACTGTTAGAGAGTTTATAGTAAGCTACTGACCACACCTAAGTAGAAGACTTGAGGGTTTTTTTGTTGTTCACCTGTTTTCTTAGAGAATGAAGGGGAAGAAATTCTTCCAGATGCCCAATTTTTCCCAATATTTATAATAGTTTTATTACAATGTGACTTGTTCCTCACTCATTTCCTTTGATATTGAGGGGACTCTACTTGAACTGGTTCTCTGGAGCATGGTACAAGATTTCAAAATTGGCAGGGAGCTTTAAAAGGAGTTCCTATTCTGTGTAAGAAAGAGATGTAGAGAGTAAAGGTAAAGGTCAACTCTCCATCATCATCTAAAAAGATGTCTACTGAAATAAAATATTCCATTTCCTACTTGTATTTGTAGAATAAAAATAAATATCAACCTATTTCACAACAGCATATACACTAATAATTGTGTTCTCTTTAGTATTAAAGACTGGTCAGTACTGGCAAGTAAATGAATAGCTTATTTTGAATCCAAATGCCTGCTTCTCTGATTTATACTTGTTTTATATTTTAAACTAGAAGATTACTATATATCATTTTTTCTTATATAAATAATATACACTTGATATCTGTTATCTTTTAGTTACCAATAAATAACTCATAAGTATTTGATAAAGACATCTGTTCTAATTTGACACATGAGGATAAAACGAAGTGATGTTAATAATGAATCTTAGACCTTTATTTCTTTTTTTTTAAGATTTTATTTATTCATTTGAGACACAGAGATAAATAGAGAGAGAGAGCATGAGCAGGGGGAGAGGCAGAGGGGGAAGCAGGCTCCCCGCGGAGCCAGGAGCCTGATATGGGGCTCCATCCCAGGACCCCGGGATCATGACCTGAGCCTAAGGCAGATGCTTAACCATCTGAGCCACCCAGGCACCCTATTTCTTTTGTTTTTAAGATTTTATTTATTTGATAGAGAGCGAACACAAGCAGGGGGAGTGGCAGAGGGAAAGGGAGAAGCAGACTCCCTGCTGAGCATAGAGCTGGACATGGGGCTTGATCCCAGGACTCCAGGATCATGACCTGAGATGAAGGCAGGCGCTTAGCCGACTGAGCCACCCAGGCACCACTTAGACCTTTGTTTCTACGTAATCTTCCTTCGTGTGACACTAATGAGAGTAAACTAGAGGATATTATGCTAAGCAAAATAAGCCAATCAGAGAAAGACAATTATCATACGATCTCACTCATATGTGGAATTTAAGAAACAAGGCAGAGGATCATAGCGGAAGAGAGGAAAAAAATGAAACAAGATGAAACCAGTTTCCTAATCTTAGGAAACTAACTGAGGGTTGCTGGAGGGGAGGGGGGTGGGGGTATGGGGTAAATGGGTGATGGGCATTGGGGAGGGTATGTGTTGTAATGAGCTCTGGGTATTATATAAGACTGATGAATCACAGACCTGTACCCCTGAAACAAATAATACATTATATGTTAATTTAAATAAATAAATAAAATAAAGTATAATGTTACTATCTGTTTCTAAAAATTCATTAGGACCCTCTAATTTCACTTATAAGATAAGCTTCTCAATGTTAAATTAGAGTATTTTATATATGGATGATGAAATCAAATTTCCATTCCTAGACCTGTTGCCAGAGCTGAATATCTTCAGACAAAAAACTTGCCTTTGGGATCTAGATTTCATATTTAAAATGCAGCACCACTGGGGATCATGGTGATAGATTTGGAACACTCTCCTCTCCAGTTCTGTCTTGCCAAATCCCTGAAATTATGTAACACTGCCCCCTAACACACACACACACACACACACACACACACACACACACCCCAAATATGTAATATCAGAGCTGGAAAACAAGATGGGGCACATTTTGACCAATCTCTGAATCATGGGAAGTACATGTTGATACCCTGGAGTAGGAGTGCCTGGGTGGCTCAGTGGGGGTAAACATCTACCTTCTGCTCTGGTCATGATCTCAGAATCTTGTGATTCAGCCCCTCAACGGGCCCCCTGCTCAATAGGGAGTCTTCTTTTCCCTCTCATCTGCCCCTCCTCTCCCCCTCCACCCCAGCTTATGCTCTCTCTCTCAAATAAATAAAATCTTTTTAAAAAAATACACTGAAGTAGAAAACCACAGCTCCATATTATAGGAGCAGACTTTTTTCAGAAGATGGAAATGGCACTTGTAGTTGGTGTATATGAAGAGTGGACTTTGAAGCAATCATCTGCACGATCCTTTGGTCTTCTACATCCAGGTGCATGACAATAGTAGTACAAAAGGGAGAAAGAATGAAGCTATAGAGGAGCAAAGTTTTCATACTGTTGAAATTAAATTGGCAGCAATGTGAACTAAATTTCCATAAGTTATGATATTATTAATTGTAATCCCCAGGCAACCACAAAGAAAATAAATTTAACGAAATAGTAAAAGAAATGAAAAGGGAATTAAAACAGTTCACTAGAAAAATATTTCACAGAAAAGAAGGCAGTAATAGAAAAATAGAGGAACAAACAACAACAAAAAAAGACAAAGAAGGGGTGCCTGGGTGGCTCAGTCGTTAAGTGTCTGCCTTCAGCTCAGGTTATGATCCCAGGGTCCTGGGATCAAGCCCTGCATCAGGCTCCCTGCTCAGCGGGAAGCCTGCTTCTCCCTCTCCCTCTGCCCTTGCTTGTGTTCCCTCTCTCGCTGTGTCTCTCTGTCAAATAAATAAATAAAATTAAAAAAAAAAAGACAAGGAAAAAATTGGAAAATGATAGCTATAAGTCCCCCTTTGTCAGTAATTATATTAAATATAAATGGATTAACCACTCCAATTAAAGGTAGAGATTAGGAGAACATCTTTTTAAATGTAGATCTGTTATCAATAAGACACTTTATTTTTTTATTTTTTTTTTTTTAGATGATGTAACATCTTCTTTTTTTTTTTTTTTTAAGATTTTATTTATTTATTTGAGAGAGAATGAGAGAGAGAGAGCACATGAGAGGGGGGAGGGTCAGAGGCAGAAGCAGGCTCCCTGCCGAGCAGGGAGCCCGATGCGGGACTCGATCCTGGGACTCCAGGATCATGACCTGAGCCGAAGGCAGTCGCTTAACCAACTGAGCCACCCAGGCGCCCTCAATAAGACACTTTAGACTCAAAGACATATATATATTTAAAGTGAAAGTATATACCATGCAAATAGTAATCAAAATATCCTAACATGGAGCATAGATTTTAAAACAAAAATTGTTATTAGAGGGGGGGGAAAGGACATTGAATAATTATAAAAAGGTTAATCCATCAAGAAGATATAACAATTATGAATATGTACACAGCTAACAAGAGAGCCTCAAAATACATGAAGCAAAAATGAACAGAATTTAAAGGAGTAATAGACAATTCAACAATAATAGAGGAAACTTCAATACCCCACTCTCTGTATGCATAAAACAACTAGACAAAACATCAATAAGGGATAGAAGATTTGAATGATACTATAAACCAAATAGGCATAACAATGTTAAGAACAGAAAAATACACATTTTTCTCAAGCGCATATGTAATGTTCTCTAGGATAAATCATATGGTAGACCATAATACTACAGGTCTCAAGACATTAAAAAGGACTAAAACCATACAAAGTATCTTCTCCACACACAACAGAATAAAATTGGGAATCAGTAAAAGGAGGAAATGTGGGAAATTCACATGTATATAGAATTAAACAATACATTCTTAAATAAGCAATTGGGCCAAGGAAAAAAATAACAAAGAAAATTAGAAAATACTTTGAGATAAATTAAAATTAAAGCCTAACCTACCAAAATTTTTAAAAAGAAGACAGCCCTCAAATCAATAACCTTCCATCTTATATAAAATTGGAAAAAGTAGAGAAAAACCAAAGCTAGCAAAATGAAAGAAATAACATTAGAGTGGAAATAAATGCAATAGAGAATAGAAAAACAATAGAGAAAATGAGCAGAACCAAAAGTTGTTCCTTGAGTAGAAAAGAGAAAAGACTCAGAGTTCTAAAATCAAGATGAAAAAGGAAACATTACTACTGACCTTACAGAAATTAAAAAAAAAAAAAAAAATGACCAGGGAATATTGTGAACAATCATGTGTCCACAAAATAGATAACTTGGTTGAAATGGACAAATACCTAGAAACCACAAACTACTGAAAATGACTCAAGAAGAAATAGAAATTCTAAATAGATCTGTAACAAATAAAGAGATTGAATTAGTAAAAAACAACAGTATAATCTCCTAAACAAAATCCCAACACAAGATGGATTTACCTGTGAATTCTACTAAATTCTTTAAATAGAATTCTTCTATTTAAAGAAGAATTAACATCAATATTTCATACTCTTCCAAGAGATAGAGAGGGACACTTCCCACCTCATTCTATGAGATTAATATCCTGAAACCAAAACCAAACAAAGAACTGACAAGAAAAGAAAATGACAGACCAATCTCCCTTAGGAATATAGACACAAAAATTCTAAGCAAAATACTAGCAAAGCAAATCCAGGAAAACATAAGTAAACTGAATATAGGCACATTTAGAAAAGTAAAATATCAATGACCAATTTGGAGTTATCCCAGGAATGTTAGAGTATACTTTATTATATAACAAATCAAAACAAAAAAAGTGAAGATATCTCAATAATGGAGAAGATAATTTGATAGAATTAAATAACCATTCCTGATAAGAAGTCATAGCTAACTATGAATTAATTAAACATTCCCTCACATTCTAATGAAGCATATCTACCAAAAATATTATCCTAATGGTAAAAGGTTCAAAACATTTCCATTAAATTTGTGAACAAGACACTAATACTGCTTCTGTTCAAAATTAACGTAGTACTCAAAAGTGTAGTGAGTCAAGAAAAACAAATAAAGCCCTAAGAATCTGAAAAGAAGATTTTTAAAAATCTCATTAGTCACAAATTTCACAGAAAACACTCTACAGAGAGATTTTACTGAGAGATTTTAGAAAATTGGCTATATACAAGATAATGATAGAAAAACATATTTACTCCCATACATTTGCCACTATTAGGAGACAGTTTCTTAAAAAATTTTCAAAACCACTATTCACTAGTTATAAATGATATGATGTCAAGTATTTGCCTCAAAATAATCAGGGGTTGGAGGGAAAGAATGGGTGGCAGGATACATAAATCACAATTTGCCATAAGTGGTTATTGTTGTAGCTAGAGGTTGTGTAAAAGGAGGTTAATTATACTTTTCTACCTATTTTAAATTTTTTATAATGAAATTTTGAAAAAGAGCATTCATAATAGCAAAAAAAAAGAAAATAAATTCAACAAAACATAAACAATCTTGGGTGCCTGGGTGGCTCAGTTGGTTAAGCGACTGCCTTCGGCTCAGGTCATGATCCCGGAGTCCCGGGATCGAGTCCCGCATCGGGCTCCCTGCTCGGCAGGGAGTCTGCTTCTCCCTCTGACCCTCCCCCCTCTCATGTGCTCTCTCTCATTCTCTCTCTCTCAAATAAATAAATAAAATCTTTAAAAAACAAACAAACAAACAATCTTTATACAGGAAATTTAAAAATTTAATTTTAAAATCACTGACTAAATGAAAAGCTTTGCTAGAATAGAAACTTAGCATCATAAAGGAGTACATTCCCAAAATTGTTTGATAAACTCAGTGCAATTTTAGGCAAAATCCATAAAAACCTTTTTCAAAAAAACATACCAATCTAATTCTGAAATTTATACAGAGGACTACAGGCCCAACAGTAAAGAAAAAAAAAATTGTAAAAATTTCTGAAGAAATATAAAGTAGAAAAATTGTCTCACAAAATGTGAAGACTCACTATGAGTTTGTAGTAAATAACTAAAGTGGAGTGCTTTTAACAGATGGATGAATAAATTCACAAATGGAACATATAAGAAAGCCCATATTAAGTCCATTGTCTATATAAGAAATTAAATTATAACCTATATAGCATACCTGATAGTGTAAACAAAATGGTTGTCAATAAACAGCATATGACTATTGGCTATCCATTTGGGGAAAAAACCCTAGATTCCTATTCTATACCATAACCACAAATTCTTTAATGACCTAAATATGAGAGGCAAACTTTACAACTTTGGGAAAAGATACAGAAGCATATTTTTTATGATATAGGTGTGGGGAAGGATTTTTTAAACTGGACAAAATATTTGAATAAGTAGTAAATTGAACCTCACTGAGATAAAGAACTTATATTCATCATAAAATAACCTAAGAAGTGTAGAAAAGCAAACTACAATCAGCAAAATGAATAAAACAAAAGATAAATGGACAAATGACAAGAATAGCCATTTCAGAAGAAGCTACCCAATAGGAAAACATATATAAAAATAAATTCAACCCATTATAAATCACTACAGTGAACTATTGTTTACCCACTAGATTTCCCAAAATAAATAACTAAGAGTAGTAAGTGTTGGTGAGAATGTGAAGCAGTGGGAAGTCTTACAACTGCTGGTGAGAGTATAAGTCAACACAACCATTTCAGGGGCAGGGAGGGAACAAGCATTATCTTTAATGTTATTCATAAACATATCCTATGACCCAACAATCCCACTCCTCAGGGTATCCTAGGAAAATGGTACCATACATACACCAGGAGTCTGTATAAAAATGTTCATAGCAGTTCTGTTTGCAATAACAAAAATTTTTAAAAAGTCCTGAATGTTCATTCACAGAAGAACTGAAAAATAGTTTATTGCATATTCCCACAAAGAAATATTTTACCTCTGTGAAAATAATTGAATTACTATGGCTACATAAATCAACATGAGAGCATCTCTGAACCATAATATTAATTGATCAAAAAGAGTAAGTAGTCCTAACTACTACATATAACAAGGGCTTTTTTTCAATTTTTTATTTAAATTCTAGTCAGTTAATATATAGTGTAATACTATATTTAGTGTAACATTAAATTCAGAAGAATTTAGTGATATATCACTTACATATAAAACCCAGTGCTCAACATAACAAGTGCCATCCTTAATACCCATTACCCATTTAGCCCATCCCCTGCCCACCTCCTCTCCAGCAACCCTGTTTGTACTCTGTAGTTGAGTCTCTTATGGTTTGTTTCTCTCTTTTCCCCCTTTCCCCGATGTTCATCTGTTTTGTTTCTTAAATTCCACATATGAGTGAAATCATATGGAATTTGTCATTCTCTGACTTATTTCACTTAGCATAATACACTCTAGCTTCATAAACATCACTGAAAATGGCAAGATTTTATTTTTTCATGGCTAATATTCTGTTTTCTATATCTTTATCCATTCTTTATCCATTCATCTTTTTTATCCATTCATCACTTGATGGACATTTGGGTTCTTTCCATGATTTTGCTATAGTTGAAAATTCTGCTATAAACATCGGGGTGGATGTGCCCCTTTGAATCAGTATTTTTAGATCCTTTGGGTAAATACCTAGTACTACAATTGCTGGGCTGTAGGGTAGTTGTATTTTTAATTTTTGAGGAACCTCCATACTCTTTCCCAGAGCGGCTGCACCAGTTTACATTCCCACCAACAGTGAAGGAGGGTTCCCCTTTCTCCACATCTTCCCAACATCTGTTGCTTCTTGAGTTGTTAATTTTAGCCATTCTAACAGGTGTGAGGGGGTATCTCTTCATGATTTTGATTTGTATTTCCCTGATGATGAGTGATGTTGAGCATCTTTTCATGTGTCTGTTGGCCAACTGGATGTCTTTGGAAAAATGTCTATCCATGGCCTCTGCCCATTTTTTAGTTGGAATATTTGATTTGGGGGGAGTTCAGTTTGGTAAGTTCTTTATAGAGTTTGGATACTAACCATTCATCAAATATGTCACTTGGAAATATCTTCTCTCATTCCATAGGATGCCTTTTAGTTTTGTTGTTTCCTTCACTGTGCAGCTTTTTATCTTGATAAAGTCCCAGCAGTAAGAAGTTGCTATGACTAAGGTCAAAGAGCTTGCTGCCTGTGTAGTCCTCTAGGATTTTGATGGTTTCCTGAATCACATTTAGGTCTTTCATCCATTTTGAATTTATTTTTGTGTATGGTGTAAGGAAGTGGTCCAGTTTCTTTCTTCTGCACGTTACTGCCCAGTTTTCCCAGTACCAATTGTTCAAGAGACTATCTTTTTCCTATTGCATATTCTTTCCCACTTTGTCGAAGATTAATTGACCATATAGTAGTGGGCCCATTTCTGGGTTATCCATTCTGTTGCATTGATCTATGTGTCTGTTTTGTTCCAATACCATACTGCCTTGATCACTACAACTTTGCAGTATAGCTTGAAGTCTGGAATTGTGATGCCTTCAGCTTTGTTTTTCTTTTTCAAGATTGCTTTGGCTACTTGGGGTCTTTTGTGATTCCATACAAATTTTAGGATTGTTTGTTCTCACTCTGTGAAAAATGCTGGTGGTGTTTTGACAGGGACTGCATTAAATGTGTAGATTGCTTTGGGTGGTATAGATATTTTAACAATATTTGTTCTTCCCGTCCATGAGCATGGAATGTTTTTTTCCATTTCTTTGTGTCCTCTTCAATTTCTTTCATAAGTATTCTATAGTTTTCAGAGTACAGATATTTTACCTCTCTGGTTAGGTTTATTCCAAGGTATCTTATGGTTTTTGGCGAAATTGTAAATGGGATTGATACCTTGATTTCTCTTTCTGCTGCTTCATTATTGATATATAAAAATTAACCAGATTTCTGTGCATTGATTTTATATCCTGTGACTTTGCTGAATTTGTGTATCATTTCTAGCAATTTTCTGATGGAGTCTCTCAGGTTTTCTACATAAAGTATCATGTCATCTGTAATAGTGAAAGTTTGACTTCTTCCTTGCCAATTTGGATGCCTTTTATTTCTTTTTGTTGTCTGATTACTGAGGCTAGGATTTCCAGTACAATATTAAATAACATGGTGAAAGTGAACATCCGTGTCTTGTTTCTGACTGTAGATGAAAAGCTCTGTTTTTCCCCCTTGAGGATAATATTAGTTGTGGGTTTTTAGATGAAATATAATACATTTCTAGATTCTTTAGATGTAAAGTTAGGTTGTGTATTTGAGACTTTTCTTGCTTCTTGAGGTAAGCCTATATTGCCATGTACTTGTCTCTTATGACTGCTTTTCCTGCATCCCAAAGGTTCTGGACCACTGTGTTTTCATTTTCATTTGTTTCCAATATTTTCTTATTTCTTCTTTAATTTCCTGATTGACCCATTCATTAATTCTTTAGTAGGATGTTCTTTAACATCCATGTATTTGTGGTCTTCCCAAATTTTTTCTTGTGGTTCACTTCAAGTTACATAGCATTGTGGTCTGAAAATATGCATGGTATGATTTCAATCTTTTTGTACTTGTTGAGGCCTGATTTGTGACCTAGCATGTGATCTATTCTGGAGAATGTTCCATGCGCACTGGAATGGGTATTCTGCTGCTTTAGGATGAAATGTTCCGAATACACCTGTTAAGTCCATCTGGTCCAGTGTGTCATTCAAAGTGTGTCATGGTTTCCTTGTTGACTTTCTGCATAGATGATCTGTCCATTGCTGTAAGTGGGGTGTTAAAGTCCCTTATTATTATTGTATTGTTATTGATGAGTTTCTTTATGTTCGTTATTAATTGATTTATATATTTGGGTGCTCCCAAGTTGGGGCATACATATTTACAATTGTTAGATCTTCTTGTTGGATAGCCACATTTATTATGGTAGAGTGCCTTTCTTCATCTCTTGTGATGGTCTTTGGTTTAAAATCTAGTTTGTCTGATATAAGTATGACTACTTCAGCTTTCTTTTGAAATCCATTAGCATGATAAATGGTTCTCTATCCCCTCACTTTCAATCCTCAGGTGTCTTTAGGTCTAAAATGAGTCTCCTGTAAGCAGCAAATAGATGGGTCTTGTTTTCTTTTATCCATTCTGATACCCTATGTCTTTTGATTGGAGCATTTAGTCCATTTATATTCAGGGTGATTATTGATAGATATGAATTTAGTGCCATTGTATTACCTGTTAAGTCACTGTTTCTGGAGATTTTCTCTGCTCCTTTCTAGTCTTTGTTGCTTTTGGTCTTTGTTTCCCACTCAAAGAGTCCCCTTTACTATTCCTTGCAGGGCTGGTTTAGAAGCCACGAACTCCTTTAGTTTGTGTTTGTCTGGGAACCTCTTTATCTCTCCTTCTATCCTGAAGGACAGCCTTGCTGTATAAAGTCTTCTTGGCTGCATATTTTTGCCATTCAGCAGGTTGAATACATCATGCCAGTCTCTTCTGGCCTGCCAAGTTCCTGTGGAGAGATCTGCTGTCTTCCCTTGTAGGTTAGGGATTTCTTTTCCCTTGTTGCTTTCAGGATTCTTTCCTTATCTCTGTATTTTGCAAAATTTACTACAACAATATGTCTTGGTGTTGGCCTGCTTTTGTTGATTTTGGTGGGAGTTCCCTGGATTTGGATGTCCATTTCCTTCCCCAGATTAGGGAAGTTTTCAGCTATAAATTGCTCAAATACTTTTCCCCTCTCTTCTTCTGGGACTTCTATGATACGAATGTTATTATGCCTATGGAGTCGCTGAGTTCCCTAAGTCTACATTCATGATCCAATATTTTGCTTTCCCTCTTCTTTTCTGCTTCACTATTTTCCATAATTTTATCTTCTATATCACTTATTTGTTCCTGTGCTTCTTCCATCCTTGTGATCATTACATCCAGTCAGTTTTTCATCTCAGTTATAGCATTTTTTTATTTCAGCCTGACTAGTTTTGAGGTCTTTTATCTCTGTGGTAAGAGACTCCCTGGGGTCTTCTTTGCTTTTCTCAAGCCCAGCTATTATCCTTATGATTGCTGTTTTAAATTCTGCGGCAGGCATATTACTTATATCTGGTTTGATTAGATCCCTGGCCGTGACCTCTTCTTTTTTCTTTTGGGATGAATTCCTCCAGCTTGGCATTTTGTCTGGGTCTCTGTCTCCTGTGTGTTAGGAAAGCCTCTTATGTTTCCTGCTCCTGACAGTAATGGTTATGATAAGAAGAAGTCATAATATCTTTAAAAAAAAAAAAAAAAGAAGAGGTCATATGCTATCCAGGGCCTAGGGCTTCAGGAAGTGTTTCTGGTATATGCTGTTCACTCTGCTCTTGTGATTTGGCTGCTCTTTTCCTCAGGCCAGTCCTCTGCAAAGTTTCTCCTTGCCTGCAAGGGTGAGTGTTTGGACACTTCCACTGTATGGCGAGTTTTAACTAGCTGTGTTTTGGTGTGCATGTTAAAAGAGGCTAGATCCTATTTCTGCTAGAGCTGGAGCTTTGCAGCAGTCTATAGTCAGTAGACTTGGTGCAAGCCACTGGGGTGGGGAGTGCTGGTTTTCTGGGGGAGGAGCCCACTGCTGCTCTGACTTTAGGCACTCTTGCCCTAGTGAAAAAGCACCTGCAGAGAGCAGGGGTTGGGGCTCTCTTTAAGTGGTTCAAAATCTCCACCCTGGGCACTGTGCCTCTCACTGAAGTCCACCTGTGCTGATGGCCGGGGTAAAAATGGTGTCAGCCAGCACTGGTGTCCCCAGAGAGGGGAGTTTCAGCTTGCCACTATTCAGGAGGCCTTCACAGAGGGAACAATCCCCCCCTCATTTGTGCCAGGCATCCCTCAGATTTCTGCCTTTACCCTGTCTGTGTCTGAGCTATCTGCCTACCTAGAAGCCCAGTGCTCCTGTGTTTTATCTCAGGCGTGCTGGTTGGGGTTCAAAACTCTAAATTTTAGGGACCCAGCATGGCCACTGATCCTCTGGGGGTGGCTCTCACTGGGCTGTCATTGCTGTAGGTTTATCCCAGAAGGGCAGTCCTGTGAATGTGCAGGGGCTTGGTGTTTATGTTAAGGTGCAGCAAAAAGTTAGCTTCTGGGTGAGCTGCACTTCAGCAGATGCCTCTGCTCCTATGCTAATGAATGGGGCAGCTCAGTGGTGCCCATTGGCTCGTTTGTCCTAGGAGAGGCAGTGCCACCTGTCCCAAATGCACTCTAAGAAGACTATCTCTGCCAGCATGACCCAGGGGATATTCAGAGCACACTGTTTGCTTCCCGGCCTCTGCCAACCTTTTCCAGAGAGCACTGCTATACCTGCAGTCTCAATCCTGGTGATGGCACAAAATTCTAAAACTTCAGACTTTCAGTTCCACTGCTTGTAAAAACTTGGGATAATCAGCCCCTTTCTTTTTCCCAGTCAATGGTTTGGGGGAAGTGTTATTCTTATGCAATCCCCTATGTGTTTCTTTATCTCTCTTTCTCTCTCTCTTTTCTCTCTGTGATCAGGGCTCCCTCCCCTCTGCAGGACCTGCAATTCTTTTCTCTCCCAAATCAGGTCTCCACACCTTCCACGATATGGCCTCTTTTCTCCCTCTAGTTATGCAGTTTGTTCTCTCAGTCCTCATATCAATTTCCTGGGTGTTCAGGATGATTTGATCTTTATCTGGTTGTGTTCAAGGGGTGAGGCAAACATAAGGTCCTCCTATTCCACCATCTTAACTCCTCCTCCCAATAAGGAATTTTTTTAATAAAGCCTACAATCAAGCTAAACTAGATAATAAGCTAGTCATAGAAACATACACGTTATAAATATTTTCACAAAACAAAATTCAGGATATTGGTTACTATGAGTTCACGCAGGTAAATGAGGCTGTGAATAAGCACACATTATAACTTTTAATACTGAAGTCATATGGTAGGCTAATGGGTATTTAAATTAATTAAACTTTACAACGTATTTACATTGCATATATTTCTCATACATCAAATATTACATATAATAAACTGGAGCTTAGAAAAGTTAAGCAAATCAGAAGATCATTGCAAAAGCAAAAAATGTATGGTTTCAACTAGATTAGTTTTATCATTATATAATGTCAACATTCTCCTACCATTCCAGTGGTTCTTAAACTTGGATGCATATTGGAATCACCCGAAGGATTTTTTTAAATTATGATATCTGGATTCAACCCGTAGAGAGCTTGATTTAATTGGATTGAGATAGAGCCTTGACATAGGATTTTAAAAGATTCCAGGTAATTCTATATGTAACAAAGTATGACACGTCAAATAATAATGTCACAGAGACTATCTCACTTGGTTGAAAAAACAAAATGAAAACAAACATGTTAACTAAATTAAAAAAATCCATTTAGCCCAAATGTCTTACTTATATGAAGAAATGTTGAAATAAAAACATCAGGGTAAATAATAAAAGTGCAAGATACGAAAATCATAATTTTCTATTCCAAAAATCTAGATAGAGGCAAGAATATATAGTAGTATAACCATTTTAGTAACAAATGTAAAATAAAATTGAATAAAATATTCTATTTAACTCCAGGAAATAAATAGAGACATTGCTGAGCTATGAGAATAAACAGAATGAATGTCATTAACTTAATGCCACATTTGTAGCCTTTATATTTGCTAGAACCAAAATTAAAGTGATCTGGTCTTTTTGGAAGAGTAATGACTCAATTATTAAGTATCAATTGAAGGGAATAAATATTTGTTAAATAAAAATGAGGACAAATGCATACTCCCTTTGCTAGTAAAGAACCACTGAGCTATAAGTATAATACTGAGAAAGATATAACAGAACTTAAATATTTCATGAAGAGGGGACTATCCTGTTTGTATTATTTTTCTAGTTAGATATGGTTATTTCTAATTTAAAACTGTGATTTCTTAAACTGAACTCAAAGAACAAAATTAGGACAAAAAGAATTCTATTCACAAGTTATTGGAAATTTAGAGGCTTTATTAAAACTTCTATAGTCACTTTAGTAGTTCTATTCTGTAGTTCATTGTAAGAAGATTTTCAGTCTCTACATGCTAAAACTTATGTGAGTATATTAAATTTACTTGTAATGTATAATATTTAAGCTCTTTAACAATTCAAAATGATAGTGAATGTAGTTTTATTTCATAAAAACAACTGTTACTTTTTTTCATAACAAGCTCTGAACAAAGAAGCTGCAAATAATTTTAAAGAGTTGAAGTTCATGAATAATGTTACTCATTTAGATTTTTGGATTAAAAAAGCATAAGTTTCATAAATGTATAGCCTTATGTTTTTGACTTCAGTGTTAACATTTATAGAAATTGATTTAGGATGCCATCGTGTGGTATAATGACTCTGTTCAAAAGGCAAATGCATACCAGAGTAGAATATAGATCTATTATAGGAATGCCACAGTTTTCTTAGTAAAATTTAATTCTACTTAAGAATTTATGAGAGAATAGGTAGTTCAGATTAGAGGACAAATTCCGTTCTTTCACAATCAGGATACCTCCTTGTCTGTAAGGCTCATAAGGGGAAATAGATACTATAAAATCAAAATCTTGTAAACAACAGAGTTAGGCTGATTTGTCATCTTCCCCATTACCAAACTTAAGTGATTGGATGAGGCTATCAGATATTCTCAATTTGAGGGGAAAGATATTTTACATTATCTCTTTGGCTCTAAAGAATCTAATTCTGTGTCACTCAGCTACCCTAGGAAGAAAGAACATACAGGAAGAAACAGAATAAATCCATCTTTTGATACTAAATGTAAAATACCTTGTCCTAAATCTACTGAGTGCTGTGTCTTTGGTGGAAAGAGAAACCAACAGGAGGTTTGGAGTTCTGAGATCTAGCCATCAACTTTCTTATTGCTCATTGGTAAATCACATTTAATTTACTGGGCCTCCGTTTCCTCACTTGTCAAATAAAGGGTTTGGATTGGATATATCTATGATCTCCAAATCAATAATCCTCCTATAATTTCACCTTCCCTCACACTTCAAAAAAGCCTTATGTATCAACACCAACCATAAATTAATAAAGAAAATTGAAAACCTATGGGAGAAATGAAGAAAAGACAGTGGGAACTGAAGCACAATTCACAGTGTACAAAGGCAGTAAAATTAAGCCATAAAATGTTTTCTAAGACTATAAATATTATAGATTTCACAGAAGGAGAAGATGAACAATGAAGACTGGAAGACTCTCAGCAGCTTTAGGAGGATGAGAAACTTGAGCACAGAAAACAGGATTTAAGTAGATTTGTATGGAGGAGTATTCCAAATGAGTGAGGGAGAACAAGCAAATGGAAGACAAGCCAACAATGGAAATAAGTGAGCAATTCAAGAGACAAGAATTCTGTACACTAACTGTTATAGACTGAAATTCCTATGTTGAAACCTAATCTCCAATGTGATGATATTTGGAGATGGGACCTTTGGGACATAGGTAAGTAATAAGAGCAGAGCCCTCATGAATAAGATTCATGCCCTTATAAAAGAGCCTACAGAGCAACCTTGCCCTTCCTGCCATGTGAGGACACAGCTAGAACCTGTTGGCTATATGCCAGGAAACAGGCACTCACTAGACAGTGAATCTGCCAGCACCTTGATCTTGAAATCCCCAGCTTCCAGAACTATAAGAAAGAAATGTTTGTTTAAGCCACGAAGTCTATGGTATTCTGTTATAGCAGCTCAAATGGACTAAGACACTAATCAAATACGTTTGATTTGACCTGAAAGGTATTTTAATAATCAGGATATTTCACATAGAAATCCCTATTCCCAGCTTCTCTTAGAAGTAGAAATCTGGTAACCCCAATATGCAAAATGATGGTGAGGTTAACCTTTTATATAATGCATGTTTTCTCCAATCTACCTCATTTTCCAGAACTCTCTCATGTTTCCCCATGCTGGCTTGCTTTACACATTTATGTTGTTTGCCTAGGCCTGCAGGCATTAATTTGTTGAGTATGGAACCCCTGGATATAAACTCATATAAGCCAAGGTAGAGGGCATGAGAACAGAGAACAGTTAGAAAACAAGTAAAGAGAGTGGGTACTTTCAGTATCTGATAACAGTTTAAATGCATCTATTTTATAAAACCTAAGTTAAAGACTTTTGAAATAAGCATGGGAAATTATATAGACTATATATAAAGAAGGTATCACCAGATTTGGAAGCTTTTATACTCCCTAATCATATAAAATGAATTTCATATTAAAGCAAGAAGAGAACAATACTGTTTTAGCCAATAAACCACATCCCTGTAACCACATCACTGGGTTCAACCTTAAAATGAAGAGACCAGTGATAGAATTGACTTAAAAGAATAAGCAGGTTGATCATGTCACTGCACAAAGTTTGTATTTATCTAGATCGCATGACTTGCTCAGAATCTTCCTCAGCTGTTTTCTTAAGGGAGCCTTTATATATATTTTTAAAAAATCTTTTTCCAATTCCAGTTCTTGGCATAACAAAGTGATATAATTTTAATTACCCTCCCAGAGATGGCAGTCATTAACTCCAGATAAAATATAAAAACCAACTACTTAAAGGCACTGGAGAACAACCAAAAGTAGACAAATTGAAGGGAGTTGAACTCTCGAAAGTATGAGAATGCAACTGGGTGATATCAACATTTATGTGACTTCTCTTGAGGGCACACCAGTCTTTCCAGATTCAGAATAGCTAATACTCAAGCAAAACCTTCAGGTGTATTGCTTTAGGTGTCAGAGGATGGAGCAAGGCACCTTAAAGGGTGGAAGCCTGAAAATCTATGTGCAAACCCCCTTCAATTCTTGGACAACCCATGAACTGTACTCATATGAAAGAGACTCTAAAGAGCATAGTGAAAAGTAACAGCTGAAGGCTGAAGACCTAAGCAGAAACTTAAGCTGACCACTGCAGGAGAGAGTTTGGAATTTGCACGCTTCTAAGTCTGAGGAAGTTGGCAAAAATTGTTAGCTGGCCATTAAACTTCAAAAAGACCACACCTCAGGAGTAAAGAAGTTTCAGGACTAAGGAATGTTTCTTAAGACTAAAGGCTACAATGTAACAGACTCTCCTAATAAAATGAAAACCAAAGCTCCACAAGTTCAATGTGATCAGCCAACAATTAAATTGCTAGCTAACAAAAATCAAAACTCTTCACAGGAAGTTACCAAAATTCAGAGTCTCTACAATGTTCTTACATTTTATATGAAGTAATACAATACTAAGGGTATGTACCTTAAACAACCATCAAATAATATAAAAGCATGACCAAAAAAGGCCAATAGGTGATCTAAAATGGAATAGTAAAACATATTCCAGTAACCCCAAATAAGGCAGGAAAGGAGGAACAGAAGGAGAGGAAAAGATGCAACATATGGGAAACAAATAGAAAAATTGGTAGCAGTAATCCCACCATAGCAATATTTACATTAAATTTACAGGAGCAAAGGGGTACCTGCGTGGCTCAGTCGGTTAAGCATCTGATTTCAGCTCAGGTCATGATCTCAAGGTCCTGGGATGGAGCCACTAGACAGGCTCCATGCTCAGAGGGGAGTCTGCTTCCTGCTGTCCCTCTCCTTCTGCCCTCCCCCGACTCATGCTGTCTTTCTCTATCTAATAAATAAAACCTTTAAAAAAATTTATAGGAGCAATGAAGGAAAAAGAGAGAGAGAGAGAGACAAACCAAGAAACAGACTCTAACTTAGAAAACAGGAGTAGGGGTGAGGATGGATAAAATAGACCATGGGGATTAAGGAGTACTCTTGTTGTGATGAGCACAAGCAGATGTATGCAATTGTTGAATTACAATACTGTACACCTGAAACTAATATAACACTGTATGTTAACTTTACTGGAAATAAAACTTTTAAAAACCTTTTATATTATAATGAAAGAAAAAATTGATCTGGAAAATTAAAAAAACTTTTTTTAATTCAAGTGGATGAAAGATTCCAATTAAAAGGCAAAAAATGTCAAACTAGATTTTTTAAAAATATCTAACTATATGCTATCTACAATATATTTTAAATAAAAAAATTAAATAAGGTGAAAGAAAATGAGTAGACAAAAATATAGAAATATGTATCATAAAAAAGGCAAGCATTAAAAAAGTGGTGTAGAAATACTAATACCAGACCATGTACATTTTCAGACAAGGTAGATTAACCAGAAGTAAAGAGGAATATTGGGCCAATTCCTCAGGAAACATTAAAATAATAAATGTATGTGTACTTAATAGGAGAGATCCAACAAACACAAAGCAAACTCTACAGGATAAAAAGGTGATAGAGTCAAAGCTATAATTGTAGTTGATATTTACAACACACTCTAACAGATACAGCTATAAAAAAGAGTAAAAAAAATAGTAATGAGAAGATTTTAATTATACTACCAACAACTATGAGATAATTTGACATTTATATAATATTACACACAACTGCAGAATGCATACTCTTTTAAAGTATTTTCAGTAATGCACCTAGAGCATTCACCAATATAGATCAAATGTTTGAGCATAAAAAAAACTCATCAAATTTTTAAAAAACTGAAATTTCACCAAGTATGACCTCTAATAACAGTGGAATAATATTTATATGAATAAATCTGGTATCTATAAACCCCCACATATTTTGAAATTAAAAGGCATAATTCTAAGTAACCATGATTCAAAGAAGAAATCACAAGAACAATAAGAAAATATTTTGCATTTCATTATAAAATGAAAATACAACATCTCAAGGCAGAGCTTAGAGGGAAATTTGTAGCTTTGAAGACATCTTATAAAAAATAAGAGTTTCCAAAAAAAAAAGAAGAAGAAGAAGAAGAAGGTAGCAGGAGGGGAAGAATGAAGGGGGGGAAATCGGAGGGGTAGACGAACCATGAGAGACGATGGACTCTGAAAAACAAACTGAGGGTTCTAGAGGGGAGGGGGGGTGGGAGGATGGATTAGCCTGGTGATGGGTATTGAGGAGGGTACATTCTGCATGGAGCACTGGGTGTTATGCACAAACAATGAATCATGGAACACTACATCTAAAACTAATGATGCAATGTATGGGGATAATTTAAGAATAAAAAAATTTAAAAAATAAATAAATAAGAGTTTCTAAATGAATGACCTAAGTCTCTAACTTATAAAACTAAAAAAAGGGACAAAGTATACCCAAGGTAAATAGAAAGAAAAATAAGAAAATAGACAATAATCTAAGAAAAGCAAAAACCAAAATACTATGGGATAATGACACCGAATGGTTAGTCACAAAAGTACATTGAAGGATAAAGGCTAGGCAAAGGAACAACCTACATGTAAAGCTGAGGACAGCAGACTCACTGCCGCATCATGGGGCTGAAAAGGACACTTAGGGAGGTGAAATATACAGCTACAATGTGAAAGTACAAGGCTTTCTAGACATTTAAGTAGTTCTTTCACTTTGCAAAGAATTCTGACCACTTTTCTAAATTTTCATAAACTGGTCACAATACAAGATATGGAATGGTGTGGTTTGTTTGCAAATCATCCTTCACCTGTTTTATAGGACTATACATTTTATTTCTGGAATAAATTTACATGTTATATCCCACTAAAATTTTCTCCAAAGAAAGTGACTTTCTTCACATTGTTTCTAGAGCTTTTGCAAGCACAAATGGCTGTAATAAGTGGTCCAAACACCTTCTACCTGCTTACAGTGGAAGAGGAAAGAAGAATATCTGCATTCTCTTATACTATATACTGCACCAAACAAAAATGCTGAAGAAGCACTTGAGCTAAACATAAATCATAATTTAAAGCATTAAACTCCTTGAAGACAAAATATCAGCATCTGATCTATTAATTAGCTTATGTTTATAAAGGAATTACAAGAGAAAAGTAGAATGCAAATACTAATTAATCTTACTATAATTAACCATTATATCTCTTTTTCCTTATGATAATGTTAAATAACCCCTAAGAGGAAATTATGATGACATTTTAAGTATCATCAAGGACAAAAACTTTTGAGTGCCTACATTACACAGTTACAGGGTAATTTTTCATGAGACAAATTTAATGCAGCATAGGTGACCATTTTAAAGGTCCTTACAGTGGGTGTAATTTAAGGAAAGAAAGGCCTTCCAGATCCCAAATAGCCCCCACATGACTTGGCTATGTTCCTGGAATTTCCTCCCTTAAAAATTCATTCTGTAGGGTCAATGGCTTTCATGCTTTCAAGAGACCTCTATGAAATTTTCAATAACTGTTGGAAGAAAACCCCCTTAAGACAATTGTGAATTAACATCTCAAAAATCATTGGTTGATACTAACAAAGGACACAAGAAGTGGTTGTGGAAAACAAGCACCATCAGAAGTGGGAAAGACCTCTAGCATATTTAACTAATGTGTGTAGGTCTCATCTGTACTGAGAATATATTGTAGGGAAGTAAAGTTTCATTTAGTTTTTAATAGATTTCTATTGAATTATAGCTAGGAGCTATATCTAGGAGAATAATCTCAGCGCCTAAAGTGTAAAAAGTGTATGTAATATAAAATAAATTTTATAGTTGGAATCAGTATCAAAATGGGTATTTTCCTTGCATATTGCTTGAAATTTTATGGTAACAGGAAGAGATGACTAAAGAGAAATGCATGTTATTATTGTCATTGTTGGGATAGCAAATATCTTAAGTATAAAAAAACATAAATGGTTAGTAGGACATAATTTCTAAATTTGTGAATGTGTATGTTTTATTTTGTTTTTGCTATAAACTCCCTAGGGACTGTTTGTATTTATGTATGTATGTGTATGATTTTTAAACAAGTTAAATACATGCAAATATCTCCATTAAAGCAAACACCCAAAATTAAATACCAACCTCAAGTCTGACCTTTAATATTATCATAATTTAAAAATATCAGTATCATTTCATAAATACTATTCTATTCTTATTATGCCAATCTCATTGAATGAGTTGATTAAATGTTGCCCTCATCAGGCCAGAAATGGTTTACCAGTGAATTTCTGCAGTTTCTAGGCACTGAAACTATGGCCAGTTAATAGAGCTGTAGATGAAAATGGAAATTCCAGTGATTGGGAAGGATGACTCCTATCAAAGGAATTTTCAGCAGGCATTTAACATAAAACTAGGTCATTTTCAAAGTCAAGTTTTAAATCTCAAAAAGGGGATTAAAGGAATAAAAGCAATGCCAATTTAATTCAGCCTTCACCTTCAGACCACAATCGGTTCTCTTTAAAAGGTAAATTGGCTCTGTTACACCTCTGGTTAAAATCTTCCCATGACTTCCTTTTGCAATGGAATGAAACCAGAATTCCTTATCTGGCCTGACAGCCTGTAAGGTCTGGCTTCAGTGACAACTTCACCTGCTCCCCCTCTCCCCTCACTCATTACCCTGTAACCACCCTTTTAGTTACCACTTGTAGTAAGTCCTTTCCTTCCTCTGGGCCTCACACTCACTGTTCCCTCTGCCTACATTCTTCTAGGCATGCTCATTCTCCATCAGCAGGTCTCTGCCCAAAATAAAAACAAAAATAAAAATCTCCACTCATTGAGATCTTTCCTAGTCCTCCAATTATTCCCATTTTATCACCTAGTTAATTTCACTCATGGGCCTTAAAATAATCTGTAACTACCTCATTTGTTTATAGATTTATCTGTCCACTATCTTAGATATGACCTTCATGAAGGTAAACAGCCTATTTGTCTAGGGCACCACTCTACCTCCAGTGCTTAGCACTGTGTCTGGTCTACAGAAAACATTTCAGCTCTCTTCAGCTTCCTACTATTTTTACCATTATTGCAAGCCTTAACAAAAGTCCCTTCCAAAGATAGACAATCCTATCCCAAATGTCAATTTGTTTTCTTCTTTTTTGAATCAGGTAGAAACAGTGGAAGTAGTGAAAGACCTTGAAAATATTTTGAAGGTAAAAACTGCAAAGTTGTCTGATAGATGGAGCATACAATGTGAGTGAATTTAGAGTCAAGGATAGTTTCAAGGTCTGAATTAACAGAAGGATGAGTTTTCCACTTACTGAGAAAATAATGGAATGGACAGGTTGGGTCAGAAGGAGAAGAGTAAATTTTGGTATGTTAAATTTAAGGTCCTTATAAGACCATCTAAATGAAAACAACATGTAGGTGATTCTATACCTGAGTACAAAATTCAAGGGAAAAGTCAAGCTCCTCAGGGACTAAGAGGATAACACAAAAATACTTAACAGTTTGAACTTCACTAACTTGAGTGATTTATTTCACTTTTTATCCAGATGTGTCTAGTAAATGCACTCAGATCCTAGTTTACTAGTTTTACTCAGCTTTGAAATTCTATGGGATAAATTTGGCCAAGATCTTTGTTCTTCTCGTCTATCTTTGTTGTTAGCTATAAGCTCATTTTCCGAACCCTGTTCAAAAATACAGAGCAGGCCTTAAATTTAGGTGAATTCACAGCAAATGTTTTTCCTTAACCTTATCTTCTACTTCCAAAACACTAATCTGTGTGGTTGTCAAATGAGCATTAAATGGAGCTGTGTGACTTTTTTTAAAGGAAAATGATGCCCTTGGCTTGTATACCCAAGAAACTGACCCTTAAAATTGTATATAAACACTGGATAATTGATCCTCTGTTTTGTTTTGTTTTTTTTTTTCCTTTCTTCTCCCTGTTTTTGTTTGCAAGTCATACCATGTACTCCTTGGAATATCTTGGCAGCTTTTAAGCCTAAATCAATCAAACAATTTATAAGCATTAAACAAGTTGTATATGTGCAGCTATAAATGAAAATAGCTATTTGTCTATCTTTAGTTATAACAGTCACTTTAGAGAGTGCCATTTTAATTAAGTTTTGGTACTAGTCTTCATCTTATAATGTGAATATTTTACTATCCTCTATTAAAAATCTTTGCAATGTAGAGCTAAAGAATACCAATCAGAAAAAAAAAATAAATATGTAAGCATATTTTAATAAAGCTACTTGAGTAGAGAAAAGTTGTTCCTTGTAATAAAATGTGGGGCTTTCAATGAGAGATGCTGATGCTGGGGTAGGGGAGAGCATAGCTGGAGCCCAAAGATAATATAAAAATTGCCACATAGGTATGACTAGGCATTTATTTTCATATAAGAATTCCTAAATATTTTATTTCAAGAAAGTTAACAAAATTTTAGTTGGTACCCATCCATATACCCTTTGAAGAAAATCTATTTCAACAATTAGAGTGTTGCTACATCTCTATAAAAATTACGGGAGTTTTCCAAAACCATCCTGGGAATGAGGAAATATTGAGTTCTTATCCCAAATTTGCTGCTTTATTCCTTATCTTCTAAGTGATCTTGGGGAAGTCAGTTAACCTTGTGAAATCTTAGTTTCCTCAAATACAAGAAGAGCACTGGACCAAATGGCTCCTATGTTTCTTCCATGGGAATAGCTCTTGAAACTCATGACAGCTTTGCCTGGTTGGCTGCCTCACAGGTAGAATTGAACTCCCCAGTTCCTAGCCTCAAACAAGTCCTTGCAGTGGTCATGATGGTTAGCTAAGGAGAAGAGGCAAAGCAACATGACCTGCTAACCTGAATGGTTTACACTGACCATAATTGGAAGAACTAGGTCTGCAGGATCTTTGGATGTTCTCAAACAGGCATGCTTAGATTCATAGAATTAGAATTGAACTATTCTCCTTTCTTAATTTCCTTTTTTGTTTGTTTTTTTCTTTCTGTTGTTATTCCATTCAAATGTCTTGACCAGTGAGAGGGAACTGGTAATGAGGGGAAAAAGAATGAGAGGTGGAGGGGCTTGATTGGTGCCACAGTGCTGCCTACTTGCATGCCCAAATCAGATTTGCACATCTAATTCCTTGAATTTCCCTATCAGTAAAACATGGAGGATGTTTATTGTTCTGGGATACTTTCACCCTCAATAACTCCCTAATAGTTACCTGGGGTATTGTTTTGTTTTGTTTTTAATTCTAATAGAGTTAACATACAGTTTTATATTAATAGTAACCTGTTTTTTTTTTTCAAGGCATTGCCAACCACAGTAATCTTTTGCAGTCCCAGCTATATAAAAAGACTAGAAGTTTACTTTCTATCACACCTTACAGATGCCAGTGGATGTTAAATTGACCTATTTTTTTTTTCCACCAACCAATGTAATGTTGTTTTTTTCTTTGCTTTTGTGTTTGGGGTTTTTGTATTTTTGTTTCTCTTTGTTTGGTGCAAGTCTGTTTTCCTTCAGATTAAATCTAGTTATTTTTTAAATCTATTTAAACTTGAACATATTAAGGTATTTAATGGTCCATTTTACCCCTCATCATTTAAGTCTCCAATAATCTAAATGCAAGTAGGCTGAGAAAACAGTATTAAAGGTAGTTGTCCGCAAAATAGAGGGGAAATATGACAATTATCCCACTGCTGTGATGTACCGAGACTGCCAGAAAGGATCATTGAAGTCCTAAAGGGAATTTCAGGGGTCTGAAATGCCCACTTTGGCTGTCTATATCAATCAAATTAACTGCACTCTTCTCCCATTCTCACTCATGCGGTAATATATAGCCACAATTAAAGGTGAACGATATTGAATTGCTTTCTGACAGTGAGGCTTGCTCAGCAACACAGCATATGAACACTGACTAAATAATTTCCATTTCTGATGACTGGAAACCCCATTGAGTCACGGTTGGATTAGATGCATCCCTGAGTATGGGAAGAAAAGGGGAAAAAGCCTTCTAGAGAATTTCAGCTTTGACTTATTTAAGTACATTCTTTCCTAAATGTATAGTGTTCTGTAGATATATATATATAATCTATACATATATATATTATATATATATAATCCCAAAATGCAATTATATTTTTCTTTTTCATATCTTGCAGCCAAATTACCACTACCTTGGGCCTATCACTTTATCACACTCCTGAGCATATCTGACCTAGTGGCCATAATACTCTAAAATACAGAGCTAAAGTGACTGCTTACTTAACCAGGGGTGGAAGAATGTACAGGAATACTACTCACTGGTCCCATCTGGCCTCAGGTGTAGTATCAGTGGTTTTCTGGATGTTCTAGCATCCAAAATTCAGAGACTTTCATTACATTGGGCTTATTAATAGAGTAGAATAAGGAATTGAATGAGAGAAGAGAAAAGGGAGCTTTGAATTATTTTTATATGGCTTTTTCTTTTATATAAATGCCTTTGTCATCAACTCGCCCTGCTTGTTATCAGTATGCTTAACGTGCCATTGATTAAGACTCTGTGTGAGAGCAAGGGCTCCATGATGACTGAAGACAATTAGGATGAATACAGAGATGTTGGGAGCTCTTCCCAAATGAAGCAGAGGGTTTTGTGGGTAGACTTAGGGAGCCACGACTTGTGCAGCTGTTTTGCCTGCTCCTGCCACCACTTCCACAGGTCCATCACCTTCTCCACCTTGACCACTGCTACTGCAACACACTGATAGGCTGAACATACCCGCCAAGCCTTCAGTCTGGGCGAATCCAGTTCATCCTCAGCTGAAGCTCCTCGGAGCTGGATACACAGCCTAGTGGCAGAGAGGTGCTGCCCCAGGTTCTAAGAGTGGGGTTAACTGCCCTGCCTCAGCCCACAGGCGGTGTCAATGCCAGGCTCACCTCTCCCAGCCAGATATGGTTCTGTCAAGGAAGTTGTCCTGACTGCCGAATGGAATTCACCATCTATTGTCCCTTCTTCCTATATCTTATCCATGGATAGAAGGTGAACATTATGGGAAAAAGATCCATGGGCATTTGGGAATTTGTGAGGAGGACTATGTTAAATTCCTTTTTGATGCTTAGCCTTTAGAGACAGACTCCTGAAAATCACTGCTGGCTGCAATGCATGCTATTTATAGCTCAGCAAGAAAAGCTAGTGAAATTATTAGATGTGACCTTTTTTTGGTACAATTCACTTATCACAGCTCTCCTTGCTTGATATCAGTATGCTAATAGGTGGTTGATTTGTCAGCCAGCTGTGCTTAGACTTCTGTGTGACAATATTGATTTGCTCATGTAAATGGTTTAGTAAAATTACAATGCTAAAGATAGGCTTTTTCCTTTGAATAGCTTTATGTAGGGGGGAAAAATAGAAAGGGGAGCAGTCAACATTAGTTCTAGCTTGACAAGACTCAGGTTAGTGAACTATTGTGAACAGCCAAGAATTTAGGGACATATCACTTCAGATATGATGGATGCTTAGTAATTACTGATCTTATATTGCAGTGACAGAATTGGCGTTGAAAGTGGAAGCTGTTCAGAATGATAAATGGATGTGACAATTTATTAAAGATATAAGGCATGATTAGTGTTGGGTGTAGATGTACCCTTTTAAGAGGGAGGTGGAAGATGAAAGAAAAAAAATAAAAAGAGAATTTAGAATGTGAGAACTAAAATTGGGGGAAGAAAGGTAAATCAGCAGCACACAACACATTTATAAACAAATGCACAAATTCTAGAAGTGTAGCAGCCAAATAGTTTGGAGACAATGAGGACGTGCAGAAACAAGTGTCTCACAATTTTCATCCATTCATAGTACCATCTCCTATTTTCCCTACTGGTATCTCCCATCATATACTCTCTTTCTGCCTTGCCCTTCTCCACTGGGCTCCCTGGTGCAGAACACCTGCAGCCGGTTTTGAACCAACTCTGAGACCTCTGATTTCACTGCAGTCCTTGCCATGAACATTTTCACACAGTCTGGTTAACTTGTTAGGGCTGATAAAGTTTTACTTTCTCAAGTGAAAATGGAGGACATGAAGTACTGGTTCTAAAAGTGCTTATGAGGAGAAATTAATCTCCTAAATACATATCTCTATGCCTTGTTTATTGGACAAAATGATGGAAGAGACATCAGTGCCATTGCTAATGATAATAAATACATCATTAACAAGTCTTATCTTTAAAATGATTGGAAAGACTAGTAACATTCTTTAGAAGCCTATAAGCCTATGGAATAACCAGAAAGGGCAATTACGTTTTGCTTCTATGCGACAATCTATCTCTATAATTTCTTGGTATTTTGATGCCAATCTTGGTATTTCTTGACATGTGCAAATGTTTCATTAGGAGACAGAAATTTATTAGTGTTGTCTGTACATAGATATACATATATTTTGAGCAGTATACCATATTACTGCATTTCCTGACTAATGGATCTTTTCTACAAACTTGGAAAGCTTCATACACTGGTTGGGAACTTAATTTGTTTTCATTAGGTAGATACTGCAAGTTCTTTGAAAGTATGCTTCATAGACAAACAATTCTTTGCAATTTTTTTGTCACCTGCATTTATATTTTTTGTGCAGTGAGCAGAAAGTGCTGCTCAAAGATACTCAAAGAAGGAGATACTATCACTATTTGGGTAGGTTATTTAAGAAAGTCTCTGTTATATGCCCTTAATAACATCTCTATACACTTAAAATTTTAAAAAAACATTACTGTACCATCTTTTCAGATGTTAAATGGTGGTAATCCTCAAAATTCCACCCTAGCCTTGCCTCCTCTCTCATTTAATGTTCTTTACCAAAGCAATGTTGTTTACGCCCATGACTCAGTCAACACCTTCATTCTATGACTCAGCTCAGACTTCTCTGAATTACAGAAGTGAAATTCACTTCCAACAGGACATCTCTCCTTGAAGAACTCAAAAGCACTACTTCAAATTCAACTTGTCTAAACCAAACCACAATCTTCCCCTACTCCCAGCCACACCTTGATCTCCCCCACCATTTCTTGTCTCAGTGAATGGCACCATTATTGGATTAGTTGCTCAACCTGGAAAAGACATTTCCTTCTCATCACTCGTGTCACTTTTTCATCTCTAATCATCCTCAAATTCTGTTGCTCTTTCTTCCAGATACTATGCAGATCCATCTACCTCTTATCCATTTCTATTGCCACCAACATAGTGCATGTTATATACAACAGCATCCTATGCACTTTCCCTACATAACAAAGCCATCAACAGCAGTAGTGAAAATTGTTATGATGCATATAATATTGATCAATAACATATATTATGTTGCATTTATAATTATACTATCATACATTTATTAATATAATAATGAACATTTTAGTGCTTACTTTGTGCCACATACTGTAATAAGCACTTTTTTAAAAGATTTTATTTGTCAGAGAGAGAGAGAGAGAGAGAGAGAGCATGCACACAAGCAGGGGGAGCTGCAGGCAGATGGAGAAGCAGGCTCCCGCTAAGCAAGGAGCCTAATGCGGGACTCAATCCCAGGACCCTGGGATCATGACCTGAGCTGAAGGCAGATGCTTAACCGACTGAGCCACCCAGGCATCCCTGTAAAAAGCACCTTTAATTGACTTTCTCAGAGGCACCCAATAAGAAAGGTGCTATCATTATCCAATTTTATAGAGAAAGACAGTTAGGTTTAGAGAAGTTAAGTGACTTGCCCAAGGTCACTTAGCTATAATACTTCACACTTATGATCATGCCATAACACACACACACACACACACACACACACAGCCTTGTATTCCTCACTCCACCACAAAAAAACAAAAAACAAACAAACATGTAATTCCTTCTTTGGCTTCTAAGATAAAGCTGAAAACTGACCACCTCTCCACCTCAGCGGCCCGTGGCTTCAGTGACTCAGCCACAGCATTGTTCTCTTAGGTCTTTAGATGCTTGGTAATCCCTTTCACCAAAGGGACTTTGCGCATCCCGTGCCTCTTTGTTTGGCATACCACCTTCCTTCCCTGATCTCCCCTCCCAACTCCAAGTCTTCTTAATACCATGTACCTCTCTTGAGGCACTTATCATTATTTATAGCACCATGTAATTCTCCTTCGTAGCACTTACCATTATAAAGATTTAACACATATGTGTGATTTTAATTAACATCCCTCTCCTACACTTGCTTCTAAGTTCCACTGGGAAGGACAGTAACTATTTTTACTCATTATTTTGTCTGAGACATATTCTTTCATAGTATTTGACCTATATTAGGCATTCAATAAATAATTATTGAATAAACGAATATATGAAAAAATAGAAAATTCTGTGGGTGCAAAACCCAACTAGAAAGTGGGGAGACTATCCTGATCTGATTAATGCCATACCTAAGCTTACATTCTAATTAAGCAGCTAATACACATTTGTCAACCACTGCAAATGCAAAGAAAACAGTGGAGGGTCCAGTAGTAAGCCAACACAACTTGTCTAACAGAGGAGGTAATGGGTGGAAGTGGCAAGTGGGAGTCTGCCCAGCCACAGGCACTGCAGTTGGAGGGACCAGTTGCTGTCTTGAAGGGAGACCTCAGTGACTAGAGGCAGAGAAAGGAAAGGGAAGTAGGCAGACAAAGAGCACCGAAGGAAAGCATCTTCTGCTGTCTTCCCTGGGAAGCAAAAGGACCATCCACACACTTTTGGGACACCCTCAACTGAGGATCCCCCTACCAGACTGTGGGCAAACCCAAAGGCCCAAGTACTAAGTGTATACCTCCCCCTGACCCCTGCCACAACTTTTTTTTTTTTCCTGTGTGTACCACTCCCAATCTTAGCTGGCAAGAGAAACCCAAAACTTGTGCTATAGCACCATCTTCTGGAAAACAGAAGGAAGGCTCCTAACTACCAACTCGTTGAACTATTGAAATCAAAGCAAACACAACGTTGCTTAAACAAGAAAGGTGTTCACCACTTCAAATGCAGAGACAGAGGCACTTCTCATCAAACACAATGAAAAATCACAGTCATATGGTATCACAAAAAGAACATGACAATTTTCCAGCAACGTAACCCCAAAATGCATGGAATACTGAAATCTAACTGATAAAGAATTTAAAACAGCCGTTATAAACAAATTAAAGAAGCTATAAGAAAACTCAGAATGGCAATACAATGATCTCAGGAATAAAATTAACAAGCAGTTTCTTTACCAAAGAAACTGAAATTCTAAAAAAGAACCAAGCAGAAATTCTAGAACTGAAGAACTTAAATGAAGAATGCATTAGAATGAATTGGAAATAGAGCAGATCATATGGAAGAGAGAATTAGCAAGCTTGAGGATAGAAATACAGAAATGATTCAGGTGGAGGAGGAAAGAGAACTAAAATTTTTAAAAAGTGAACCCTATAATAACTATCTGACTCCATTAGAAAAGCCAACATAAGAATAATGGGTATACCAGAAAGAGAAGAGAGGGAAAAGGGAGCAGAGAGAATATTTGAAGAAATAATAGCTGAGAACTTCCCAAACCTGAGGAAGCAACTTGATATATAAGTTCATAAAGCTAATAGAACATCTTTTTATCTCAACACAAAAAGACCTTCTCCAAGAAACACTTTATTAAAACCATCAAAAGTCAATGATTCAAAAAAGAATTTCAGAGACAATCAAGAAAAAAAATAACATACAAATATACCCCCATTAAGCTATCACCAGATTTCTCAGCAGAAACTCTATAGGCCAAGAGACAGTGGAATGACGTATTCAAAATATTGAAGATAAAAACTGCCAGCCAAAAATATTCTATCCAGTAGTTATCCTTCAGATATAAAGAAGGAAGTTTTTCCCAGACAAGAAAAGCTGAGGGAGTTTACCACCTCTAGACCCGCCTTACAAGAAATGTTGAAAGGAGATCTTCAAGCTGAAACAAAAAGAAGTATGAAAAACTCTGATTAAGGTGATAAACAGAATATTATAACTTTTTAAAAATAGTATATTAAAACTCTTAACTACTGCATATAGGTTAAAGGAAAGGAACATTAAAAATAACTTTAGCTACAATAACTTGGTAATGATATCACAGCATAAAACGATAATTTGTGAGATCAAAAATATAAAAAGGGAAGAGAAAAAGATGTAACTTTTATATGTGAATAAAGATAAATTGCTATCAGCAGAAAAAAGGACTATTTTTTTAAGTAGGCTCCATGCCCAACATGGAGCCCAATGCAGGTCCTGAACTCAGGACCTCAAAATCAAGACTTGAGCTGAGAGCAAGAGTCAATTGCCTAACTGACTAAGCCACACAGGTGCCCTGAAAAAGGACTATTTCATCTGAGATGTTTTATGTAAAGCTCATGGTAACCACGAAGCAAAACTCTATAGCAGAGACATGAAACAAAACAAAAGCGGGGGGGAGGGGGCGGAGATACTGAGCAAATCACCATGGAAATCTGCCAATGTACAAAGGTAGACAGAGAAGGAAAAACAAACAATGGAGAAACAAAATAACCAGAAGGCAAAAGACAAAATGACAGTAGTAAATCTTTCCATATCAATAATCACCCTAAATGTAAGTAGATTGAACTCAGCAATCAAAAGGCACAGAGTGGATGGATGGATTAAAAAACAAACAAACAAACAAACAAACAAACAAACAAACAAGATCCAACTATAAGCTGACTGCAAGAGACTTATTTCAACTCTAAAGACACACATAGGCTCAGGGTGAGAGGATGGTAGATGATATCCCAAGCAAAAGGAAACAGAACAAAGGCTGATACTTATATCAGTCAAAATATACTTGAAGCCAAAAAGGGTAACAGGAAACAAAAAAGATCATTATATAATGATAAAAGGGTCAATACATTAAGAAGCTATATCATAAACATATACACTCCCCAAACCCAAGCACCAAAATATATTAAGGAATTAATAACAAACCATAGAGGTGAAACAGACAACAATACAATAATTGTAGGGGACCTCAATACCCCACTATCAGCAACAGATGGATAATCCAGACCAAAAAAAAAAAAAATCCAACAATAAAATGTTGGAATGAATCATACTTTAGGACAAATAAACTTAATAGACGTCCATAGAACATTCCATCCAACAGCAGCAGAATACACATTTTCTCAAGTGGACATGAAACATTCTCCAGGATAAATCAGATAGGCCACAAAACAAATCTTAGCAAATTTAAGAATTTTGAAGTCATACCGTTTTCTCTGACTACGATGGTATGAAACTAGATGTCAATAATAAGAGGAAAGTGAAAAGATCTACAAATATATGAAAACTAAACAACACACTTCTAAACAGCCATTGAGTCCAAGAGTAAATCAAAAGAAAAAGAAAATAACTTGTCTCAAAATAAATGAAAACACAACATATCAAATACTGCAAAAACAGTTCTGAAAGGAAAGTTTATAGTAATAAATGCATATACTAAGAAATTAGAAGGATCTCAAATATACAACCTAACTTTACACCTCAAGAAAGTAGACAAAAAGAACAAAGTAAGCCCAAACTTAGCAGAGGAAAGGAAATAATAAGGATCAGTGCAGAAATAAATGGAGAACAAAAACAAAACAAAACACCCCAAACAGTAGAAAACATCAATAAAGCTAAGGGCTGGTTCTTAAGAAAGATTGACAAAATTAACAAGCCTTATCTAGACTAACTTAAAAAGGGGGGGGGGAGAAAAGACTCAAATAAATAAAATTAGAAATGAAAGAGAAGACATTACAACTGACATTACAGAAATACACGGAATCATAAGAGACTACATCATGAACAATTACACGCCAACAAATTATACAACCTAGAAGAAATGGGTACATTTCTAGAAACGAACTACGAAGACTGAATCAGGAAGAATTAGAAAAGCTGAATAGACTAATAACAAGTAAAGACATTATTTGAGTAATTTAAAAAAGTCCCAACACAGAAAATTCCAGGACCAGATGGCTTCACTAAAGAATTCTACCAAACACTTAAAGAATACCAATCCTCCTCAAACTCTTCCAATATATCAAGGAGAAGGAAACACTTCAAAATTTATTCTATGAGGCCAGTACTACTTTGATTATCAAAACCAGATATTGATACCACAAGAAAGGAAAACTATAGACCAATATCCCTGATATAGATGCAGGAATTCTCAAAAATATATTGGCAAACCAAATTCAAGAACACATTAAAAGGATTATACACCATGACCAAATGAGATTTATCCCTGGGATGCAGGGATTATTCAACAGATGCAAATCAATAAATGTAATTCATCACATAAAAAAAAATGAAAGATTAAAATCACACAAATGTGTGTATTGAAGCTAGACCCCCGTTGTATTAAACTGATAAGAACAGATACTACACTTGATCTTAGTCAAAAGGCCGAGAAGCGATTAGACCCCTGTTGTATAAGCATAAAGACACTGCAGTGAAAGTGACAGCTAAAGCAATGGTCCCATCAATGACATCTAAAATTGCAGTTCAGACCAAGGCTCCAGTGAAAAGGCAGGAAAGGATAGGAAACAGTAGAAGACAGATGAGGACTGATTTATCTCTCAGGCAAGACTGCAGATAAACTGAGTCATGTATTGGAAATGGATGTGGGATGTGTGAAGCATGTTTCTGTCACTGGCAGTTGGACTTCAATTCTAATACCACTTCAATCTCTAGAAGTCTTTAAATGATTGATCTGAGCTGATGATCTAATTTTTAATAATCAAATCACAAAGGCTCAAAAATTAGGAGCTCATCTCTGAAGACCCATTCATGTTCTCTCTCTCTTCAGCTGAAAATTATTATCAGCCGTGCTATTAACATTCCAAACTTTACCCTTCCCTAATGCGTCTTGACAGCATACCCTCAAAACGCATGTACGACACAGAACCATCCTGAATTGTGTTTTCATTCTTTTTTTTTTTAAAGATTTTATTTATTTATTCATGAGAGAGAGAGAGAGGCAGAGCGAGAAGCAGGCTCCCAAGGAGCAGGGAGCCCAATGCGGGACTCGTTCCCAGGACCCTGAGATCATGACCTGAGCCAAAGGCAGACGTTTAACCATCTGAGCCACCCAGGCACCCGTGAATTGTGTTTTCATTCTAAAACTAGAAAGAAGGGAAACAAAACATAACCAAAAAGGAAATCATGAAACTGTAAGCTCTCTTTGAAAAGTTGCTAACAGCAATTCATAGCTTAATAATACATATGTGCACAAAAATATAAATCTTCCATTTATTATTGATTCTAATTTTCCTAAGAATATTATATTCTGAAGAAAAAACATTTTAGAAAATCTACTAAATTATAGAACAAAGGGGAAAAGGAACTAACATATGCAAGCTCTTTACAGTTTTTTCTTCTATCTTCAGGACAAACTTGAGAGGATGTACAGCTTTTACATTTTCAAAGATTAGAAGTCTGAGGCTCAGAGAAGTTAAATTACTTAATCTAAATCAATCAGAAAGAAACTATAAATAAACATATTTGATATTTTGTGAAGGAGACACAGATTTCTTTTTTCCCTTCGTGAAACAGAACTAGAAAATTTTAAGACATTTAAGAATTCTTTGCAGCTCTCCTTTTTTTAACTTTTAATCTCTCCTTCTCTCTCCCTCTCTTCATATATATGCACTCTACATCAAGGAGGAGGCACTTTCTAGTTAAGTCAGTATGATTTTCACTAAAGCCAATGGAGGGGGGAAGAAAATCATACTGACTGACTGAAAGTGCCTCCACCTTGACATAGATTTTCTTCTAATATTAACTAGAGAGATGCAGAGCCCAGAAAAAAAAAAAAATCCCTTAATCAAAATCAAGTTCTAAAAATCAAGAAACAGAAATTGAAAAAATAAAAATAAAAATCTTTTTCTTATGAAGTTTCTTTAACAAAGTGCTCAAGGCTTTGCCATCAGATGAATTTCACTTGAGGGGAAAGAAAGCATCACAGTAGATGCAGAAGTCAGAATGCACTTAAGTTCAAACTCCCACACTTAATGACTGTGAGTCCTTGGGCAAATTACCTAACCTCTCAGATTCCACATCTTCAAAATGGAGATTTTTATAGATCTATAAATCTATAAAATGGACAAAATCATCATCTACATCGACATCTAAGGGTCGTACATCTAAGTGCTTAGCACGGTGCCTTGTTTATAAAAGGTACTCACATGGGGTGGCAAACAGAATTGTTCAACTTTGACGTCAGAGAGTCATCTTAATTGCCTGGCAACTTGTCGCTTAGAACTAGTGGTCCTAAGAGTTCCTTCATTTGGTGGAGTTCCTCCCACACCCAACTTCACGAGGAGCCCAGTGGCTATCTTTTACAACCATTAAGAAAACTTCCCAAGGGCTCCAGGTTCTGGACAGCTGGCGTTTCTAGCATCACCTATCCAGCTGGTGCCTCATCTCAGACGGCTTGGCAACTGAACCCAAAATGTGTATTTCTTCCTTGAGAAGGTATCTCTCATGCTTCCGTTATAAGAAGGCACAGTAGCAGTCAGGCAGGGTCTCTTCCCTTGAAACACAAACCCAGTGAATGTCCAATTACTTCTCTAACTCCAGCACCCCTCTCCACAGGATAATGAGAAAGAACCATGTGCCTCACCACTGACCACTGGTCTTTCCAATAAAGCCTGTTCTTACTGGACATTGTGGTATTTACCTTTCCCTACCTTGTTGCCATTCAGTAAATGTTAGCTACTCCTCGTTCTATTATTTTGGAGTTTGCTCCACTTATAAAGGAAGCTTCAGAGAAGATGCAATAGCCTTGGGTATGACTGTTTACGAAGTCAGCCATATAAAATTTCCTGCATAAATGACAACAGATATTCTCAGCCCATTCTTACTAGTTTCACCTCGTATCTCTTCCGTGTGCTGGTCTCGTGAAGTCTTCCAACATAAAACTTGTGAGCAAACTAAGCACAATCAGAGATGAAGTTTTAAGTTAGAATTTTCCAAGTCTTCACATATGTGCAAAAAATTAGTTGTTTGTAAGTTTATAGGGATTCAAGGCATAAGGTTAGGAAATACCCTTAGAAACTTCAGAAGCAAAACAGACGTGGGAACTGGTTTTTGAAAATTTGGTCTTCAGAGTTCTCAATTCTCAGCCTTAAGGTAAATTTGTATTGATACAAATTTGATAATAGATGCTTCATCAGTAAGGAAGCTCCCATTTTCTCCTTGTAATAGTATATTTTCAGATTTTCACACTGAAGTAAGTATGCTTTAGTGCTCCAAGTTAATGAAGAACATATTCTCTTCAATTTCCTGTCCTCCTACCCATCTTCTGTAGGCGTCCTTAAATGTTGGCCTTCTTGCTGTCTTTCACATTGCTACTGGTGGAAAGCACAAAATGGACATTTCTAGGAATACTTGATGAAGAACTGGTGATATGACCCTGCACCCAAAGACCTTTAAGATGTGAAAAAGAGCAGAGCAGAGCCTGGGTAGCAGGCTCTGAATTATGTCTTTGTGCTTTAGCTACAAAACTTCAACATGCTCAGATGTTCATTAACTGCACTAATTCCAGTTTGTGGACCTGGAAGTGGAAGGAGGTGGAGAAGCAAGAGAAGGAGCTAGCTGTGAGACTGCTGAATAGATGCAGAATCAAGCAAATGGAAGAAATAATATTTCCCACACTTCATGGTTAGTGAGCCAGAGACATTTCATCAATGCAGAGCTTAAACTGAAGTTTGCTTCTTAAAAAGCAGGGATTTCATTCACATAACCCTCCTGGATGGTAGAGACTGTTCAGCCAGTCCTGTACGTCTTCAGGCCACTGAGCTGTAGCCCTACTCCACTCACCTCTGCTGTCCCCAGAGATGAGTCTATCCCTAAAGGAAGCGGGCAATATGCACAACTCCAGGGGGCACCGTTCACACACACTACAGCATGAATGGTGCAATGTGAAAGCTGCTCCCCTGAGCTGTGCCACATGAGGTGCTCCTGCCAGAGGGATGCTGAGGCTGCTGGGGCTCTCTCGGTCAGGACAGAGACACTAGTTAAATTGCTAGAGCCTATAATGAGCTGTGAAAAATGGATAAGAAGATCACATTTTTTCAAAGATTAATGATAAATGTCATTTACATAATGAACTGTAGACTCTGATGAGAAATTTAATTTCCTAATCCTTCAAAACCTATAGGACTCTCTGAGTCATAACCCCACCCCACTACTCTTTTGTCTCATTTCCCTCTGACTTTGCATATTCTCTTCCCCTATCCCCAACCCTTGCCCACATCCCTCCATTTGTACCTTTCATTAGTATATGTCTTCTCGGTATGTCTCTTTCTTCTTTCCTTCTGTTAGTAACATTTATTTCTCTGTTCTGCTATTTTTTAGAAGATTTTATTTATTCATTTATTTGAGAGAGAGAGAGCAAGAGAGCAAGCAGGAGGGAGAGGGAGAGAGAATCTGAAGCAGACTCCGCGCTGAGCACAGAGCTGGACAGGGGGCTCAATCCCACAGCCAGGAGATCATGACCTGAGCCGAAACCAAGACTTGGACCAACTGAGCCACCCAGGCGCCCCCCTGTTCTGCTATTCTAAGCATTGCCAATATGTCTCCTCTTCTCTGTCTCTGTTTTTCCTTTCTGTGTCCCAGCAAACACCATTCATCTCCATCTGCCCTTTTTACTGTCTATTGACCCTTTCCCTTGCTATTTCCTTCATCTCCTCTTGTCAGTATCCAGTTTCTTCTGTTTTTCTAGTTTTCTGTCTTTTCCTTCAACTGAACGTAATGAGAAGCCAAAGTACACTTGTCCAGTGTTCTCTCTGTGGTCCCAGATTGATTTTCTTCCATGTTTTTGGTCCTTGAGAATATACAGAATACATTTGGGGATTCTAAAGTAAATCTCAATACCCTTGATATTTAAAGCCAGCATTTTCATTATACTTTGATATACTGCAACCTTACAAATATTTATAATACATGCTGATGAATATTTTTATAATATTTATTTCTTCCAACAAGACTACTGAAGTCCAGGCTGTGTGATCCTTCAATTCAAATGTACATATCTTCCTCACTGACTTTAGAATTCTTGAAAAAATGCTCAAAACTATGTCAGAATGCTGCTCAAGCATTTATCTATTTTTCTGTGGACTTCTTGCGTACACAAAAGCCAAGCCTACCTACTGACCTCATTCCACCCAATTATTATACCGCCAATAACATCTGCCTTTGGGCAACAGTTTTATAATTTTGGAACACAAATAATGATTTAGACAATGCTGAGTTATAATCTAAAAGCTGGTTCAGTAGAAAAATAATATAAAATGAATAAAACATTACATTAATTAAGAAGAATAAAAGGGACAAAATTCAAATACACAAAATGAGAATTGGTTGAGGAAGAAAATAACCACAGAAGCAGAAGAATCAATTGTGACCAAATAAATTCTGAAAAGGGGGATAAAATAAGTAGTATTCAAAGGAAGCATAATCTGTTAAAATTGACTAAAGAAGAAAGAAAAAGATGAGAAGAGACTGATATTCAGGATTGATACTCCAGATACTTTTATGGCATGGACCTCAAACAGTAAGAACTGAATTTATTGTACCTGTGCATTCTGGCTGAAGAGCCTTGCCAATAGCCATACAAAAATAGATAAATTTGACAAAGAGCTCCCCTTAGGAGAGGCATAAGGTACTGATGGTTTAAAAGGGAATTCTATCAAACCTTAAAGGAGTAGGTAATTCCAAATTACTGAAATTCTTTTAGAACATAGAAAAGAAAATAAATAAGAACTTAGTATTTAATAAGTATAACATTTTAAATCAGAATAAATGTTGAAAGGAGATAGGTGACTCAATAAATATTGTTGGGACAGCTGAGTAGCCATCTGGATTGACAACTCACACTACACACACACACACACACACACACACACAAATTTCAAACGGACCAATGACTAAAATATTCAAAATAAATCTTTAAAAGTACCAGAAAACAATATGACATTTTAATCATAAAATGAAAAGAGTTTTCCTAAATAGATATGTAGTGAAATTTTGATAATTTATATTACTTAGAAAAATGACTAAGATAAAAAATACTATAAGCAAAATTTAAAGAAATAAGAAGTGGAAGGAAATATAAACATTTGTAGCTCTTACCATAGACTAAGAGACACATCAATTAATAGGGAAATAGTTCTTGCAAAGCTAGGTGAAAAAGATATAAACTCAATGGAAAAAATGGGCAAAAGAAATAGTTAATTCCCATATAAAGGAAAAACAAAAGGCTCTTAACATATGAAAGGTGTTCTAACTATTCACCTTAAAACTATATTTAAAAACATGTTTCACTTTTCAGATTATCAAAACCCAAAAGTTTGTCAACACTCACTACTGGAAAGAATAAAGAGAAACAAGTACTCTCAGATATTGCTGGTGGAGATATAAATTTGCACAATTCCTCTGAAAGCTAATTTGGAAATATCTACCAAAATTACAAAGGCAAAAACACTCTGACTCAGAAATCACACTTCCGAGAATTTATCCTGCAGGCATTCTTCCTCATATATAAAAAGACCTATGTGGAAGGTTAAATTTTGTGGTAGTATATAGTAGCAGACAATCTAAAACAACCCAGATGCCAAACAATAGGAAACTGATTAAATAAATGGTGGTACATTCATACTAAGGAAACCATCGTAACATATTAAAAATATAATAATAATGAGAAAATTCTCTATGTAGTGGCATGAAAAAAATATCTAAGAAATGAAGTTAAATAAAAAAATTAAGATGCCAAATGATATATTTAGTATGCAAACTTTAATGTAAAAATGGAGAGACAATTTAAAATATACTTATAATTTATTTCGTTTACATTTTATAGATCCTGGAAGGATACACAAGCAATTAATGATAGGGATAGATGGGGGGTAGACTAGGCAAATGAAGGTCAGTAGTGGGAGAGGGGCTTTCACCATATTAAAACACTAATTTATATTATATAATATTATCTATTTTAAACATGAGGAAATAGTTGCTAAGAAGAGAGTACTTGCTTATGATAGAATACCTAGAAGTTGTTGGAGCCAAAATTTGAATTGAAAAAGAGAAAATGAGTTAAATAATGTGGCACATGATTATATATAATTTGTATGACTTTGAAATGCAGTATATTAGAATAACAGGACTATTTTGAATAGTGCTTCACTTTACCTTATAGTAACATGTAGAACTCTTTTCTTCATGTAATCCTTTTTGTTCAGATATTTCACTGGATCCTGTTTTTTCAGTGGTTCTTTCAAAGGAAGAACATGGGCTTCGGTGGAGGGGAAGAACAGTTTGGAAAGAGCATTGGCAATTCTCCATCCTATATATTTAGAGAAAGTTTCATCCCCTACATTTGATGAGACTTTTGTACTATAATTAGTGAAGGGATCAGTTGGGTCATTTAACTCAGCCTGTTGAAAGAAAATAAAAAGGAATCAATTGAAATAGAATTAAATGAGAGGGAAAAATATATTTTTAAATAAAAGACAAATGTAGGTTCATTTTCTTTGACTAATGTTGCATTCTTACTAAATAAAAATAACCTTTATAAGAAAAAAAGCAGATTCCCAAAAGATTTTTAAAAATTATGTTATTAATGAAATAAAAAATTAAGCATGAACAAAACCAGTTTTTAAATTTCAAAAATTTAATAATATAATTCCCTTTCTTTTTAAAGATTTATTTATTTGTTTATTTGAGAGAGAGAGAGCGAGCACAAGTGGGAAGGGGGAGAGGGAGAGAGAATCCCAAGCAGCACAGAGCCCACAACAGGGCTTGATATCACGACTCCGAGATCACGACCTAAGCCGAAACCAAGAGGCAGACACTTAACCGACTGCACCACTCAGGTGCCCCTTAATGATATAATTTCTATTTTAAATTTGTATAGTTCCCATACATGAATTTCATATTTATAATACTTATTAAGAAATTAAGCCATCAGTTGAAGGAATGTGCATGTTTTATTAAATCAGAATTTCATTTCTCTGTACATAATCTAAACTTTCTTTGAAACCAACAAAAAATCTAAACTTTCTTTTAACAAAATTTGTGTTAAGTAAAAAATGAAAAGAGCTTTGTATTTAGCTCACATTGAAGATGTTCTAGGATTTATATTTAAATTTAATTTAATATTTTCTAATCTTTTAAAAAAAAGACCTAACAAAAAATTCCACAATACTTAAGCAATTTTTAGTCAAGAAAGAGTTATTTTCTGAAATTTCCTATTTATGTTCAATAATGTCCATGACTGATTTTTAATTAAACCTCCTTTTGAAATGGCTAGAGGCATATTTTCTCTGGCTAGAATTGGTAATGATAAATGAAGATATAAGTTTCAAAATCTCATGTGTCACATTTTTTTTTAAATGTTCACAATATGTTCATGTTAGGAATTGTTTCATAAATAAATTGGATGCTGCCTCCTTGCATTAAAATTTTTACATTTTTTATTCAATATTACCCATCTCCTGGCAGTTTATTACCAGTCACTCAGGATTCATTTTATATGCCTATTGACCATATGGTAGAAAATTAAGGAATAGAAAATGTTTTTCTGCATATGAACATCCAACTTAAACTCTTTAAGATGTCAAGATCAGGTTTGGCTCAATCAAATTACTGTTTGAAGATTGACTATTGCATTTAGACAAAATTATAGTGGGAAAAAATGGGAGCAATCTCATAAAAACTGAAAAGCATAAAGGGTAAAGCAATGAAGAAAATAGCAAAAGGCAGTTAAGTAAATAGGGATTACTGTGAAAGCTCTGAGGGATGGGAAAGAGTAAAACATAAAACCATGTATGTTTAAAGTATATAGTATAAACAAACAATTATGTCTATACTATTCCCAGTTGTTGCATATCTTGATTATTAACTAGGTTGAAATCATACAAAGAGCATTCCATTTGAAGTAAGAAATTAAACTGTGTCTAGGACACTTTGTATTTGTTGTGACTTTGAGGAAATTAGTTAATGTCTCAAAGCCTGCAGGTTCATCTGCTAAAAGGTAATTACAGTACCTATATTTTTCTAGCCATTTATTTTTATTTAGTGTTCAATACAAATCAATTCCATAGCCTGAGAAGTTACTACGAACAAAGGCATAAATACACAAATACAATATATAATCCAAAATAGGTGCACAACATTCATATATGAAACAAAATGTAAGGTTCAATCACACACTCAGTAGCTTGAGATCTGTTGAATATGGTTGTTCCAGGGTAGATTTCTAAAGATTAAAAAAAAAAATGACCTTAGTTATCAAGACTACTGTGGGGACATTAGATACTGGAACATGTAAGCATCAGTGTGTGACCATGTGAACAAAAGACTTTAAGGAGTATCTATTTTTAAAAAGGTTTCTGTGCCTCGAGGCAGCTGTGAAAGATTTACTTTCCAGAATTCAGCACACTTTAGGCTTAGGACCAGGTTTTAACTATCTAAAAATATTGACTGATAACAGAAAGCATTCCAAATGAGGGTATTCTGATTCATAGAGTTTCTTCAAAAAGTATTTACAGAAAGAGTACAAAAATTCCGAATTTAAGTTTCCACTCTTCACTTCCCATACTTGATTTAGAGTTTAATTCACATATTTGCCTTTTTAATTTCAAGATGTGTCAACTTTACCTTCAAAACAGATCATTTTTTAAATTGTAAAAAGTATTCAACATATGCAGAAATAAAAAGCATTTTGAAATTAGTTGAAGTCAATGCACTTTTTGGAATCATTTTAGCTAAATGAATCTGGCACTTCTGTTGAATAAGAATAGGTGATAAGTATATAAGCAAAATTTACTCATTATGCTTGGATTTGGGGTAGACTCAGTCCATCACTGCCCTGGTACATGTCAATTACTATATAAAAAGTCAAATGCGATGTCAAATCCAAAGCCTCAAAAAAAAAGAGTTCACGTCTCAAGAAACAGTGATAGTTAACAATATCTAGAGCACATTGGCCTTAAATTAGTACAGCTGAAACATTAAGGAGTTACAGTAACACCCGGAAGTACTTCTATGTACATAGAAATAGAATCTTAGAAGCTTTTTGTATTACCTATCTTATGGCATTAATGAACCAATTGAAAACTGAATCTCTTTTCCATATCTCACCGTTTGTCTCTAGATGAGATAAAATCTATTCTCATTTTTAAGGTAGGGTTTTATGTGTCTTGTACTTCTTAAACCACATTTAAGAAAATTCATCTCTTCACGAATTTTGGATGTTGTTTCCCTTCATCTTGTACTTGAAACTCCAGCAGATTTAATATTGGGATTCATTATCTAGTCAAATCCTTCATATGCTCTCCAAACCATTTAATTTTAGGATCCTCAACATTTTCTGTGTCGATAAAATAAGGTATGGAATTAACAGATTCAATGAAGACCTGTTTCTTCCTTGTCACAATGGATATCTACACACCATCAGGATTGGATTTAGAAAATGGGGAAGTACAGGAGACCCCCCCTCCTTATCCATGGTGATGTGGTTGCCTGAAACCATGATAATACTGAACCCTATATACGCTTTTCCTTACACAGACATATGATAGGGTTTAATTGTATAAATTAGGCACAGTAAGAGGTTAACAACCAAAATAAAATAGAACAATTATAACAATATTCCATAATAAAAGGTAAGTGAATGTGGTCTCTCTTTGTCTCTCAAAATATTGTCCTGTACTCACCCTTCTTGCAATGATGTGAGATGTTAAAACGCCTCTGTGGTAAGATGGGAGGTGAATGACGCATGCATTGTGAGGTACCATTAAGCTAACTATTGACCTTCTGATGATTGATCATGAGCTTCATCTGCTTCCGGACCATGGGTGACCACGGGTAACTAAAACCTCTGAAAGCGAAACTGCTGATAAGGGAGGACTACTGTGCAGATGTTCCTTGGCTTGAGTTTCATAAGAGTAGAGATATAGAACAGAGAATGAGACCATGAAGAGACTAGCTGTTGACTGCAGAGCATCACCACTTGTCTTGGTGGTGGAATTAGCTAGATTTGGGGCAGCTGAGGTATTCTGGAAGGAATTACTCGAAAGCATTACAACAGTTGCTTGATTTGAATAAATCTGCATGGGTAGGAGCATCGCCAACAACAGCAGCCCCTGTCTGACTCTGGCCACCAAAGCTTTGCCCAGGTTCCCCTTCTACTTGCGCCTCATGCTGCATACCTCGTCAGATACCAGGTGCATGGAGAACCTCCAGCTGGGGTGGGCACAGGCAAGGTGGTTTACCAATACAGTTTATTCTGCTTACCTTCCCTGGCTCAATTTTTTTATAAGCAAAGGTACTTCAAAATCAATAATAATATGTAATATTATACAAATATATTACCATGAGCTCTTCCATTATAGGAATGATGGATGAGGGGCACCTAGGTGGCTCAGTCAGTTAAACATCTGCCTTCAGCTCAGGTCATGATCTCAGGGTCCCAGGATAAAGCCCCTGCGCCCTGCTCAGCGGGGAGTATGCTTCTCCCTCTCCCCCTGCCCTCCCCTCACGCCCATCCCCCGCTATTGCTCTCGGTCTCTCACTCAAATAAATAAAATCTTAAAAAAAAAAAAAAAAGAGCGATGGATCAATAAATGTGTGAGTAAATGAATGAACCAACAAAAATAATTTTTGGTAAATTTCTGGTAAAATACATTGTTTCCAGACATAACATTACCCTGCATTACAGAATATTGATGCTGTTTTTATCATGACTCATTTGGTTACCCCTTGCTTTCTTCCTTCCCAGACCAGATAAGTTGTAGATCCAGATGCCAGTTCTTTCAAGAAGCTAAATGAAGGCATTTCTACATCTCTCATCATGGTTCACTGATCGAAAGCCCACATAAATTTCTCTTCCCTGTTGATGTTCAAGGCATTTGACAAACGGAAGTATAGTCTCAAATATCAGTCAAATGCATATTTACCTTATCTAGAAAAGATTTTGTTTATTTGCTTTCCTGGAGGAAGTACCAGCAAATAATATGGGTTTTGCAATTAGATCTGAAATCAGTTCTGGCTTTTCCATTTATTAGTTGAGGATGCAAACTTTGAGAAAAGTTACCTCACTAGGCCTATGTTTTGTGTTTAGTTTAGTCCTGTCATGTTTTTCATTTGTGATATGGAGATAATAATAACCACTCTCAGAGTTTTGTAAGGGTTAACTTAGCAGGCAGTGAGAAGTTCAACAAGTATCCATCCATTTCTGTCAGGAATTCCCTAAGACAGAGCAGCTCACCCCAGAGAAGGCCTGATACAACCTCTGCCAAGGTGAAAACAATTATGTAATATTGTCACTTTTACATTAACAAATTTGTGAAATAAAATCATGATTATTCTACCATAGTCATTTCTTTTTTAAAGAGTCTTCCTTCTCTTAAAGGAAGGAAGACTATTATTATTCTAATGTTATTCTAATTATTCTAATGTTATAATCCAGAGACTTAAGTGCCAACTGCACATAAATATATATCTATACTTCATGGAAGTAGACTAACACAAAATATTAATGAGCATTCCTTACAACAGATACCAAAATCATGAATTTACTACAACTTGGCCTACCAATAAACATGACCTCAAACTCCATTTTTAAACATTATTTATACATAATTTACATTTTTATCCTATATCCCTACTTTTTAGCAATGCCCAGGTAGGCTTTAAAATTCAGAATTTTCCTTACTGCATTATTGAAACTTGACATTTTTTACTAAGAAATGAATGGCAATTTCTGAATATTTATGTTAATTTTACTAATCTAATACTAAAGTAGGGAAGGTGGTGTTAAAAAATATTTCTCTACACACATATTCTAGCCACGGGTAGGGGCAGATGCCCACCCTTTTGTCTTTGTATTGGACACAATGGTGGTAAAAAAGAAAAACAGCATTCATGTAGGTTAGTAAGCAGATGGATAATTAGCACAAAGAGAAATTCTCCAAGGAATTATGATGTAATAGCAATGCTAAATAAATAATAAGAGTCTCTCCAGAGTTTTTAATTTTCTGTCAATACTTAAGGATATGTAGCAAATACATCAACATGTAAGCTAGCTCACACTCTGACATGAAAGAATAAAAAAGAAATAAGATGGCAGCCATTGCAGCAGAGTTTACAGCAAATTCTGTTTCTCTCATCTCTCTCTGTTGTATCTCCACTTCTCCTTAAGTAATCCTAGAGCTGGGAATATTTAGCTTGTTTGCAGGAAAATATGACAATTTTATTATTTAAATTTCAAAATTTATACAGAAGTGAGTCATTGATAGTCCCAAAAGATTATTTCCTACAGAAGTTACAAAATCTCACAAGGGAGGACAGCATGAGAAACTCCTAACTGTTAAAATGTGGTCCTTAGATCATCATTATCCGTAATTAACCTGGGAGCATGTTATAAATGCAGAATTTCAGGTCCTAGTCCTGTATGTCTTAAAGTCTAAGAAGAACAGATGTAGTAGATTAAGAAAAGGACTAAGATGGGAATATCCATCTTTCCAGTTGTGTGATCTTGCACAAGTCATTTAACCTCTCTGAGCATGTTTCCTTATTCCCAAAATGGGATGATAATAATACTGCCCTTTATCGTGTTATTATAAAGGTTAAACACAAAAATTGACTACATTTCCCAGCACAGTGTCTGATATACAAAAATTCTTCAATAAACATTAGTGCCTTGTTTATATTTAATTTTGGAGAGAGGACACAGCAGAGTGGAAATAGCAGAGCTTTTGGGTTAAGCTCACTCATCGATGCATCCACCACCAGCCACTTATTTTAATTGTGTTTAGACTCAGACACTCCCATCTGTGTGAGTGATGGTGGTTCTGGGAGAGTTATGGGGTATCGGTAAGTTAATATATGTAAGACACTTAGTTAATATATGTAAGACACAGGCTAACTGTAAGTTCTACAAATAGTTTTGTTCTTTTAAAACAGTATATCCTGTTACATTAGAATTCTACTGGTAAATGTTTAAAGAGACTGTACTTTTCCAAAAATACATCTCCCTTTCCACACTCAGAGTTTCCATTTATGTCAAAAGAGGAGCCATATGTGGAGGAGAAGTGAGGTAGGTATTGAGAAAATAGAGACTAATAGTGTTGTTTATTCTATTTTGCTGCTTTATAGAGTACATTAGGAGTATAAGAATATTATTATTTTTTTTAAAGATTTTATTTATTTATTTGAGAGAGAGCAAGCACATGAGAGGGGGGAGGGTCAGAGGGAGAAGCAGACTCCCCGCCGAGCAGGGAGCCCGATGCGGGACTCGATCCAGGGATTCCAGGATCATGACCTGAGCGGAAGGCAGTTGCTTAACCAACTGAGCCACCCAGGCGCCTGGAGTATAGGAATATTATTAAGAATAAAAATAAATTTTAGTTTAAAGATCTCACCATGAAACATTAACCAAAAAGCGTGTTACCTGATGAGTCAAAGGTACTCTGAATAAAGTCACATATTCATTTTGGCTGTACATATTTCCTTTTGATATTTTAGGTCATATACCAGATGGAAGAAAGCATTTATACATGATGACCTTTCCCAGATGTGCCAACATATGCTGCTGAATTGCCTATATAGAAGAGCCTTGCTCATTGCAAGTCTCCCTGGAAGTATTTCAAACAAAGCACATCAATTAACATTTGTTTATTATGCCACTATGAGTGTATGACAGTTTTTGATTTCTTTCCCAAATACTCAGGCAACAGTTGGGTTTATATTGAACTTGTCAATGAAGGGTTTATGTTTAAGGATCTATTTAGAATTGTTTTTCATTTCAAATATGCTATTAAATATTTCACCTCTCCTGTAACCTCCATTAAGCAGCAAATTTCATGAACAGATAGAACAAGAATTATAGATGATAGGATGCTATTATGGATTAAAAAAGCATGCAAGACATGAAAGTACATAATATAGTTAGTAAAAGGTTTACCAGTGATGCAGATAAATTGAGGTATTAAGTATAAAATTTTATTCATTAAATTCAATAGTTTATCATAGGAATTGCACATTTATTTTTAACGTATAAAAAGAGAAATTTCTACTTAATTCCCTAAACATGGAGGTATGTTCAATCCATCAGAAACAAATCCTTCCCGCTCTAAGGTACAATAGTTTATCATTAAGGCTTTGTTTCACTCTGTATAGGTAATATAATAATGACTTTACATGAGGAAAGCTTCTGGCAACAAGGTGTTAGGAGGGAAAGAATAAACAAAGGTTGTCCTATAAGCATTTGCATTAACTGAAATAAAGTAGAATACATATTTTATTTTAGATGGAAGCATCGGAGACACAAGCCTTCATAGGTGTTTTTTAGATGTTCTGTATTTTCATTGAGCAGTGAGGGAGCACCTAAAGACTCACGGAGTTTTTACCCCTTGTAGAAGAAAGCTGCTGCCCATTTTACCAGAGAACCTGTTGCCTAAAAGAGGTATCACAGGCTAGTAATGTAAGTGGTTCAGTGGAATCTGGGAATTAGTAAGCTATTAAGGAAAATTAAAAAATGTTTAGGAATAAATAACCTTTGTAGTTTTATTACTGTACATAAGTGTTGCCAATGTAGTGTCTGAAAAGAAAAGGAAACCTTGATTTTACCAAGCACATGTTCTGTAAAATTAAACACACTTCAAAGATAAGTTACATATAAAGTGTTCAGACTATTCCAGACACGAAAGCATGATTTTAACAAAATCAAAATATTTGCTGTAACACATTACACCTGTAGACCAAATGTGCTCCTTCTTTTGAAATCATTTTGTTTTTGTCTTATTCAGATATCTGAAGTTTAGTTGTTTAACTTATTCTACAGGTTAACTCCCGATTAACTCCCTTAAAAAGGCAGCTAATTTTAAAATCTGAAATAAATATGAATATTATTTTCCTCAGAGAAATTAAGCGTGAAAGGTAATGAATATCAGCTGTGGAATTTAGGAAAGAAGAACACATAGGAATAACACAAGAACGGAGCCAGAGACCACAGAGAGAAAAACTGAGAACTGCGCAGGAGCTAATCACTTTGGTCATTTGAATAATCAGGTGTGGAGAACTTAAGGGAGTTAGATTAGCTATTATTATCCCTGAAACCTACTATAGACATGTTAATATGCCATTTAACACAACAAAAATACCAGCTAGGGCGCCTGGGTGGCTGAGAGTTAAGCGTCTGCCTTCGGCTCAGGTCATGATCCCGGGGTCCTGGGATCGAGTCCCGCATCGGGCTCCCGGCTCAGCGGGGAGCCTGCTTCTCCCTCTGACCCTCTCCCCTCTCATGCTGTTTCTCTCTCGCTCGCTCTCTAAAAAATAAATAAAAAATCTTAAAAAAAAATACCAGCTAATAATAAACCTGAAAAAAACTTTTATGATCAAAGTCATAAATATGATGCAAGGAACACCACTGCCTGGAAGAATAAACAGAGCAATTGATTAGACGCTTAACTTTATGTCATATCTATACCAACACAGAATTCTTAGCCAATAAAACTACCCTTCAGAATTAAATTGAATAAAAACCTCTTCAAGTAAATGAAAATTGACAGAATTAGCCACCAGGAGATACTTACTAAAAGAATATGAAAGGGTTTTCTTTGAGCAGAAGAATAAACCCATGCAGAAGGTCGGAGATTCAAGAAGGAAGAGTAAAGAAAGAAACATGCAAACATGTAGGTAAGTTTAAAGAATATTAAGTGTAAAAAATATTAATAATATATTGATATCTGTAAACACATACATACACAAACAACATCAATATACACACACAATTAAAATGTTCAACAGGAAGATTATGTAAGTAAAGAGAAATAAGTGGAGTTAAAATATTTTTTTAAGATTTTATTTATTTGTCAGAGAGAGAGAGCGTGCGCTGGTGTGTACAAGCTGGGGGAGGGGCAGGCAGAAGGAGAAGCAGGTTCCCCGCTGAGCAAAGAGTCAGATGCAGGACTAGATCCCAGGATCCTGGGATCATGACCGGAGCCAAAGGCGGACCTTAACCAACTGAGCCACCAAGGCGTCCTGAAGTTAAAATATTTTAAGACAGTTTAAGGCCTAGGAAAATATTAAATTTCTTTATATTAGACTTCAATAACACAAGGATTCACTTTGTAACATCTTTGGTAACAAGTAAAAGGTGTAACCACCAGACAAATAAAGAGGATGGCATGAAATGGTATAATAAAAAATCTTCCCAAAAAAGGCACAAAATGAGATTTAAAAAAGGAAAGGACGTACAAATAGAATGGTAAATAACAATCTGTAGAAATAAACACATATATTGTAATGATGTTACATGTAAATAGAATAAGCATTGAAATTTAAAGACCATAATCTTTAGGTTAAAAAAAAAATACTGCTTCTCCAAAGAGCTAAACATATAAGGATTCAGAGTTTGAAATAAAAAGATGGAAATAGATATGCAAACACTAATCAAAAGACCCCTCATAAAAGAAAGCTACTATGATTATACTCATAACCAAAAGTTACACTTATTATAAAGAAGAACATTTTATAATGATGAGGGCATCATCACTGAGCCCAGTAGAATTGAACTAGAAATCAAAATCATAAACATAACAGCAAAACCTCCATATGTGTGGACATTAAGTCATGAACTTGAGTAGCTGTGGCTTAAAATAGAAATAATAGTAGAAATTAGAAACTTTTGAATTGAATGATAATTAAAATATTACTTATTACAACTTTCAGGATACATCTAAATTAATGTGTAGAGGGAAATTAATAGTATTAAAATCATGTATTAGAAAAATGCTGCAAGTCAGTGACAAGGAGTACAGTTAAGTAATTTTGGAAAAGGAGCAACACATTAAATGCAAGGAAATTAGCAGAAGGAACTATAAATCTAATATCAGATATTAAAGAAATTAGAGAAAACAGATTATCAGTATCAACAGAATTAAGGTTTTTTAAAATTTTTTTAAAGATTATTTATTTTAGAGAGTATGCACATGAATGCAGGGAGGGGCAGAGGGAGAGAGAGAATCTCAAACTAACTCCATGCTGAGCGTGGAGCCTGATGCGGGGGCTCAGTCTCACCACCCTGAGATCATGACCCAGGCCAAAATCAAGAGTCAGATGCTTAACTGACTGAGCCACCCAGGTGCCCCAAAAGATGTTTTTTAAAAGACAAAGAAGTTGATTAAATCCTTAGCATGGTAGATTAAAAAGAGAACAAAAGCAAAAATCATAAGAGTCAGGAATGAAGGAGAGAATATCATGCCAGATCCTAAAGACATTTAGATATCATAGAAAGATATTGTGAGCAACTTCATAAGATATTGCAGATGAAATTCCTAGAAAAAAAAAAAAACTGATGCAAGGAAATTTAAAGTCTAGGAAGGTATACAGCGGTAAAAGAATTCCACAAGGCACCTGGGTGGCTCAGTTGGTCAAGCACTGGACTCTTGATTTCAAGGTCATGAGATTGAGCCCCACATTGGTCTCCGCACTGGGCATGGAGCCTGCTTAAGATTCTTTTTCTCCCTCTCCCTCTGTCCCTCCCCTGCTGCTTGCTTGCTCGCTCTCTCTCTCAAAAAAAAAAAAAAGTCACAATTAAGACCTTTCCATAAATATCCATGATAAATGGATTCATTTGTCAATACTACAGAATTTTTAAGGAAGAAATTATGACCATACTACAAAATTCTTCCACAGGATAAGGAAAAAAAGATAATCACTTCCCAATTCATTCCATAAATCCAGCATAACTTTGATGCAAAACCTTGTAGAAAACATTGTAAGAGGGGCGCCTGGGTGGCTCAGTTGGTTAAGCGACTGCCTTCAGCTCAGGTCATGATCCCAGAGTCCCGGGATCGAGTCCCACGTCGGGCTCCCTGCTCAGCAGGGAGTCTGCTTCTCCCTCTGACCCTCCCCCCTCTCATGCTCTCTGTCTCTCATTCTCTCTCTCGCAAATAAATAAAATCTTAAAAAAAAAAAAAGAAAAAAAGAAAACATTGTAAGAAAAAAAATATGGAACAATTGCAAAATCTTAAGCAAAACATTATCAAAGCAAATATGACAATATTAAAAATGATATTATGTCATCATCAAGTGTCTTCATTCCAGGAATGTAATGATTGTTCAACATTAGAAAAAGCAAACAATGTTAATATACCACAGTATCCATGGGCAAGTTACTTTACCTTTTAAAAAGTTTAAATGTCCTTATTTAAAATTTCAGCTTCCTCATCTATAAAATCAAGAGCATGAAAATACAAATAACATATGGTTTTCATGAGGATTAAATAATTAATGCAGGGGCACCTGGGTGGCTCAGTCGGTTAAGCGACTGCCTTCGGCTCAGGTCATGATCCCAGGGTCCTGGGATCGAGCCCCGCATCAGGCTCCCTGCTCGACGGGGAGCCTGCTTCTCCCTCTCCCACACCCCCTGCTTGTGTTCCCTCTCTTGCTGTCGCTCTCTCTGTGTCAAATAAATAAAATCTTTAAAAAAAAATAATTAATGCAGGTAAAGTGATTAGCACATGGCACATAGTAAATGCTCAACAAATCTATTATTGTCAGTGCCTTTTTAAAAATGATAAAAATGAAAGAAAGAAACAACTTTTATATTGAATAATTTAGCGGACTAAAATCTCACTTATGCAACTCTTTTACTATGCCAAAAAAAAATAATCACCCCAAAACTTAGAGGTTTAACACAACTATTTCTTCAGCCCACAGTTCCACAGGTCAACAATTTAAGGTGGACACAGTAGAATGGTTCCTCTGGTCTTAGCTGGGCTCATTCATGTGTCTATAGTCAGCTGTTCAGTCAGTTAGGAACTGGTTAGTCTTGGGGTGGAGGGGCAGTGGATCAACTAGGATGACTTGTCTCTGTGCCATGTTGTCTCTCATCTTCCAACTGGGTAACTTGGATTTGTTCCCATGACAGTTGCAGTGTTCAAAGAGAACAAGAAAGGGCAGTCCCCAATACATAAGCATTTTTAAAATCTTCATTTGGGAGCGCCTGAGTGGCTCATTGGGTTAAGTGTCTGACTTTGGCTCAGGTCATGCTACCAGGGTCCTGGAATGGAGCCCTGCATCTGGCTCCCCACTCATCAGGGAGTCTGCTTCTCCCTCTGCCCCTGCCCCTCCCCACCGGCTCATGCTCTCTCTCTCACACACACACTCTATCTCTCTAGCAAATAAATAAATAAAATCTTTAAAACAAATAAATAAATAATAAAAAAAGTAAAATCTCCGCTTGTATAACATTGGTATTGTCTCATTGTCCAAATCAAGTCATGTGGTCAAGCCAAGAATCTGAGTATAGAAGGAATCATGCCAAGGATGTGAATATAAGGAGTCTTGAATACATTGGGGACAATTACTCTAATAATGTACCAAAATGCTAAGACAATAGTTCTTTATTTTAAAAAGATATGAGAAAGTATATACATGATTTTATCCACCCACAAATTACCCACTTATTTAAAATTCAGTAAGAAAAATTTTCTCCCAAAACTAATTGTTTTACTTAGCATTTCTATTTTTATGAAACCATCTCTAAGTTTCTAAGATATTAGCTTGGTAACCCAAACATAACTTTCCAAATGTAATGCCTACTACTGCCCAAACCTTTTTCTTCAACTAGGCAAGTAAACCAATGGCTTTTTCTTACAGTGTTCTTATTTCTGCTAGGCTCACACATTTCCTTATCTAAGAGACACACTCCTTGACCCTGCTCCCTTGAGTCATTTAGCATAACTCATCATTTAAGTTTCCAGCTCAAGTACTACTTAAAGATGACAACAATGTATTCCTCATTAATATAAGGAAAAAGTTAGAAACCAGACATTTATCTGAACTCCCATTGTGTGCCGTGAACTTTGATGGGACTAGCCGTATATATAATATTCCATCTTCTTTCTTAAAAAAAGATTTTATTTGAGAGAGAGAGAACATGTGCGTGCACGCATGCAAGGGACGGGTAGACAGGGGACGGAGGGTGGAGGGAGAGGGAACACCGAGTAGGGACCCTGACCATGCAGGGCTGCAACCCAGGACCCTGAGATCATGACCTGAGCTGAAGGCAGACACTTAATTGACTGAGCCACCCAGGCGTCCCTATAATATTCCATCTTCGAATCTTCAGTCTTCTGAATGAAACAATAAAAATTACTCTGTAAAGGTCATTTTTTGGATTTCTTTGTGTTTTCCATAGAATTTAGCATGGCAAAATAGATTTAGGACCCAGAATATACATATTTATTTCATATTTTCTACTGAATTTGGTGAAAATTTTTATATAATTTCTTAGTGTATATACTTGTAGTTTCCTAATATTAAATAAGGGAATTCAAACTAAATAAGTGATATTTCAAAGTCACTGGCTAGGCATTCTATCATTTGTATCCATAAATCATATATTTTGTTATTTAATAATCCAAATGTCTCTATCTCTACTTAACTTTTAGATAATATAGATCTAGAGTGAATTGTATCTTTTAGTTAATCTATCTAATGCAAATAAATATGTCTTATATTAAATATGTACTATAACTTAATATAACTGCCTTTAGAAATTTCTAGTTTAGGGGCACCTGGGTGGCTCAGTCAGTTAAGCGTCTGCCTTTGGCTCAGGTCATAATCCTGGGATGGAGAGCCTCATCAGGCTCCCTGCTCAGTGGGGGTCTGCTTCTCCCTCTCCCTCTGCCCCTCCCCCCGCCTTGCACGTGCTCTCTCTCTCTCTAAAATAAATCAATAAAAAATCTTTAAAAACAAAAAATAAATTTATAGTTTAGATTTTTCTCTGAGGAAAACCTGCCTTCCCACACATTTACTATTTAAAATGAATGAAAGCATCCTTTAGAAGTCTTTTCACTAAGCATCAAAAACTAATTAGCACATCTAGTTATACTTTTGTTTATTCTTTTATTCTCAGAGCTGACTGCTTCAGTAATAGGTGTTTCCTTGGACCTAGCAACTTAAAAATATTTGCTATGTCTGATTAACTGACTTACGAATTTCAAATGTAATCATCTATAGTTATTTGCTAAAATTCTGAAGAAAGAAGATTATCCTATACCAAATGACTGGCCCTGAAAACAGGCACATAAATAGGATTCTAATTATAGAAATGACAAATTTGAGTTGGCTTATTTATTTGGTGACAGTATACAATAACCATTTGAGATGTGAAGTGGCATATAAAAATGCAAAACCAGAGAATAATATGAATAATTGAAAATTCATGGAAAATGAAAAAACAAAGAGAATATAATAAGACTGGGTGAGATGAATACATATCATCCTCTATTTCTATTTAGAAACTAGCCAAAATTTGACTCGCATTTTTTTAAAACTTTATTGAGCAGCTTACACAAAATAAAAGTAAGGTTGAGAGAGCACATGAAATTAAGGATTTATTTCTCAAATACCAACAAAGGGGATACCAGGTGATATAGTGGTCATCACTGTAATAGATACAATGGTAATTATTTTTTTTCTTTTTCTTTCTATGTTCTGTCCACAACTAAGAATAAAACTGCAGCATGGTTGCATAAAAGCAAGCCCATGTAATCTAAAACAATGTAGTTCAAGTGGACAGCTCTTGATTGTCTTCTCTATAAAAAGATATCAGAAGTCTAGAGAAAAGGAATGCATGTTTTTAGATAGTCCTCTATAAACATTATTACTCCAAGTCAGATTTATGATTGAAAAACAAGGAGTTTAAGGTTTTGTTTCCTACTAAGAATCTGGAGTGTAGATGCTCTGTGTTGCAATAATGGCCTGCCCATATGCTTTGACAATCCATTAGGCAGAGTGAATTCATCATTTGCTCTTCTTACTTGTTAACATTAATTCACATCCCTAATTATTATTAGAAAACAGGATATTAAGAGTGTTAGGATAATTGCACTTGTGAAAGCAAGAAAAAGCCAGAAACTTCAGTGACAGGAAAAAAAGTGTACTTTAGTATAACAAACAAATTAACCTAGCTCAAAATAAGACATAGAAAAGAAAAAAAAAAACTGGTGAGAGTTTAAAAATATCATAGGATACCATATGGATAAAGCATTCTGGAAAATCACATTTGCATTTCATGAAGAATGGATAGCTAATTTCATAATGATTTTCTTTGAATGTGAAGAAAAAAATATGTAGTCATTCAACTAGAACTAGAAAAACCAAGAACTTGTAAAATACATATTTAACTTTAAAGAAAAAGAGTAGTGTTAGTGAATCCAGATTTGCAATTTGTATTATCAAATGCTGGAAGGAAAAACTTAAAAGCAAGATAAATAAATAATTCATTATCCAAATTGAGACACGTTTGAGAGTGAATAAATTCACTACTAATAAGAAAGCTGGAAAATTTAGGCATAGACCCAGGCTAACCTGGGCAAACTGGAATGCGTGGTTAGCATACTTAAAATGTCTCTCAGGCACAAACCCAAAGCAGAAAAATTATTCTTCCCCCAAATCACCTCCTCTCTTCAAGCTTCTTAGTCAGAAGAGTGCCAATCCTCTTATCTTTAACTAAACAGAGATCAGTATTAAATTTTAAAAAAACAGTGTTCTCAGCTGTGAGTCACTGACACTCACTGAATATGGACATTCCCTTTTCCTTAGAGAGAAAGGACAAACACTTCCTGACGATAGAAGTACCAATTTATTGTCTTGGCTTTTATCTTACCTGAGCTATATATATGCCATTATGGATTCGCCCATCTTTCTCATGATCCTTTGTTTTCCATAATATTTGCCATATTTTGTTTCTAACTCCATCTTGCTCATCATCTCCCCGAAGTTCCCATGACATTTTCACCAGGTTATACATTAAACCATAGTATCCAATCCATATCACTTGATCACCTGTTGGAAAAGATATATTCTTTGAGAAAACATGGTTTTATTCATCTTAGAAAAGCACAGTTTTGTGAAAAAGAAAAAACTTTATTTTGCTAATATTTTAAAGCCTGAAATTCTGAGCTTTGGAATTTGTTTTACTCTTCACAGCTCTTACTCCTTTAATTTTAAAAGATCATAGATTATTTTAAAATTTCCAGCCATAAGAAAAGATCTGCACCTAACTAATATCATACCTCATAAATTTAAAGTTGGCAGGTAAACCAGGAACTATGTATTAAAAAAAAAAAAGTTTGGGATTCAAGGAAAGAGGCATTTGTTCAAGGTAATAGGAACACTTAGACCACCATGGTGAATTTTTATAATGAACTAGAGAACAGGAGAAAAATCACTGCCTTTTATAAAAATGACCAAGCTCTATGAAACATGGCATTTGAACCAAGAAGAAAGCCTTGAAAATAATGTGAAAAGCGGATGAAAATTGCTGATATAATTATAGACTGGAAGATTTTTTTTTTTAATAATAGAGACATAAATCAACTGAAATAGAGGAAAGGGAACAATGAATCCAGAAGAGATTTTTTTTAAAGTCTAAGACACTCTTCCTTCTAAGACTTATCTACCAATTAATAATTTATATAAATTATCAAGGTCCACTTTTAAGATATACTTCTCCCATACAGAAAGGAGAAAGAAGTTTCTCTTTATTCTTTACCTTAATTACTTCTTATTTCTTACCTAGGTGGTATATTGCTATGCAATACTACTCAGGAGAAGAGAATTCTTTTTTTTTAAGACTTTATTTATTTATTTGAGAGAGAAGAGTGAGAGCACAAGGGAGGGAAAGGGGGACCCGCTGAGCAGGGAGCCCCGACGCAGGGTTCCATCCCAGGACCCTGGGTTCATGACCTGAGCCAAAGGCAGCTGCTTAATCCACTGAGCCACCCAGGTACCCCCAGGGGAAGAGAATTCTAATTTAGTTAGTGATGGGATAAATTTGGAGAATAAAATAATACAGCAAGTCCCAAAGGGTATATGAACTAAAGTTAGCCAAAGAGCAACATGAGAGTACCAAGTATATGTGAAGCAGGTAAGAAAAACACGAGGAAGAGAAGGTTCAGGAAGGGAGATGGAAGGGTTTCAGAGTCAATTAAATTCTGTATTGTACTGTTCCCTAAATCCTGATGATAGTCTGTATGACACTGGAACTCATTCATCAGTGCTCATCTTGAATAAGGATAGAGGTACAATATGAAAAAGTCAAAATCCTTAACTTTTCCTAATTCAATATAACTTTTTATAATCCAGACTAGTAATAATAATAATTACTATTATAACTAGAAAACTTGGGCATTTCTACTACTATGTACCCTTATTCTAGTCCTCACTACAATCCTGCTATGAAGACCATATTATTCTTAGCATAATAGAAGGAACATATGACCTTCAAATTGGTTGAAAGTCCCCTAGCATTACACAGCTGATGAGTGACAGAGCCAGGTGAGGGTGAGTCTAATCTTATCCCAGGCAGCATGGCCTTTCCAATTCAGACAAGTGCTTTGCCTTCCTTCTATTCCAAGGGAAGAGACTAGAAGGTAGAAAGAGGAGGCAGAAGTGAAAGTATGTATACATCTTAAAAGTGGGAGGAGGATGGCAAATGTCCAGCTTCCAAACTTAAGGCATCTTTCATCATTTGTAGTGATACTTTGAAAGAGATAGTATAAACCGTAAATACAAGGCTACAGCTAAGCAGCCAATTCTTTTGAAAATGTAATTTTCCCCTACAAAATTTTACAAGTTAAAATTAGCATGCTGCAATATTTGACATTATATGTATGAATTGATGTCAGCAAGATGATAGAATAGGAAGACCCCAGCCCTCGTCCCACATAGAAATAATTTGGCAGCCATCCATAAATAAAAGTGCCTTTTTCAGGACCTTGGGAATGAAGTAAGAGGTTGTGAAACCCCACTGGAACCCAGGACTGAGCAGGCAGTCCCAGACCCAGGTGGCATATCTGTTGGCACTTATGTGGTACCAGCCGTGGACTTGGAAGCATCCTTGCCCCACTGTGAACTCAGCTCCAGCCCTGGTTATCCAGTCTTATCCACTAAAGGACCCAGGGGGAATCCATGCCTGCTGGTGCCCTTAGTAACAGGCTCACAGTCTGTGGGCCCTGAAACAGCTCTGTGACCTGGCTCCAGCTTCACTCTCCCATGGTCCAGAGGCAACTCTTCCCACCCAGGAACCCACCCATGGATCTGGCAGGAGTGTGCTCAGGGAAGTGGTGGGGGCCACATCCACTTGCACCCCACATAACAGACCTAGTATCTGTAGATGCAGAGGTGGTTCCATAACTAGGCTTCTGCCCTGCTCACCCATGGTCCTGGAGGTAGTCCCATCTGCTTTGGGATGTGTGACAGAAACTGCCTACTCATTCCTTTGGCAACAGGCCTATTGACTCCCAGTAGAGAGGTAGCTATAAGAAAAGAGAAGGTGGAGGATGATAGTGAGGATCTCAAACTGAGCTGAGGTAAAGAGTTCATATTAGAAATGGATAAGGGGCTGGGGCGCCTGGGTGGCTCAGTCATTAAGTGTCTGCCTTTGGCTCAAGTCATAATCCCAGGGTCCCGGGATCGAGCCCCACATCAGGCTCCCTGCTCAGCGGGGAGCCTGCTTCTCCCTCTCCCACTCCCCCTGCTTGTGTTCCCTCTCTCACTGTGTCTCTCTCTGTCAAATAAATAAATAAAATCTTTTAAAAAAAGAAATGGATAAGGGGCTCCTGGCTGGTGGCTCAGTTGGTAGAGCATGCAACTCTTGATCTCAGGGTTATGAATTAGAGCCCCAAGTTGGGGATAGAATCTACTTTTTAAAAATGGATAAGGTAAAATAACTAAAGATAAATGGGGTCATATTAAGTGGTAGATATTTGAGCAAAAGAGTAGTGTTCTATATGTTCAATGAAATGGTATGTCTATTCAAACAATAAACTGGGAAACCAACGTGGGAATTTTATGAGGTAATCTAGGTCTTTACTGTGATGAGCAGTAGGAACTTGGAGAGTAAAGGACAAACAAGACATTGTGGAGATCTAATAATACTAGTTAGCTACAGAGGAGGAGGAAGGCATGAAGTGGAAAGGAATAGTACATTTTTAAGCTAAGGAACTTGAAACAATAATGAAATCACTTGCAGAAAAGACATTATTGTAGAGGAACCAGTTAGGGGAGAAAGGAGATAAAATAATATTTGGAAAATGTGGCATGGTCGGGGGTGAGGAGTATCTAATTTTCAGAGGCCTATAACTTGTAAAAATATAGCTAAAATTTAAGTGAAATAGCAAAAGTGAAATTATGGATTTGTGAGTCTATCAGAAAAATAAGGCTTGAACTTAATATGAATAACGAAACAATTATGAGTTTTTAAATTAATAGTTCTGGAATTGTGAACCTCAAAAATTAAAAAAGGCAGCTTTGAATAAAAATATGATAAATATAACATACTATGAATTTTAACCTATTTATATATTTGTTGATAGACTCCCAAACTCTTTACATTAATAAGAAGGATTGATTAAAGTACATATAATCCGCCTTCATATATTTTAAATTATTGGTTATTAAGGAATAAATATTTTATGTCTATAATAGTTGAATCATTGAATTGAATATGGTTTGTTTTTAGAATCTACAAGACCAGTGATTAGTCCATAAAATATATTCTGGTAACTGAGTTCTCAAAACTCACCAAACTTTTAAAATGCCATCGGTAATTTTTAAAGTAAGCTGTTCACCTATTGATTACAGTGAAATATTGCTTACAAATAATATTTGTGGGGAAAATCTGTGGTATCCAATTGATTGACAGCTAATGAAAAAAACTTACAAAGACAGATGGGATGTGTTACAACGGTCATAAAAGGCAGAATGCAGTCTAATATGCATGTCTAGACATTTGCTAAGAAGCATACCTGCTATGAAACTCCTCATCCAGGGACCAAGCTGAAGAATAAGGTACCTTTTTGTTCTGCTTTGAGTGACCCTGTGGCAACTATCAAAAATGTTACTTTAAATATACTCAGAGAAAATGTGTCTGTCTACAGCTAAGCAGGCAGTATCCTAGGAAATAACAAAGGTGAACCGAAACAAAATTCTTAATAAATCTTGGAAACTTATTAAGGAACTATGCTGTTTGAAAGGCCGTATCATGATCCTTTCTTTGTAGCAATGCTTAGTTTTAGTGTCTGAACTCCATGGAAGCCTTTAATTGCCAGCCTAGATATTTAGATTTCACAAATTCAGTGAATGTGTAATATGAGTGTTTCTACTCATATGAATGAGTATAAATGAATTTACACAATTTACAATTGTGACAAATATAACTTGGCAGAATCAAATGTACCACTAAAAGGTAACCTGACTGTGAGATGTAGTTTAAAACATGGTCTTTGTAAAATGCCACATAAAGGAAAGGAACTAGATCAATGCCAAGAAACCAATGGACAAGAACCATCAGCAAGCCAGGCATTTAACAAATATTTACTGAGTCAATGCTATGTGCCAACGGCTGTTCTAATGCGCCAAAGAAAAAGACAATGTTACTCTCTCGGGACACGTAATTCTAGTAGAGGAAGACAGATACTAAAAAAGTAAACAGAATAGTATCAGTTCATAATGAGTGTTAGGAAAATGATAGAAGGCAGTAATGTGTTCAACAATGACTAGAGAAGAAAGTCACATAGACACAATGAGAGAAAGACCACTATGAAGACATAGTATTCAAGATAAGATATGATGGATTTTTAAAAAGTTAACCATCCAAGAAGCTGGGGGAATTGCTGCATCTGTGAGTGCAGAGGCCCACTCTGAATTATCATGGCCAATTTGTAGGCCATTGAAAGGAGTTTGGAATTTATTCTTAGCGTAATGAAAAGTTAACAGAGCATTTTAAACAAGGAAAGGAACTGATCTGCTTTATGTTTTAAAAATCTTTTTGGCTTCTTGATGGAAAATGGATTCTAGGGAGTATAAGGGAAAGGGAGATTTTCAGTTTTTGCAGTAGTCTAGAAGCAAAGTGATGATTACATAGACTCGAGAGTTGTACGATAAAGAATTAACAATGTCCAAAGAGAGCGCTGGCCTTTGCCCTTGCCTTCTGGGAGGTGACTCTTAGGCATTAGAATGTCCTGTCTGATAAGAATGTCTTTGTTTACCTGGTAGCCTTAGGCATCAATTTGGCCACTGGAAGGACCAGAGACTGAGGTCAGCTATGTGTATGTGACTGAACCCCAATAAAAATTCTGAGTACCAAAGCTTGGTGATCTTCCATAGTTGACAATACTCTATGCAAAGTGTCATACATCATTGTGAGGAGAAGTAAATGCTCTCTGCACAACTCCACTGGGAAAGGACAATGGATAGCTCTGTACAACTATCCTGGACTCTGCTTTATGTACTTTTCCTTGGCTAATTTTAATCTTTATCCTTTTACTATAATAAACCATAACCACGAGTAAAACGGCTTTGCTGAGTTCTGTTCTTCTAACAAATTAGCAAACCTGAGGGTTGTCTTGGGGATGTTCAAACTTATAGGTGATTTCAGAAGTGAGAGTAGTCTTGGGGACCCTTGAACTTCATAAGAGATAGTGACAGAGATATGGGGGTATATTTTGGATGACTAGTAGAATAAATAGGAATTCTAGGGTACTCCTTATTTTCAGAATGTTATACTATAGTGATAATAATTATCTATATCTATATACACATTAAATATTGATAGTTATTTTGTATATATCATCATATTTGATCATTACACATATTACACAAATACCCAACAGAATAAACCAAAGAGAACCAAAGTATTACTAATTTACTCAGTGTTTGTTGCAGGTAATATAGAAAACAAAAAGCAAAAAGCAAAAGTCAGCTGATTCCTATATTGGCATGGAGCAGTAACTGAAACATGATGGCAAGTTGGATGCTGCCGTTAATACAGAAATTCAAGGAACTGTGGGACGCCTGGGTGACTCAGTTGGTTAAGCGTCTGCCTTTGGCTGTGGTCATGATCTCAGGGTCCTGGGATCAAGTCCCACATCAGGCTCCTTACTCAGTGGGGAACCTGCTTCTCCCTCTGCCTGCCACTCCCCCTGCATGTGCGCTCTCAATGTCTCTCTCTCTGACAAATAAAATTTAAAAAAAAATTTAAGGAACTGAGTAGAACTTGCCTTGCTTAACTTTTATGATATCTTTTGCCATAGTCGAGTATGGCAATCTGTTGATTAAAAATAATTATCTTCTGGAATTATAACTGGGAACCAAAGAAGAAAGTGGTTCATTTGCTTTTCAAGAACAACTGTGATTCTTATAAATTAAAGAAATATCAGGCTTCTGATTTTGGAGTTATTTTAAGTTTCATTAAACTAAACAATACTACCATGATTTTGGACTATCTCTATGGAAATAGTTAATCCTCACAGGTTTTTGTATCCAAGAGGCAACAAAGAAAAAAGAAAAAGAATTAACAAAGATTCTTTTGGAAATTAAGAAAAAGGAACAATAACTTTACATTTATAAGCACAGTACATGCAAAATTTATTTTAAAATCCATAATCTTGAAGAAACTAAGATTCTAAAAGATGTAACAAGTTGCCTAACATCATCTAGAACATGACAACTGAGCTGAGACTCATCCCAAACCTCTGACACTCCAAATTTCTGACAAGTCTAGTCCAGTGCACATATATTCATCTACAACTGAGCCATTTTGGTGCTGTTTTCCCTCCTCTTCTTACTAAATTTCTCATCCTTCACCCTATTTGGAGGGGCTTCTATTGTTCCTTCCTGTAAGTAGCTACTTAGAAAGTCTTTAAAAATTAAAATAACTGTTGGGGTGCCTGGGTGGCTCAGTTGGTTAAGCATTTGACTTTGGCTCAGGTCATGATCTTGGGGTCTGGGGACAAAGCCCTGCAAGGGGCTCCATGTTGGGCTCCGCTCAGTGAGAGTCTGCTTGTCTCTCTCCCTCTTCCCCGCCCTTCTCATGCTCTCTTTCAAATAAATAGGTACAATCTTCTTTAAAAAATTAACTGTTCACTCAAAGCAGTATGAAATATCTGGATCAAACACAAGAATAATGTATTAGATTAGAGATTTCTGTACCCATCAACATATTATCAGGTTACTTTTAATAGATGTGAGGGGTAAAGGGCAAAGTGACTCTAGGGTATTAGTATTCATTTCTGTACCAGATTAAATGACAAAAAAAAAAGTCAGAAGCACTCTCTTCAGGATCTTAATATAATTCTGGCTGGTGTAACAAAGGAGGTTACAAGTATCTAATTGAGTTACTTTCATTAATGTATATACATTGCTTTTAATTAATTTGGATAGAAAGCCAACAACTATCATTCTTTTTCTTCTCTGCTAAGGTATATTATTACAAAAATTGATTTCTAAAATGGCATATTGCAATATACTTTAATATCATTAATACTTTTTTTAAAAAATCTCACTATTTCTAGTTCATGGGCTTTTTTTCACTATGTTCAGCCACAGATGGATTTGAGACCATTGGCTCAAATGTGATATATCTTTGTATTTATGCCTCAAAAATGTGAGTAATGTTCCCATGAGATTTTCAGCTCCTTTATTTGAATAAATAAAGACTTTTACACGGTCAAAGGCTTTTGACTGAAAAGTCCGGCATGTTGTTTCAGCCTGTCCCAACCAAAAGGAATAGTAGCAACCAAAATTGGGAATAAATAGAATGAGATAGTGAAAATCTTTTAGTTTACACACGTACAGAGTTAGATTAAGATTCATTTGTAAGATGAAAGCAAAACCTCCTGAAAAGAGTAGCAACACTTAACTTTCAAAAATCATGGTAAACCTTTATCCTGGTTATTTGTGCTTTATGAAGATCCTCGTGTAAACTTAGAAAATTAGGTCTTGGGCTGCCTGGGTGGCTCAATCAGTTAAGCATCTGACTTCAGCTCAGTTCATGATCCCAGAGTACTGGGATCAAGCCCCACATCAGGCTCCCTGCTTAGTGGAGAGCCTACTTCTCCCTCTTACTGCTCCCTCTACTTGTATGCTCTCACTCTCTCTGTCAAATCAATCAATCAATAAAGTTATTTTTAAAAAAAGAAATAAAGAAAATTAGGTCTTGCCTCTACAATTAGTAACTATTTTCTACAATCAATACAGGTTAAGTTTTGATTGCTGAGGCAGTACTGACAGGGAAGAAAATGGTTAGCTTAGGGGCGCCTGGGTGGCTCAGTTGATTAAGCGACTGCCTTCGGCTCAGGTCATGATCCTGGAGTCCCGGGACTGAGTCCCGCATCGGGCTTCCTGCTCAGCAAGGAGTCTGCTTCTCCCTCTGACCCTCCTCTCTCTCATGCTCTCTGTCTCTCATTCTCTCTCTCTCAAATAAATAAAAAATCTTAAAAAAAAAGAAAAGAAAAGAAAAGAAAATGGTTAGCTTTACCCATACTTATTGGGTATAAAGTAGTCTTAGATCACAAAATATAGCTCCTATCCAAGAAATATTTACCACAGGGACTCTTCTTCCTTCACCTCATACAGTTTTCAGCTCTTCTCACGTGTTCTGAACTGAAACTACTGTCCTCTGCCTCCCCCACATCCCCAACAGCACTGACACCAGCTCAGCGAAAGGCTACAGTAAATGGAAGGGAAAAAAGAATACGTCTAGCAGTCCCTCACCCAGGTCCCTGCAGTCTCTGACATCCCAGGCTCAGGGCCAGTTGTCTGGCAACATATCAGTTCTAAACCCTTCCCACCCCCACCATGAAGTACTAATATAAAGAAGATAAAGGAAAGTATCTTGCTGTATCCTAGAGATTTGACCATGTCAGTTCAAACTGGACTCTTCTCAAAGGAAGGTTGTAGCTTTGAGAAACTATTTGAAGTTCCAAATCATAGATTTACAGGCCAACTTGTGACACATAGTTAATGACATGGGGGCGAGTGGAGAGAAAGAAATGCAGGTCAAATTTGGGTTTAGTCTTGGTCCACTTACGGCCATCTGACAAGTTTTGAAAACACACTGAAAGCTGAGGATGGCAATAGTAATGCGAGTGATTTGTCTTTTTCTTATTATTATACTATTTCATATATGTGTGCATACAGTATTTCTCAACTTTAACTTGTATTTTAACTCTTTCTCATTTTTTTCTGCACAGATCTTGTGCATTTTTCTGTAGGTATCTTCTAATCATGTCTTTTATGAATTGTGATTTTTCTCTTGTTTATGCTTAACTTTTAAAGGTACTGTGCTATATTTTCTTCTAGTTATTTTAAAGGTTTTAATTCACATGGAAATTATTTAAAAAATTTACTATGTGTGGTTATGATTCATGGTACTTAACTAACTTTAAAAAAGTCAAATACATATATTATCCTCAAAACAATTCATTGATAATCCATTCTTCCCCACTTTATCAAATGCCAGAATAGACATATTTCCATATACATCCTCACATACCCTCACATCCAATTTTACTCTTCCTCTGTCTCTGTTTCTCTCTCTCTCTTTCTCATACACACACACACGTGTAAATGTATACCAATATTTGTTTACATCCAAAACATTCTTTTTTTTTAATTTTTGTTTTTATTTAAATTCCAGTTAGTTAACATATAGTGTAATATTAGTTTCAGTAGTAGAATGTTGTGATTCATCACTTACATATAACACCCAGTACTCATCACAAGTGCCCTCCTTAATACCCAACACCAATTTAACCCAGGCTCCCACCCACCCCCTCCAGCAACCCTCAGTTTGTTCTCTATAGTTAAGAATCTGTTTTATGGTTTCCCTGTCTCTTTTCCCATGTTCATCTGTTTGATTTCTTAAACTTCCCATATGAGTGAAATTATGTGATATTTGTCTTTCTCTGCCTTATTTCATTTATTATAATACACTCTCCCTCCATTCACATCATTGCAAATGGCAAGATTTCATTCCTTTTGATGCCTGAGTAATATTCCATTTTATATATACACCACATCTTCTTTATCCATTCATCAGTCATTGGACATTTGGGTTCTTTCCATAATTTGGCTATTGCTGATAAAGCTGCTATAAACATCGGGGTGCATTTGTCCCTTAGAACCAGTATTTTTTGTATCCTTTGGGTAACTACCTAGTAGTGAAATTGCTGGATCATAGGGTACTTCTATTTTTAACTTTTTGAGGAACCTCTGTACTGTTTTCCAGAGTGGTTGCACTAGTTTGCATTCCCACCAACAGTGTAAGAGGGGTTCCCTTTCTCCTTATCCTCACCAACACTTGCTTCCTGTGTTGTTAATTTTAGCCATTCTGAGAGGTATGAGGTGATATCTCATTATAGTTTTGATTTGTATTTCCCTGATGATGACTGATGTTGAGCATCTTTTCATATGTCACATATCTGTTAGCCATCTGAATGTCTTCTTTGGAAAAATGTCTATTCATGGCTTCTGCCCATTTTGTAACTGGATTATTTGATTTTTGGGTGTTCAGTTTGATGAGTTCTTTACAGATTTTAGATACTACCCCTTTACAGATATGTCATTTGCAACTTTCTTTTCCCATTCTGAAGGTTTCCTTTTAGTTTTATTGTTTCCTTTGTTGTGCAGAAGCTTATTATCTTGATGAAGTCCCAATAGTTCATTTTTACTTTTGTTTCCCTTGCCTCCAGAGATGTATCTAGTAAGAATTTCCTACGGCCAATGTCAAAGAGGTTGCTGCCTATGTTCTCCTCTAGGATTTTGATGATTTCCTGTCTCCCATTTAGGTCTTTCAACCATGTTGAATTTATTTATGTGTATAGTGTAAGAAAGTGGGCCAGTTTCATTCTTTTGCATGTAGCTGTCCAGTTTTCTCAACACCATTTGTTGAAGATCTGTCTTTTTCCACTGGATATTCTTTCCTGGTTTGTCAAAGATTAGTTGACCATATAGTTGTGGGTCCATTTCTGGGTTTTCTATTCTGTCCCCTTGGTCTATGTGTCTGTTTTTGTGCCAGTACCATACTGTCTTGATGATTATAGCTTTGTAATATAGCTTGAAGTCCAGAACTGTGATGCCTCCAGCTTTGCTTTTCTTTTTCAAGATTGCTTTGTCTATTTGGGGTCTTTTTTGGTTCCACAAAAATTTTAAGATTTTGTGAAAAATACTGGTGGTATTTTGGTAGGGATTATATTAAATGTGTAGATTGCTTTGGGAAGTGTGGACATTTAACAATATTTGTTCTTCCAAGCCATGAGCATGGGATGTTTTTCCATTTCTTTGTGTCGTCTTCAAATTCTTTCATAAGTGTTCTATAGTTTTCAGAGTATAAATCTTTTACCTCTTTGGTTAGGTTTATTCCTAGGTATCTTATGGTTTTTGGTGCAATTATAAATGGGATCAATTCTTGATTTCTCTTTCTCTTTCTGCTTCATTAATGGTGTAAAGAAATGCCAGATTTCTGTACATTGATTTTGTATCCTGCAACTTTACTAAATTCATATATCAGTTCTAGCAATTTTTTGGAGGAGTCTTTCAGGTTTTCTACATTGAATATCATGTCATCTGTAATAGTGAAAGTTTGACTTCTTCCTTGCCAATTTGGATGCCTTTTATTTCTTTTTGTTGTCTGACTGCTGTGGCTAGGACTTCCAGCACTAAGTTGAATAACAGTGGTGAGAGTGGACATCCCTTTCTTGTTTCTGACCACAGAGGAAAAGCTCTCAGGTTTTCCCCATTGAGGATGATATTGGGTGTGGGTCTTTCATATATGGCCTTTATGATGGTGAGGAAAGCCCACTTGATCATGGTGAATAATCCTTTTAATGTACTGTTGGATTTGATTTGCTAGTATTTTGTTGAGAATTTTTGCATACATGTTCATCAGGGATATTGACCTATAATTCTCTTTTTTTTTAGGGGTTTTTTTTTTCTGGTTTTGGAATCAAGGTAATGCTGGCCTCATAGAATGAGTTTGGAAGTTTTCCTTCCATTTCTATTTTTTGGAACAGTTTGAGAACAATAGGTATTAACTTTTCTTTAAATGTTTGATAGAATTTCCCTGGGAATCCATCTGGCCCTGGACTTTTGTTCGTTGAGAGATTTTTGATTACTGTTTCAGTTATGGCGCTGTTCAAATTTTATACTTCTTCCATTTCAGTTTTGGTAGTTTATGTTTCAAGGAATTTATCCATTTCTTGCAGATTGCCCAATTTGTTGGCATATAATTCTTCATAATATTCTCTTATAATTGTTTATATATCTGTAGTGTTGGTTGTGATTTCTCCTCTCTCATCTGTTATTTTATTTATTTGGGTCCTTTCTTTTTCTTTTTGATAAGTCTGCCTAGGGGATTATCAATTTTATATCAAGAACCAGCTCCTGGTTTCATTGATCTGTTCTACTGCAGGGAGGGTTTGTTGTTTCTATATCATCTATTTCTGCTTTAATCTTTATTATTTCCCTTCTTCAGCTGGCTTTAGGCTTCATTTGTTATTTTTCTAGTTCCTTTAGGGGTAAGGTTAGATTGTGTATTTGAGACTTTTCTTGCTTCTTGAGGTAGGCCTGTATTACCATGTACTTCCCTCTTATGACTGCTTTTGCTGCATCCAAAAGGTTTTGGACCATCGTGTTTTCATTATCATTTGTTTCCATGTATTTTTTAATTTCTTCTCTAATTTCCTGGTTGAACCACTCATTCTTTAGTAGCATGTATTTAACCTCCACGTATTTGTGGTCTTTCCAAATTTTTTTTTGTGGTTAACTTCAAGTTACATCGCACTGTGGTCTGAAAATACGCATGGTATGGTCTCAATCTTTTTGTACTTGTTGTGGCCTGATTTGTGACCCAGCATGTGATCTATCTGGACATGGTCCAAGGTGCACTCGCAAAGAATGTGTATTCTGCTGCTTTAGGATGAAATATTCTAACGTATCAGTTAAGTCCATCTGGTCCAATGTGTCATTCAAAGCCATGGTTTCCTTGTTGATTTTCTGCATAGATGATCTGTCCATTGCAGTAAGTGGGATGTTAAAACCCCCTACTATTACTGTATTATTATCAATGAGTTTCTTTATGTTTGTTATTAATTGATTTCTATATTTGGGTGCTCCCAAGTTGGGGCATACATATTTACAACTGTTAGATCGTCTTCTTGGATAGACCCCTTTATTATGATATAGTGCCCTTCTTCATCTCTTGTGACAGTCTTTGGTTTAAAATCTAGTTTATCTGATATAAGTATGGCTACTCTGGCTTTTTTTTTTTTTTTAAAGATTTCATTTGACAGAGAGAGAGAGACAGCGAGAGAGGGAACACAAGCAGGGGGAGTGGGAGAGTGAGAAGTAGGCTTCCTGCAGAGTAGGAAGACTCTGGCTTTCTTTTGATGTTCATTAGCATGATAAATGGTTCCCCATCCCCTCACTTTCAATCTGCAGGTGTCTTTAGATCTAAAATGAGTCTCTTGTAGACAGCATATAGATGGGTCTTGTTTTTTTTTTTCATCCATTCTGATACCCTATGTCTTTTGATTGGAGCATTTACATTCAGAGTGATTATTCATAGATATGAATTTTGTGTCATTGTATTACTTGTAAAATCTGTGTTTCTGGGGATTTTCTCTGTTCCTTTCTAATCTTTGTTGCTTTTGATCTTTCTTTCCCACTCAAGGAGTCCCCTTTAATATTTCTTTCAGGATTGGTTTAGTGGTCACAAACTCCTTTAGTTTTTATTTGTCTGGGAACCTCTTTGTCTCTCCTTCTACTCTGAATGACAGCCTTGCTGGATAAAGTATTCTTGGCTGTATATTTTTCCCATTCAGTGGGTTGAATACATCATGCCACTCTCTTCTGGCCTGCCAAGTTCCTGTGGAGAGATCTGCTGCTATTCTTATTTGTCTTCCCTGGTAAGTTAGGGGTTTCTTTTCTCTTGCTCCTTTTAGGATTTTTTTCTGTATCTCTATATTTTGCAAATTTAAGTATGATATGTCTTGATGTTGGCCAGCTTTTGTTGATTTTGATGGGAGTTCCCTGTGTCTCTTGGATTTGGATGTCTGTTTCTTTCCCCAGACTAAGGAAGTTTTCAGCCATAATTTCTTCAAATAAACCTTCTGCCCCTTTTCCCCTCTCTTCTTCTGGGACTCCTATGATATGAATGTTTATGCTTTATGGAGTCCCTGAGTTCCCTAAGTCTACATTCATGATCAAATATGTTCCTTTCCCTCTTCTTTTCAGCCTCATTATTTTCCATAATTTTATCTTCTGTATCACTTATTCATTCCTCTACTTATTCCATCCTTGTGGCCATTACATCCAGTTGGTTTTGCATCTTGGTTATAGCATTTTTTATTTTGGCCTGACTAGTTTTTATGTCTTTTAAAGAGACTCCCTGGTGCCTTCTATGCTTTTCTCCAGCCCAGCTAGTATCCTTATGATTGTTGGTTTAAATTCTGGATCAAGCATACGTATATGTGTTTCGAATAGATCCCTGGCCGTGACCTCTTCTTGGGATGAATTCCTCTGTCTTGGCATTTTGTCTAGGTCTCTGTCTTTTTCTGTGTGTTAGGAAAGCCTGTTATGTTTCCTGCTCCTGATTAATGGCTTTATGAGGAAGAAGTCACATATTGTCTAGGGCCTGGTGCTTTAGGAAGTGTCTCTGGTGTATGCTGTGTGTACTCTGCTGCTGTGTTTTGGCTGCTCTTTACCTCAGGTCAGAAACTCCGCAGAGTTTCTCAAGCACACTTGTCCTAGAAAAGCTGCACCTATGGAGTGCAGAGGGGTGGGGCTTGGTGTAAGCATTTTATACCACTGTTGGTGCTGTGCTGCTTACTGAAGTTAGTTTATGCTGAGAGGCAGGTGAGAGAAATGGCACCCACAGGCTCCTTTGTACCAAAAGAGGCAATGCCACCTCTCTCAGATGCACTCCAAGAAGGGGGAATCATCTCTCCCAGTGCATTCCAGGGGATCCTTAGATCACATCATCTTCCCCCACCTCGAGCTATCTGCTCTCCTTCTCCACAGAAACAACTCAGCACCCACCAGCCTCCACACCTGCCATGCCATAAACCTCTAAAACTCCAGTCTTTTAGCCCCATGGTTGTAAAAAAAAAAAAAAAATCATGAAAATCAGCCCCTCTCATTTTTCCAGTCAGTGGTTTTGGGGAAATGTTTTCCTTGTGTGATCCCCTGTATGCTCCTCTCTCTTTCTCATCTCTTTCTGTGATCAGGACTCCCTCTCCTCAGTGGCACCCATGATCCACTTCTCCCCCAAATCACATCTCTGCACCTTCTACCTTCCATTATATGGCCTTTTTTCTCCCTCTAGTTGTGCAGTTGGTCCTCAGATCAATCTCTTAGGTATTCAGAATGATTTGATATTTATCTAGCTGAGTTCAAAGAGCCAGGCAAGCCTAGGGCCCCCTACTACTCCACCATCTTAGTTCATCTGCTTTACATCCAAAACATTCTTGACATCAATGGAAAGCCAGAGATGCTTAGCAATGATTCTGTTAAAGATGGAGCACAGCTACAAAAAACAGCACAGCAAGGAAAAACTTTCACATCCTATTGGTAGATTTTGTTAGCAAAATAATAAGTCATAAGCCACATAGACAAGGAGTAACATAAACTCCTCATAAATTTTTAGATTTAAATTTATCACTACCAAAGTCTGAGGCTCAGACCCATTAGGGTCAAGTCAAATGTTATAACTTTCTCAAAAGAACACAGTAGTTGAGCAATGCTGAGCATTATTGTATTCCCAAAAGAAACAAAGAAAATAAGAACTTGGAAGATATAAAACGACAAAACAATTTCAGTGGGAAAATTGTAAACTTATAAAAAGAGAAGTTGAAAGTACGGTATTAAACAAATGTAACTAAAGTAATTCAGTATTTAAAAAAGGCCACTCATCAGTTTTAAATGATAACAAGGACAGGGGTTATCAATTATTTTAGAGGATAAACATAATGGACCATCATATTTATTAAGAATATGTATATTATATATTCAAGTAAAAACAAAAGTAGCACAAAATTACCAGGTGAATATGAAAATAAAATAATATGTTTTAGCAGTATTTGACTAATGATGTGACACAAACTAATTTTTCACTTTCATAAGTATCAACTAAATGCAAAACGCTTCTGACATTGGATATGTTATCAAACAAGATGGTAAACTCCAAATGAGTAAACACTTTGGCTATTCCAATTGCTAACACTATCACTATTAAAACTTATACACAATAAAATACGTTACTAAGTTGTGTTAGTATGTTGAGCTGATGGCATAAACTTACCATCTTTTCTGATTTTTATTTATTTATTTATTTTTAAAGACTTTATTTACTTATTTGAGAGACAGCATGAGAGAGAGCACAAGTGGGTGGAAGGGCAAAGGGAGGAGCAGACTACCTGCTGAGGGGGGAGCCCAATGCAGGGCTCAATCCTGGGACCCTGAGATCATGACCTGAGCTGAAGGCAGATGCTTAACTGACTGATCCACCCAGGCACCCCCATCTTTTCTAATTTTTAAACAGTATAGGTAGTTGCTGACCTACAGTCATACCTTGCCCCTTCCTTAAAAATAGAATCCTATTCTGTACACAGATAATGGGAATGAATTCTCATGGGCCATCACAAATGCCTCTCTTCACCAGGCATTTACTTTTCCAGCCTTCCTTGTAACTAGTAGTGACCAGAGTACCCAGCCCTGTCAATTTCACACAAGGGACAGTCTTCTGGAGTGCTTCTGGGAAATCTTTTGTTTTATAATAAGGTGAATAGACTCTTTAGAAGAGAGCCTTCTCTTTCTTCTTGCCTTGCAATGCTATGTGAGTCTGTGATGTCTAGAGCTAAAAAGCTCTTTTAATAATGAGATAACAAGCATAGGAATAAAAATCCAACATCCCTGAGAAGTAGAGTAGTGTAAGTAGAGTAATGCAAAAATTGGATGGATGAAGAATGAATGAAATTATGAGATAAATGTTGTCCAAGCATCAGGCTATTAAAGAAATTACATCATATAATAGAATTTGTTAAGAGAATTAACTACCCACCCAAACTAACCAGAAAATTTCTGCTCTTAGATGTGTCAATCAATAAGGTGTTTGAAGGAGGGATGAGTGAGATGAATAGATGCTAGCTCCAAATTTTGAGGTGAGAATAATAAAAAGAGACTTAATATTACTAAAGTTGGAGTGTGTTAAATGTCATTGGGTGGAGTGAAACAAAAAATAGCAATGGAATCCTTTCAAAAATGGAACTAGAGATGTCCTTCATAGTACTAAGGACTGTGTGGTAACTCTGGTGATCCCCAGGTCCTGAAACAGTAAATGTCAGCAGTGAAGACACCTTCTGGATCACTGCAAGGATGAAGGGTTTTCAAAGTTTGGAATCATGATTTACCTAATTTGGGAGATAATGATCCTCTCGGGTTTGAGAATAAAAATTAAAACCACTACAAGTACTTATTTTCATCTTGCAGCCTCTTGAGTCAAAAAGAAATTTATTGAAATGCAGCTTCCTATTAGAATCTCTTTATACCCCTCCCACCCTGTGTTTGGCTTTGTAAAATAAATAAATAAAATCTTAAAAAAGAACTTACTCAGTTTTCTTATTTCATGGTTTTCTTGTTAGTTTTCAGTGACTAAAATGCAGATTATTTTCTTTCCATGAACTTCATAATTTCTAGTAGAATATGACTGTCCAGTTTTTATGATTTCCTATTGTTTTCAGCATATAATGTAATCTAATTGCATACACAAAATAATGGGTTTATTTGTACAGGAATACTTTTTTTTAAATAAAGATTTTATTTATTTATTTATTTGACAGAGAGAGATGCAGCGAGAGAGGGAACACAGGCATGGGGAGTGGGAGAGGGAGAAGCAGGCTTCCTGCTGAGCAGGGAGCCCGATGCGGGGCTCGATCCCAGGATCCCGGGATCATGACTTGAGCCCAATGCAGACGCTTAACGACTGAGCCACCCAGGCTCCCCCGTATAGGAATACTTTAAAATCAAGTTTAGCATATGCCCATATGGTAAAAGTACTTAATATTTTCAAAAACAGTCCTTATGAAATTAAGGTATCTTATATACTAGTGCATCTTGTACATCAAAAAATATGGCAAAAGGTGGATACCATATTCATAGATACAAATACAGATATATAGATATTTTATATTCCGTTATGAAAATCTATTAGTCCAGGTAGACGAATAGATTATTTTACTAGTATAATACAGAGAATTATTGTTGTTTGATGTTTAAGAAACTGCCCTTTTTCTAAGTTTTCTTGACTATATTCTTCCAGATCATCTATAGAATTAACCTGCCAATTTATACTCTTTTGACTAATGGAATTACATTTAATTTATAGATTAATTTAGGGAGAATCTACATCTTTACAATACCAAAGTTTATATTCATTTATTTCAAATCTTCTTTTATGTCTTTAAAGTTTTATGGATTTTGTTCTTTATAGAGCACATTCCTTAGGATTTTGCTGTTTTTATGCTATTGTGTGTTTTTTTTTTTCTATTTAGTTTTTGCTGGTATATAGTAAAGTTATTGACAGTAATGTTTCATGTAACTAGCCATTTTATTTAATTAGTGCTAATATTATTTTCATACTCTTAGCTATTCAAAATAGACATTCAGATCACCCATAAATGTTTTTCTAATATTATACCTGCTTTTTTCTTTTTGTCTTATATCAGCTAGGATATCCAGAATGTGGTAAAATATCAGCAATTAATGTAGAAATTCTGGATTTTACTTAACCTAAATGAGATTATTTTTAGTTTTTCATTCTTTTTTTTTAAAGATTTTATTTATTTATTTGACAGAGATAGAGCACAAGTAGGCAGAGAGGCAGGCAGAGGGAGAGGGAGAAGCAGGCTCTCCGCCGAGCAAGGAGCCCGATGCAGGACTCGATCCAAGGACCCTGGGATCACAACCTGAGCTGAAGGCAGCCGCTTAACCAACTGAGCCACCCAGGAGCCCTCGTTTTTCATTCTTTAGGATGATGTTGATTTTAGTTTCTGATAAATCCTCAACAATTTAAGAAAGTACCCTTATATTTCTAGTTTTAATCCTATTTTATCTTCTTAAAAAATCAGGCATGTGTTTTTACCTTATCAATTCTATTTCAGCATCTATTAAGAGTAACTCCTTCCTTAGTTAAAAGAGATTTAAACTTTTTAATAATGATCTCTCCTTAGATTCCTAGAATGAACGGTATAAATATAGTATATTATTACTTTAACACACTGCTGAATTTGGTCTGTTAGTATTTTACTTAAGATTTGTACCTATACATGCATTCATAAGACAGAGTGGTCTATTCTTAATACTCCTGTCACCAAGTTTAGGAATAGAGAGACAACACATTTTGCTTTATAGAAATTATTCCCAAAATTTTTCCTAAATTATAATATTATATTATATATAATATATAAATAATTAATTTGCCCAACACATCATACACATAATGCTAGATATGTTTTGAGCATGTATGTACATGCAGGTATATAAAGATAACACTGACCTGTGGCAACAGGTCAAGAGCCCTTCTATATTATAATTGAAAGTAAAAGCTGTATAAAAAGTAAATATTCTTCTGTATTAATATACATTTTATTACTTTCCCTGAAAGCTAGTTGTGAGGATACCCAGAATAAATCATTTTTTTAAAGACAAGGTTTGGGACCAACAACCACTCTAATACATTCAAGAGGAAAAGATATTTTCACTATAATTCAAAAATAATTTTAATAATAACTTTAATTACTCTTCAACTCTACTTACAATTGTTTTTGCTAACTATAATTATTCTCAACACACTGAATGGTTTTTCTGTTATCTAAGAGGCTGGCAGATATTAAATTTAATTCAATACACATAAACTTGATAGAATGCTTACTGGATATAAAGAACAATATTAATATGCAGGGTGGTTATGAGTTGCTATTATTTAAGGTACTTCAACCTACGAGGGAGATTTAGATTTTATGAGAACTAAAGCATATATAATTGTGAAGCCTTCTTTTTCAAAAACTATAAAAACTTATTTTTTGCCAATTTAAGAATAAAAGACATTTTTCTATAAAGAGATATTCCTAGTGTCCTTCCTAGGATTTTAGAAGTCTGTGAAAGAAAGAAAGAAAGAAAGAAAGAAAGAAAGAAAGAAAGAAAGAAAGAAAGAAAGAAAAAGAAAGAAAGAAAGAAAGAAAGAAAGAAAGAAAAGAAAGAAAGAAAGAAAAGAAAGAAAGAAAGAAAGAAAGAAAAGAAAGAAAGAAAGAAAGAAAGAAAGAAAGAAAGAAAGAAAGAAAAGAAAAGAAAGAAAGAAAGAAAGAAAGAAAGAAAGAAAGAAAGAAAGAAAGAAAGAAAGAAAGAGTGTTCTATGTGGTGAAAGGCCCTGAAAATTAAATGTCATTAGTTTCTCTGTAAATAAACCTGTGCTTGTGGGGAAACTGAAGATTTTTCTACAGATAAGTTAATGACATTTTTGAAGTAGGAATCCATAATCATCACAACAAACCCTGCCTTCAGTGAACTAATAGAACTCATAATGTTCAAGATAAGAGTAGAATGTGTCTACTCAGCAAGTCTAGATAGTCTGATGTCCAAATGAATTTTCCTCACATGCAAGTTTTATCAAGTGCTACCAAAAACATCAAATATTTAAAGAGAAATACAGATTCATCCTGAAATTCAGTGCATTTAGTATTGTATATTTCAAACTTTAGATTCCAAGACCAAGAATCCATTTCTTTTTTTTTTTTTTTTTCCCGCCCCAAGGACCCATTTCTGATTGGCTGGTTTCCATAATGGCTTCTTAACTTTTCATGTTTATTAGCCCTTCCCCATCCTTACTTCCCCCATCTGCATCTTCTTCCCTTCTCCAAATTCAGATTCAAATGAACCACAGATTGAGTCCTACTTTCCATAACCATGTCGTAGCCATGTTTATCCAAAGTTGTTTTTAAGTTCTTTGATGCTCCATGAGCCATTAATATAGAATGATGCACATAATGCACATTCACATTATAATGAGTAAACAAATGGACAACTCTTCTCTTATGAATTGAAAAGAACTTGTGCTAATTATTTTTGAAAAAAAAAGAATGAGAATAAGTGGATAAGCAATGTATAAAGATGATGTTTAATAACCATTTTGAGGGATGCCTGGGTAGCTCAGTCAGCTAAGGATCTGCCTTTGGCTCAGGTCATGATCCCAGGGTCCTGGGATTGAGTCCTGCATCAGGGACTTCTCCCTGTTTCTCCCTCTGCCTGCCACTTCCCCCCCCCCCCCCCCCGCTTGTGTTCTCTCTCTCTCTCTCTCTCTGAAAAATAAATAAAATCTTTTTTAAAAATAACCATTTTGAATTGAAAATGTCATCTCATCATATCTCAATACAGTATCCATTTCCTTTCCTTCATCCATTCATGTATTTGACACTTTATTTATTGAGAGGTTACTCTGAATGAGGCAATGCATTAGGTAATGTAGGGTGAAGCAATAAAAGCTAAAACCTATTCCCTGACCTGAGAGAGAACAAAACTTGGTAAAATAAGCTTGGCACAGATTGTAAATTACTTCACAATATCCAGTCTCCCTTTCTTCCTTAGTAATATGAATCACTACTTTTAGCTTGGCTGATTGATACTCAGAAAACAAAATAAACTCTCCTTAGGTGTGGCCATATGATTACACTTAAGCCAATGAGTTTACAGCAATAATGCTATGTGGTACTTCCTATTAAGAAGACAGTAGAAAATGAATACTATTATTCTTCCCTTCTGCACCCTCAGAATAGCAAAAGAAAATGAACCTGCCTCCCTGAGAACCTCTTAAGCCCTGACACCAACCTTAGACTGCCTATTTCTGGATTTACTTTATGTGGGAAAAAAATAAATTTTCATTTTATTTAATCTAATGTATTTTTTACTACAGGTAGCCAAATCTACTCCTAACTAACATAGAGAAATAAAATTATTATTAAAAATACAAGCTATAATTTGGTAAAATCCACTGGAGAGGTACAAAAGAAAGTTCAGAGAAACATGAGGTTACGTATATTAGTAAATTAGCTTTTCTGTTCCATATATTTATCTCGTATGTTCCACAGCATGTAACATATAGAAATATGAGAGGCAGAGAGAATAAATATCTAATATCCTTATTCAATTGGACTGGATTATCTATTTGTTCCTTAAGCCATATAATATTCTCTGTACTTCCATACAAATAAAAAATATACATTTTATGTTGTCAGTATCATGACATCAACTGAATATTCTGCTAATTTTTTTCTGTCTCACAAGCCTGACAGAATTGATACTTTTTTCAGAGTAGGGTTTAATTAATTTTCAGTGAATGACACATGTCACCTATATTAACAAGCTGAGAGATTATTTCAGATGCATAGGGTTTTTAGAGAAATTGTGAGGTCAATGATATCTCTTTTGAAAATTATGTTTTATTTAAAAGGATGACAGAAAGAAATAAAGAATGATATATCAAGCAAGATGAGTTACAGACCTACAAATAACTCCAAAAGAAAGCAGGGCATGTAGAACTTTGGATTAATGATTTCTGAATTCTTCTTCATTTTTAAAATACAACTGTGTTTTCTAAAAGATATAGACTAAACCGAGAGATAGCAAACCTGAGAATAGATCAAAGATAAATCTTCAAACATATCCTACATTGAGAAGTAAGAAATAATATAATTTATCCTGGAGTAAGTAAAAGATGATTATTACAAAAAGTTTTTTAAATAACTTTTTTATAATTGCTCATTTTTGCAATTTTATGTCTAACATAAAGCCAGTGGATGAAGAAAATGTGGTATACATCCATGATAGAGTACTGTTAAGCCTTAAAAATGAAGGAAATTCTGCCATATGCAACAACATGGATGAACCTTGAGGATATCACGCTGAGGACGGTCATGGAAAGACCGACAAATGCTGCATGGTTTCACTTACATGAGATATCTAACATGATCATATTCATAAAATCAAAGAGTATAATCAAAGAGTGTGGTTTCCAGAAAATGAGGGAAAGGAGAAATTCAAATTACTAATCAATGGACATAAAGTTTCAATCAAGCAAGATAAATAAGCTCTAGAAATCTATTATACAACACTGTACCCACTGTCAACAATAATGTATTGTACACTTAAACTTTTAAGAAGGTAGATTTCAAAAACTAATGATGTACTGTATGGTGACTAACATAACATAATAAAAGAAAGAAGGTAGATTTCATGTAAAGTACTCTTCCCAACAATAAAATAATTTTTAAAAAAGACAGATACATTTGGTTAACTTCCATATATATATATAAAATACTCAGGGGTACTATACTTTCAGATTTGTCAACACAAAGAATTATGAATTATGAGGACTGCCTGAATTCCATCACTAACATGTACATGGATTTTTAAAGGAGTTTAATATTTTCCACATATAATAAACACAATACTGTTACTGAATATTTTTCTGAATAACCTTCACCAAGATAAAAGGTATATTGAAGATTTAATAGAGTACCCTTAAACATTTCAATTGGTTTTAAGATTCCCATTAACTTGCGTTTGCTTTTTAAAAAGGAGTTATTGCTCTGTAATAATGTTTTTTCCTAAGTTAAAATGAATCAAAATGTAGCATACAAAGTTATTTTACAACTGTGAGGTATATTTCATTCACTAAATCATTGCAGGACCAGTTTAAGAAAATAATTCTCAACAAAAGAATGAAAAGGAAGAATGTCATATTTACTTTTCTCATTCAGAGACAACATTGAATGAAAAAATACTTGGGTCTCACATGTCTTCACATCATAACACTGGAATGAATTATTACCAATTCAACATTAACAACATTACAACCTTCCAGCAATCTTAAGAAGCTAATCATAAACCATATTGAAAATCTGTTTTTCACATATTATGAAAAGCTAGCACAGGAGCTTGGCAGTAAGCAGAGATGGGAGATGAATGCAAAGTGAAGAGGTGGAGAAAGAGAACCAATGCAATTATCATCAAATATTTGAAGAGCTTGCATGTGGGAAATGGAATAGAGTTGTTGTTGTTGTTTTTTCTTATTACCTCTAGGAGGGAAAACTTAAACCAAAGTTAGAAAGATAGATTTCATTTTAATATAAGGAAGAATCTTTCACAGTGTTTAAAAGTGGGATGACCTGCTTTGGGAGATAGGGAGTTCTAATCTCTGTTGACTTTTAAACAGAATGTTACTGTGGACTATTTGCAAATGGGTCTACTAGAGATTTGTGCGTTGGATGAGGACAACATGAGCAACAAAATTTTTACTATTCTGTGATATATTTGGTTCTATCATTTATTATGTATTTCCTATACAAGACATACTGAATCAGTTTCTGTAGGTTTCTCACAGAATACACCATTTTCAAGTGTTAATTTCACAACACAGTTTCCAGATAATCAAGGCTTGATAAAAGCCTATCATTTTGGTACTCTGAAAACCAAAGTAGGAGCATAGAATATGGCATTTCAAATATAGTGTACAACACAAAGCTACGTTTCCCTCTTTGTAAAATTATATATAAATCATCTGATATAAATACTCTCCGAATAGATGCATAAAGGTCTGCAACAACAAGTAAGAAAGGTATTTTCCTCTATGTTTTACCAGCTTGTTTAACAGTTAAATTTATAGGCTAGGTTTTCTCTAGGCTTAATAATACAGATTCCTACACTCCACTTTTCAGATTTTTGATCCAAAATTCTAGAACAAGGCCCAAGAATTTACATTAGAAATAAGGACCATGTACAGAGTCTATGAAAATACTTTTTATAAACAGTGCTATAGGATAATGACTGCCAGAATTCCTCAAAGTCATCTTTTTCACATTCTTCAAAATGCAAATGGGTAATTTTTTAAAATTTTTCATTCAGTAGGTTAATTAATTTAGTTAGTTCAGTATAGTGAGGTAGTTAGTATGGACTCTGAAGCCAGACTGCCTAGGTTAAGACTCAGATGTACTGCTTACTAACTATATTTCCTTGGACAAATAAACTCAGTGCGTCAGTTTTCTCATCTATAAAATGAGGACAGTATGAATATCTAGGTATAGTCTTGTTGTAATGATTAATGAATCAGCCTAGACTCATGCTTGACATATAGTAAGAGCTCAATAAATGTTAACTATTGTTATCCTTTATGACCCATCAAGGCAAAATATTTCTCAAAATTGGAATTCAACAGGGATAAAGCAAAAATTCTGTGTGTTTAAATAAATTAATTTTTATCATCTTCCCTCATGTTTTTCCAGTTCAAAATTGTCTCATCTAAAGACTATGCTGTCACTATATCATACGCCTGAAACTCATATAACACTGTGTTAACTAACTGGGATTAAAAACTTATAAATAAGTACATAAGTAAATAAATAAATGAAAATAAATACAAAATAGAGACTATGCTATAAAAATCTGTGTTTCAAATAAGGATTTACTAGGCATTTGAGCATATTCAGACCTGCCTATATCACAACACTCTGGGGAGGTATATTAGTTTCCTTGGGCTGCCATAACAAAATATCATAGTCTTAGAGTCTTAAACATAAGAAATTAATTTATTTTCTCATAGTTCTGGAGGCTAGGATTTCCAAGATCAAGGTGCCAACTGATTCTGTTTATGGTAAGGGCTCTTTTCTTGACTTTTAGATAGCTGCTTTCTCAGTGTCTTCAGATATTGGAGAAAGTGAGCTCTCTGGTGTCTTTTCTTATAAGGACACTAATTCAAACATATCAGGCCCTACCATCATAACTTCATCTCCAAATACAGTCACATTGTGGGTTATAGTTTTAACAAATGAATTTTGGGAGACACAGTTAAGTCCATAGTAGCAAATGTTAAATGTATAATTGGTATTTATAAGCATACATAGAAATTTCCATCCAATCAAAACCACTAAAAGGCAGCACTTCAGTCACTGGGCAGAGACCTCACTCTAGAATTAATAAATATCTGACTCTATGAAAAATTTGTTTGACACAAAACCTCAGAATGAAAACAGAACATTCTAAGTAGTCATCCATTTTTCTAGATTCTTTAAGTTCTGCTCCCATATCAGATCAGATCAGTGTTATAGTTTCCTATAACATTGCCTTCACAAAACTATGATTTTAAGTGTTTTTTCATATTAAAGCCTTTATATAAATATGGTCCATAAGAACACTATTTGACTCATTCACAAGAGACTATTTATATATTATATATACCATTTAAAAATATTTTTCACTGTCATTTATACCTTTATACATAAATAAAGTAGGATTCTGAGGATATAAACTGTACATCTAATGTTTGGGGAAAAAATCCTTCCTCACTGATGTTTTCTCATTATAACAATATTAACAACCACATTAACAACCATAACATCTATTAACATTTATTGGGCCTTTACTATGCACAAGGTACTATGCCAATTATTTATATGTTTCCATAGTTTTTTCTCACAAAAAGCCCTATGATATGAATAGCAGTCTTATCATAATTATCAGGTAAAGAAATCAGTCAGCAAAATTAAATAAATTGACCTAGGATTCCAAGATATAAGTTGTAGAATTAAAGTACAATTCTGTGCGACTTAAGACTGGTTCTCTCACTCTAAAAATTTATTCACTTGAAAGATAAAATCATGTGAAAAAATCATTTTCAATTAAATACAGAGGCAGCTCCAGGTTCTTTAAGTCACTTTCCAAAAAGACACACTTATCTTCCCCGGTAATCATGTTGACAATGCCTACACAGTATTATTTATGGCTTGTACAAGAAGTTTGATGTCATTGAAATCAGATTGACTTCTGATTGTGAAAGAGGCAATTTTGATATGTGTATCCTCTATTGCAGATCAAATCTTTAAATATGTTGCACAACCAGAAACATCTATTTTCTTGTCCACTTGGGTTGAGAAAACATGGACAAAATACTACATCTATAAGTAAGATACCTAGGAACAAATCTAAGCAACAAGGTGAAAGACCTGTACTCTGAAAACTATAAAACACTGATGAAAGAAATTGAAGACAACACAAAGAAATGGAAAGTGATTCCATGCTCATAGACTGGAAGAACAAATATCATTAAAATGTCATACTACCCAAAGCAATCTACACATTTAATGCAATCCCTATTAAAATACCAACAGCATTTTTCACAGAGCTAGAACAAACAATCCTAAAATTTATATAGAACCACAAAAGACTGAATAGTCAAAGCAATCTTGAAAAAGAAAAGTAAAACTGAAGGCATCACAATTCCAGACTTCAAGTTATATTACAAAGCTATAGTTATCAAAACATTATGGTACTGGCACAAAAATACACACATATATCAAGAGAAAAGAATAGAGAACCCAGAAATAAACCCACAATTATATGATCAATCGTCAACAAAGCAGGAAAGACTATGCAATGGGAAAAACACAATCTCTTCAACAAATGGTATTGGGAAAATGACACCTACATGCAAAAGAATGAACTGGACCACTTTCTTACACCACACACAAAAATAAATTCAAAATGGATAAAAGACCTAAATGTGAGTCCTGAACCCATAAAAATTCTTGAAGAGAACATAGGCAGTAATGTCTCTGACATCAGCCATAGCAACATTTTTCTGGATATGTGTCCTGAGGCAAGGGAAATAAAAGCAAAAGTAAACTATTGGGACTATATCAAAATAAAAAGCTTTTGCACAGCAAAGAAAACAACCAACACAACTAAAAGGCCATCTATAGAATGGGAAAAGGTATTTGCAAAAGACATATCCATTAAAGAGCTAGTATCCAAAATATATAAAGAACTTATAGAACTCAACACCCAAAAAACAAATAATCCAATGAAAAAATGGGCAGAAGACATGAACAGATATTTCTCCAAAGAAGACATCCAGATGGCCAACAGACACATGAAAAGATGCTCAACATCAGTCATCATCAGGGAAATGCAAATCAAAACTACAATGAAATATCACCTCACACCTGTCAGAATGGCTAAAATAAAAAACACAAGAAACAACAAGTCTTGGTGAGACAAAGGAACCTTCGTGCTCCGTTGGTGGGAATGCAAACTGGTACAGCCACTGTGGAAAACAGTACGGAGATTCCTCTAAAAGTTAAAAATAGAACTACCCTACAATCTGGCAATCACACTACTGGGTATTTACCCAAAGAATACAAAAACACTAATTCAATGGATACATGCACCCCTATGTTTATTGCAGCATCATTTACAATAGTGAAATTATGGAAGCAGTCCAAGTGTCCATCAATAGATGAATGGATAAAGAAGATGTAGTATATATACACAATGAAATATTGTTCAGCCACAGAAAAGAATGAAATCTTGCCACTTGCAATGACATGGATGGAGCTAGAGAATATAATGCTAAGCAAAATAATTCTGAGAAAGGCAAATAGCATATGATTTCATTCACATGTGGAATTTAAGAAACAAACAAAAAAATGAGCAAAGTGGAAAAAAAAGAGAGAGAGAGACAAACCACAAAACAGACTCTAAAGTGAACAAAATGATGGTTACCACAGGGGAGATGGGTGGAGGGATGGATGAAATAGGTGATGGGGATTAAGGAGTGCACTTGTGATAAGCACTGCATGATGTATGGCATTGTTAAGTCACTATGTTATATATCTGAAATGAATAAAACACTGTAGGTTAAAAAAAAGTAAATAAAAATAATAAAATAAAATAAATAAAAGGCTTATTGCTATATGTGGACAGGGACATTTAAGAAATATTTCTCAACAAGTTGAGAAATAATTTACTTACAATTATCTGACATTTTTGAAGAGAAATATTCCAAAAGACCTAAAATACTTGTTTCCTTCAACTCTGATGGTTCTTCTGATTTATCCATGAGTAAAATATCTTTTTGTGAACTTTTACAGACACAGAAACCAGTAAAAGCAGTTTTTCGCAAATTAGAAGTGGTTGCATACAAGCAGATTTCTGCAAGAATTGTTGTATACATGTAGACTACATTCCAGGCCCAGGAAAAATCATCTACCTTGCAGCCTTCTTCCTAAAATGAGAAAATAGTTATTAGATAATCAAAGTATGTTCTGTCATAATTAAAACTATATACTGTACTTATGATAAGAAATATCTTCAAATTTTATAGAGTTGTTAAAGAACCATAATCAACTAATATTTCTAAAATGTACTCATTAAAAAACAGGTTTTCCATGGGTAGATAGCATAAAATCTAGCTCAAAGAATAAAAAATACAAATAGCTAAAGAGTACATAGAGAACAATTTTTCAATTTCCTTAGTAATCAACAGAATATAAATTAATCCAATGAAATACAATTTCCCATATTATATTATAAAAGAATCTTTTTTATATAAAGCTCAATTGTTGTATGTGGCACTTTATACATTTTAAAATCTAATTTGTCTGATATAAGGATTGCCACCCCAGCTCTCTTTTGGTGTCCATTAGCATGGTAAATGGTTTTCCACCCCCTCACTTTCAATCTGGGGGTGTCTTTGGGTCTAAAATGAGTCTCTTGCAGACAGCATATTGATGGATCTTGTTTTTTTATCCAATCTGATACCCTGGGTCTTTTGATTGGAGCATTTAGCCCATTTACACTCAGGGTAACTATTGAAAGATATGAATTTAGTGCCACTGTATTGCCTGTAAGGTGACTGTTACTATGTATTGTCTGTGTTCCTTTCTGGTCTATGTTACTTTTAGGCTCTCTCTTTGCTTAGAGGACCCCTTTCAATATTTCTTGTAGGGCTGGTTTCATGTTTGCAAATTCCTTTAGTTTTTGTCTGTCCTGGAAGCTTTTTATCTCTCCTTCTATTTTCAAGATTTTTTTTTTTTTATTTGAGAGAGAGAGAATGAGAGACAGAGAGCATGAGAGGGAGAGGATCAGAGGGAGAAGCAGGCTCCCCGCCGAGCAGGGAGCCCGATGCAGGACTCGATCCCGGGACTCCAGGATCATGACCTGAGCTGAAGGCAGTTGCTCAACCAACTGAGCCACCCAGGCGCCCCTCCTTCTATTTTCAATGACAGCCTAGCTAGATATAGTATTCTTGGCTGCATATTTTTCTCATTTAGTGCTCTGAATATATCATGCCAGTCCTCTGGCCTGCCAGGTCTCTGTGGATAGGTATGTTGCCAATCTAATGTTTCTACCATTGTACGTTACAGATCTCTTGTCCCGAGCTGCTTTCAGGATTTTCTCTTTGTCTCTGAGACTCATCAGTTTTCTATTAGATGTCGGAGTGTTGACCCATTTTTATTGATTTTGAGGGGGGTTCTCTGTGCCTCCTGGATTTTGTTGCCTGTTTCCTTCCCCAGATTAGGGATGTTCTCTGCTATAATTTGCTCCAATATACCTTCTGCCCCTCTCTCTGTTTCTTCTTCTTCTGGGATCCCAGTTATTCTAATATTGTTTCATCTTATGGTATCACTTATCTCTCAAATTCTGCCCCCGTGATCCAGTAGTTGTTTATCTCTCTTTTTCTCAGCTTCTTTATTTTCCATCATTTGGTCTTCTATATCACTAATTCTCTCTTCTGCCTCAATTATCCTAGCAGTTAGAGCCTCCATTTTTTATTGCACCTCATTAATAGCCTTTTTGATTTTGACTTGGTTAGATTTTAGTTCTTTTATTTCTCCAGAAAGGGTTTCTCTAATGTCTTCCATGCTTTTTTCAAGCCCAGCTAGTATCTTTAAAATCGTCATTCTGAACTCTAGTTCCACCATCTTACTAATGTCCATATTGATTAGGTCCCTGGCAGTCAGTACTGCCTCTTGTTCTTTTTTTGTGAGGTGATTTTTTCCATCTTGTCATTTTGTCCAGAGGAGAACAGATGAATGAGCAAACAAAATGCTAACCGGGTGCAAGGACCCCAGAAAAATATATGCTAAACAAATCAGAAGAGACCTGTAACCAGGGGAAAAGAAAGGGAAAGAAAGAAAAAAGAAAAAAAGAAAAAGATTAAAAAAAAAAAACAAGAATATGATCAAATATGATCAGGCTGGTGCATAGATCAGTGCCACACACTAGATTTTGGGCATATTTTGGTCTGTTAGAAGAAAATGCCTCCCAAAATTTTAAAAAAAGAAAAGCTTATATATGTACAAAAATAAGGGTAAATATGATGAAGGGTTGGAATATGACTGTAAAGATGAAAATTAAAAAGGATTTTATAAAAGGAATTGATAAGAAGTTGGTTGAAAAAAGAAACGAGTAATTTAAAAAAAAAAAGGGAGAGAATATGATCAGGCAGGAGACTAGAACAAAGCCATACACTAGAGATTTAGGGTATATTTTTGTCTGTTAGAAGAAACTGTATCCCAAAATTTTAAAGAGAGAATAACATATATATATACCAAAATAAGGTTAACTACAATGAAGGGATAGAATATGACTAAAAATGAAAAATAAAAAAGATTTTTAAAAAAGTGATTGATAAGATGTTGGTTGAAAAAGGGAAAAAAAATTCAAAAAAGAGAATTAAAAAAATTTAACTTTGAAAGACTATAGAATCATGGGGAAAAAGCCATGAATTCTATGTGCAGTATTCCCCTAGTGCTGGCGTTCTGCAGTTCTCATTGATCAGTAAACTTGGTCTTGGCTGGCTATTCTTGCTGATCTTCTGGGGGAGGGGCCTGTTGCAGTGGTTCCCAAATGTCTTTGCTGGAGGTGGAATTGTCCCGCCCTTGCTGGGTCTGGGCTAAGTAATCTGCTCGGGTTTGCTCTTGGGAGCTTTTGTTCCCTGCAAGCTTTCCGTACAGCTTTGGAGGAGGAGAATGAAAACAGCAGCCTCCCAATCTCCACCTGGAGGAGCTGAGAACTCAGGTCCCCATTCCTCAGTGCACCCCCCCCAGAGAAAAGCAGTCAATCATTCCCATCTCCCTGGTCTCCAGCCGCACTCCGTGCTCACCTGGCCTGTGACCCAGCATTTCTATCTCTGGCACATGACTCAGTGTGGAGTCTCCAAACCCAGCAGATCCCTGTGGTGCGCTCCTGTGCCACTCCTCCTGGGGGAGGAAGGGGAATCTCCCTGGATCTGCCACTTGTTGGGTCCCTGCTGGAGGAGCAGTGGCCTGACTGTGCTGCGGATCACAGGTTTTTTTTTGTTTTTTGTTTTTTTTTTTTCAGATCATGGTTTATGGCAACCCCAAGCTGAGAGCCTGCTCCTCGGCTCTGTCTGTGCAGCTGGCTTCCCCGCTCCGATACCTGGGAGCTCTGCCATACTCAGGCACCCTTGGTCTTCCTGTGACCCCAAGGGTCCCGAGACCACACTGTCCCAGCAAGGGTTCCACCCCCCCACCCCCCACCCCCCGCTTAGCCACTGGAGCAACATCCCTCAGCGGAGCAGACTTCTACAAGTTCCAATTTTGTGTTCTGAGGCTCTATCACTTGTCAGTATCGGCTGATGGAGGCCCCCTCCCCCGCCATCTATCCTCCCGAGTATCAACTTGGATTCACTTCTCCACATGTCCTACCTTCCAGAAAGTGGTCGCTTTTCTGTTCAGAGAGTTGCTGCTATTCTTTTCTTTGATCTCCTGTTGAGTTCGTAGGTGTTCAGAATGGTTTGATCCCTATCTAGCTGAATTCCTGGGACCAGATGAAATTTAGGTCTCCTACTCCTCCGCCATCTTGCTCCTCCCCCCTCAAGTTAATAAAATTTAAAGTCCCTCTGATGTGTGTGTGTGTGTGTATAATCTATTTCCATATCTTGACATCTCTCTCTATAGCCATCTATCTATCCATCCTGGGATATATGGTAAATGTGCATTTACTTTTATATTTAATTAAAATTTTTATCACAAGGTTATGCTCATTATAAGCCCTAATATGATATGCAATTTAAATAGTGGCAAAAATAAAATTTGTTTCTCTTGAGTTCTTTTAAAACACATAAATTAACAATATACTGTTATTACCTGGTTTTGAACAGACATAATGCTTAAAAGAAAATCTCTCATTAGTTCCATTAAAGCTTTCAAGCAGGCCATGTTTAGTTTGGCAGCTTCCCCAAGGACCAACAAAGCCAGTATTGAATCCAACCTAGGAATTTTATGAACAAAACAACAAAGATCTTCATTAAAACAATAATAAACAATTTTAATGAAAAAATTGGCCAGAGTTAATGAGTATCCCAGATTACCAGATACATTTAGTTTTAATAAAGACCAGTATTGGTTGACACTGGTTCTGATTAAAGTCTACAAGAAAGAACCACATTTTGGGAAGATATTTGAATTCAGAGTAGAGTTCTGTCAAAACTCTGAGAGTAATAAATACCACAAAAGATCACATTTCTTCATAGATTCTGTATAACAAGCAATCAAGGGCTCTGGTTCTAGAGTGTCCCCAAAATCTCATAATAGGTTTTGATTTTTAACTTTCTGCACCTAAGAAGTGAATTTCAAGAATGTTTTCCTCTCAAAAAAGAGAACAAATTTAAAAATGACCTTCCTAAACACTCCAAAAGTTCAGATTATTTGATTTTACAAAAAGTGTAATTTCTTAAAATCTATATTTCTGTTTGATTAGAAGATTGTCAAGATTTATCACTCAAAATATTGTATAATAACTGGGAAATCACACAAGAATCTATTAGTCATAAATGAACATATATTTGATAGTTTCAGGAAATTAGACATTTAGTGCTATTTTCACCCAACTGAAAGAGATATAGTTTGAAAGAGAACTGGTAAGAATGCAAATGTAAAATTCCTCTGCCTAGAGCTGCATATTGCCTTGATTTATAAGCCATTGATAAAGAGTTAGCATATTTTACAATTATATTTGAATTTGACAACTGTGATATTTCAGGCCAGTAAGTCAAGTTCATTATCATTTTCAAAAGGAAACACCTCTAATCATGGGGGAAAAAGACAATTCTTTATATTTGAATAGAGCTTTACAGATCTCAATGTGCTTTCACATAAATTATCTCACTCATTGAACCACAATTTTTCACACATTCAAGACTTCTTTGAAATCTTTTTTTTTAAATATTAGAAAATTGAGACATAAATAGATGTGGGAGATTTATACAGGTTCCTGTTTTTAGCTAGGTTAAAGATAACTAAAGTCTTGGGGCACCTGGGTGGCTCAATCATTAAACGTCTGCCTTCGGCTCAGGTCATGATCCCAGGGTCCTGGGATCGAGTCCCACATCGGGCTCCCTGCTCAGCAGGAAGCCTGCTTCTCCCTCTCCCATTCCCTCTGCTTGTGTTCCCTCTCTCTCTATGTCTCTATCTGTCAAATAAATAAATAAAATCTTAAGAAAAAAAAAAAAGATAACTAAAGTCTTCTCTCACCTAAGGGTACTTCCAGTGTTGCTTTTCCAAACCATTATTTAAGGACATCGAAACTAAACTTATTGTGGTGATCATTTCACAATATATACAAACATTCAATCATTTTGTCATACACCTGAAATTAATACAATGCTATATGCTAATTATACCTCAATAAAAAAATTTAACCTCAAGATGACAATGCTGCCTATTGCCTGCTCCTTCCTTTCAGAAATAAACCTCAGTTTTGTTCAAAACAGCAAAATGCTCAGTTAACATTGCTCCTCAAAATGGAAGTGTTCTATATCTTGATTGTGATTACACAGGTGTATGCATTTTTCAAAGGTCATAGTTCTGTGTACATAAAATGTGTGAATTTTATTGTATTTTGTAAATTATATCTTAATAAATTTGACTTAAAAAATGAATCCCCACACTCCCTTGAAGCTTGGACTAGCCATAAATGTAGATGTAGTCAATGAGATACAAATGGAAGTGTATTATGAAAGTCTTCCAGGTAAGCTATTATTTTTCTGATTAAGAAAGAGATTAAATTTAGATAACAGGTGATTTTTTTTTCCTTTGCTCATCCTTTCCCTCCCGCTTGGAAAACATACATGATGCCAGAAGGTAGAGCAGCTATCTTGCAACAATGAGGATAAAAGTCCAATACTATCAATGGAAGAAAAGGAAGCTGGAAGGAGCTTGGGTCTTGATTTTCTGAAGAATCTCCATATCAATAGTGTACTGCTTGTTATGTGCAATAATTAGTGCCTTATTTGGTAATCCAATTGTAGTTAGGTTACTGTTTCATGCAGAAGAACTGATAGACTAACTGATAGACTCAGCATGATGTTTACAAGCATGAACTTAAAGTCAGAAAAATGATAGATGGAATCTTAGCTCTGTCACTAATTAGGTATATGACATAGGGCAATTTGCATAGCCTACCTCAGTCTGAATCTACTCATCTATAAGTAAATATAGCAAAACCTATTTTTCAGAGACTATTAGGAGATGTAGGTATAATACTCTGTGTGAAATGGCTAGGTTGAAAATGCTGACCTGAATCAAATTACAAAAAAGACTATTTCTTCAAAGTCAAAGGATATGAATTTGATAACTTTTCTCTGTGAAGTCTTAGAGTGACTGAGTTCCAGATGCCCTCGGAGGTGAATGACCAGTGAGTCATTCTCAGAGTACTCCTCACCCCACTTCACAATAAGGTCAAGCAAAGGAGAGTATAGGAGTATAGTCTCAGACTTTACAGAACTTCCCCTTGCCCCTGAATATACGTCACAATCCTAAGATTTTGGTTCTTCTGTTCTCTTTTAAGTCTGGGAAAAAAATTTTTTTTAAAGATTTTATTTATTTATTTGAGAGAGAGAGAATGAGAGAGAGCACATGAGAGTGGGGAGGGTCAGAGGGAGAAGCAGACTCCCCGCCGAGCAGGGAGCCCGATGCGGGACTCGATCCAGGGACTCCAGGATCATGACCTGAGCCGAAGGCAGTCGCTTAACGAACTGAGCCACCCAGGCGCCCTAAGTCTGGAAAATTTTAACTAGTGTAGGGCACTTCCACTAAAATATGGATGAAAATAGATCCATTAGTGTCAGCCTCCTATGGTAGAAAAATGCTTCAACACAAACACGCTATTTTCAATCAATGCTACTGATTGCAAAATTTTCTGTAAGTGAAAGTACCTTTGCCAAAAATAGAATAGAAACACCAATACTTACAAATTGGAGTTTCTTAAAATTCAAAACTAAAAATCAATGCACATAGAAAGAATTCAAAGTTGATTAGGTTAGAAATTTTGCACTAGCTTCTTTGTGAACTCACTACAGTACAAATCTCAATCATTAATAGACTGACTTGGTTTTACAGTGCCATGAAATTAAACATGTATAAAGTAATTTATAAATATTATAAAATTTCCCCTAATTTGATAAATAAAGAAACTAGGGCAGAGGTCTACTGGCTTGTCCAAAATAACATAGTTACTTGATTCATTTTACTTTAAATTTTTCTTTCACTTTTAAAGTTAATGTGAACCACTGCACACAGGTAAATAGTACCAGATCCTGGACTAGACCTCAGCTAGCCTTACTCCGCCCCACTGTTCCTTCTACACTAATATAAACAGCTAAAATATATCAAATAAATAAATGTATAGATGATAGATTGCTAAAATACAATAAATAAGAGGCTTCATAAATAGCTACTGACCTATCTATCTACACAACCTTATAAAAAGTTTAGGAACATCAGCATTCAAGACAGTTTTCCTAGGTTCTCCTTACTCCTCTATATCGATTTCTTCAATGATCAAATTGTAATTTTAAAAGATGGAATTAAAATGTCTCCAAGTCACAACCCTTAACAGGGTTATTTCAACAGAAAACACTGACAATGTCAAAATGCACACAACCCTAAAAATGAAAGACTAAGAATGAAAGAGAAGTCACAAAGAGTAGCAATTTAAAGGGAATTTCCACAAATCATAAAATTGATGGAGCTGGATTAAGAACAGCAGCAAGGAATACACACATTCCACCTCGTGAAATTCTAGCCTCATGCCCCCAACAAAAGTTAAAAGGGGGAAAAATGATCTCTACCATCTATGGTGTTTTTCATAGATTCAGAAAAAAAGTAAAGCCAGTCCCTTACTTTGGAGTACTGATTTTTTAAGAAGCCAGAGTATTATTTCTGTGCTTCATTCTCATCTCTCTCATCTGGCAACTTCCAGATGACAAAAAGGGTAGAAAACCATACTGTGGCAATGTGTGTGTAGGAGGTAGGGAGGAGGAGGAACACTATAATGGGAACACTGGAGGGCATTTTCTCCTCAAAAGAAAAAAATGTCAAAGAGTAGGAAGAATATAGGAAGGTCCCTGATGATAGTGCATGTTGAGTGTTGCAGCATTTAACAACTCTGTTATGTATGCTGTGAATACAAACCTCTTATTTTAAAATACCAAGTTTTTATAGATTTCTCCTAGGTAATGAGGTAAGTAAAATAGAAGGTGAAGAATATTAAAGCAAGAGCTAAAGAGAATATCAGTCTGAATACTCAGAGAGGATCATAGCTCTGAAAATGATTTTTTACAGGGACCAGAAGATATTTTTATAACTCTTAAGCACCTTTAATAAAACCAAATAAGAGGAAAAGACAATGGAAAGCCTTGATACTGAGACGAAAGGTAGTATGGTAAGAAAACAAAAGACTGCAAAGAGATTAAAATACAAAAATATAATTCAAATCCATGATGAGGAAGTTAACTACAAAAGTTGCTTGGAAGGGAGAAAACTGGCAAACTGGGACCCACTACTAATTCCCATTGAGACAACCAGGGTATGTCTGGGTGGCTCAGTTGGTTAACGTCTGATTCTGGATTTCGGCTCAGGTCATGATCTCAGGGTCATGGGATCAAGCCCCACCTGGGGTCCTGTGCTCACCAGGGAGTCTGCTTGAGATTCTCTCTTTCTCTCCCTCTGCCCGGCCCCCCACTTACGCTCTGTCTCTAAATAAATAAATAAAATCTTTTTTTAAAAGAAGAAAGAAAGAAACAACCAAAGAAACATAGAATCAAGGGGAAAAATCTGTAATACTACAAAAAAGAAAAAAAAAAGAAAGGAACTTTAAAGATGTTAAAGTTATGAACAAAATGGAATTCAAATGAAGGAAAACCTTTCCAAAGCCGAGAAGCCAAAAATTAATTTAAAATTTAGTGCAGGCATATATGGGTTTTCCACTTTAATGTAATGGATAATCCAAACTCAGAGAGGCAGGAACTGTGCACTGAGCGTGTGAACGATGAATAATCAATGGAAGGCCTTCAGGAAACGCAGACCCGTCACCAGCACATTTGAGCAGAGCTGCACATAGCAGGGCTTTTCTCTGAGTAAAAGTGGAGGATTTACCTCAACAGTTTCCAAAGGTGGCCAGTGAGACAAGGGAGGATGCCTTTTCTATCCTGGCTGCCAAATCACAAAGATATGCCTAAAAAATTCTGGATTGAAAATAAAATAGAAAAAAAAAAGTAGACTGGCTTTGAACATCAGTTAGGAAATAGCATAGCAACATTTAGAGATTTAAAGTGGGAATTAGGAAAAAAAAAAAAAAAAACAACTGTGGGCACAGAAGCCTATTTCCAGACAAAATGTACATTATGCTTTTCAGGGGAAAATGAATGGTGACAAATGTTATTCTAGCCTAGAGTTGTGCATAAACAAGGGCTCACCTAATGAAATAGGTCGCCTGTGTCCATACTTAGAATGTACTCAAACCAACCAAGAAATGAATAGTATGTCACAGCTTAAGAATGGGAAATCCTAGTGGTAAAAGGCTGACAGTGAGTGGGAAAAATAGATAAAGTTAAATAAGTAAAAATAATTTCAGAAATATGACCCTTAAAATTAAATATTGATATATAACTCATCCTTTAAGGAGGGGATAGAACACTTTTAAATAGTGATTTAACCTTAATGTTATCAAAAACTCCAGATTATATTAACAGTCTAGGAAGGGAGGGTTAATATAAATAAATAAAGCTCAATCTTCATTGTACATGAAGAGGGCAGGCAGGATTTCATTCTTGATTTTGGCCCTTTATGAAAACTACTTTGAAGAATGTATTTCTATTTCCATTGTCTGATTTTTGATACTCAGAAAAGATGGACTACGTGTGAATCTAGTCTTTAGTATGTCTGCTAAAAGGGGTTCTTTCTCCTGCTTGCAGAGCTTCATTCTCAGAGCTCCAGGAATAACAGTGGGGAAGAACGAAGGGCTGGCGTGTTGGACAAGCCAGGAATGCAGCTTCACCAGAGAAGGCCCAGGTGGGTCACTAACTGTCACCTCCATCCAGTCCTATCAGGCACTTCATCTGTTTGGTTTGTTGGCGGTAATGAATCCTAGTAGCAGGACCTTTCCGTCTTTGTTTTTGCTCTCCTTGCTTTTCTCTAATCATGGCAAGTTATGAGACCCTGATGTAACCCCTGTGTCATGTCAAAATAGTTCTTATTAAATAATTTTAAGACAGAGAGTGGTATAATCACATTTAGGTTGTAACCCTGGCAGCAGAGTATGACAGATTACTGAGGGGAAAACTTAAGGCAAAGAGCCCAGTTAAAAAGCTTCAAGAGTCATGAGACAACAAGGGCCTAAACCAAGGTTGTGACAGAGCAGGTAGAGAACAGGGGAACAGTTCCGAAATGTAGGGTGTGTAAATTGGTTAACATGTGTCAGGTATGGAGATCGAAATTCAGTAGGCAGAAGCCTCTCTAGGAAAAAAATAATTGAGATCTGAACTAGTAGGACATGAAGTAGTAGCGGAGACTCCGAGTATAAGAAGTGTTTTCATTACTTATCTCATTTAAATCTCTCAAAAGCTCTCTGAAATGGCTACTCTCTTTATTTATCTGCTAACCAGACTCTGTTCATAGCGGTTAAGTGACTCATTCAAAATTAGACAGGTAGCAAGAGATAGGACTAAAACTCAGGTCTTCTGATTTGAGGTTGAATGTTTTTTTACTGCACCACAACCTAGCAAGGCATAATTACATATTTACCCTTGCTATAGACTGAATGGTTACACTTAGCTCAGAGGATCAAAGGATACATTTAAAAATCCAGTAAATGAATCTGAAGAGTGAGGACTTAACACTGCAGTCTCAGCTCATGAAGGAGGAGGAGGACTATTGACAAAAAAGTTGTTTGAATGGTTTTGGTTAGACTGTCACGTGAACGTTATAAACACTGGGGTTCAGGAGATAGGCAATGTGGATATCAGTGACCTAGACAGAAATTAAGGCCTTGCTGCCTATACAAAGAAGTTGGTTCTTTGATTCATTTCAAACACAAATACTACTCTGGAAACCACTTGCCATGTCTATATAATTTTAAGTTGTCAAGCTTTTTTGGAATACATTCATGGAGCGCATTAAATCAGCTATTTTGCTTTGGGAGACATAATTTTATATGTTATACTGCTCTACTGAAATGCATACTGCGTTTCTCAGCAGTCTTCATCGGCTAACAATTCAATTATAAACACAATTCATTATTTTCATGTTAGATTAGAAAGCCTTTTGCACTGGCTTGAGCTATCTTCCCAGAGCAAATGGGGCAGTATATAAAAGGCCAAACCGCAGGGTGGAGCATTGAGAGTATGAAGCATCATATAAAATTTAACCATATTAAACGGAAATCTGCCTTACAGCAAGCTGCTTATCTGCAGCTCAGGACAGCTAAACTTCCCAGATAAATGCTGGTGCCTGATAGCCGGGAGGGGCTCATGTAGTCCCTTTTTCTCTACTTCTTCACCCTGTTTTATAATATATTGTCTTTAATGCATTTCCTCTGCAGGGTTTTTTTCCCTGTCCCCTAGTGAGCAGAGGTCGCTCTAACTCTGTGATGCCTTCCCTGAGTCCTTTTGTGGATCTGGGCCTGCTCTTTTTCAGGCTCAGCTGAAACCACTTGCTTCTATTTCTTTCCTTTTCTACGGTATAATCTTTATAAAGGGGGTTATAAGAAGCAAGGCAGAGATTTACGTGATGAATTATTTACTGATGGATAACATCAGAAATGGGCAGATGAGAACCACTCACTTGTATTTTTGCCACTGTTAATCAAATGTCTTCTGATCAATCAGTTGAATGGTCTCCCCTCTGCATTTTAAATCTCTGAACATTGATTCATCATTATGGTAACTTTACTGATATGCATGGAAAACAAAATTGTTCAGGTTACTCCTCTTAATAGTCACTTGGCATTGAATTTCAAGTACTACACCGAATTTATCTTCCACCAAGTGTCACAACTCCAAGGCTATCTGGTCCAGCAAATCCTGACAAAGTCTCAATTTACTATCAAGGCCTGATGCCTCAATATTTCTATTTCACTCTAAATACATTGTTCATTTTCTAAATTATTTTACATGTACCCAGGCTTAGGAGTATGTAAGACCAATATTCAAGTTTCCCAAAAATGGAAAGCACTTCTGGTTTGATCTTGATAATTACATCACAGTTTGTTTTATTTTGTCTGGAATAATGACTTCTTGATAGCTGTATAGACTACTCCATAAATAACTTAAATATTCTGTGAGAAGAGGGGCACCTGGGTGGCTCAGTCGTTAAGCGTCTGCCTTCGGCTCAGGTCATGATCCCAGGGTCCTGGGATCAAGCCCCGCATCGGGCTCCCTGCTCCGCGGGAAGCCTGTTTCTCCCTCTCCCTCTCCCCCTGCTTGTGATCCTGCTCTCACTGTGTCTCTCTCTGTCAAATAAATAAATAAAATCTTTTAAAAAAAATATCTATTTAAAAAAATATATTCTGTGAGAAGAAAAATTAATTCTTTAATATTTGGTATAATGTTATCATTACAATAGAAAATTTGACTAGCGGAAGTTAGGCAAATTGCTAACTTAAAAATTAATCTTTTAATGTCAATGGATTATTTTTATTAGAGTCATCACTTAAAAAAAAAAGATTGGGGCGCCTGGGTGGCTCAGTCGGTTAAGCGTCTGCCTTCAGCTCAGGTCATGATCCCAGGGTCCTGGGATGGAGTCCCGCATCGGGCTCCCTGCCCTGTGGGGAGCCTGCTTCTCCCTCTCCTCCCCACTTGTGCTCTCTCTCTATCTCTGTCTCTCTCTCTGAAATAAATAAAATCTAAAAAAAAAATTAAATTAAAAGATTGAAACCTTTTTAAAAAAGCAGTAAATATAAGAAACAATCAAAATTATTTGGCAGTGTTTTTTTTTTTAAACAATTATCTTTTCCTTTTGATTTTAAACAGTCACTGTGTTCCACAATTTTTTCAGTTTACCCCTCTGTTCGTTCAGCATTGTCTAAACACTACCATCCCCTCCCTCATTTGATTTCCATCATGTCTCCCCAGAAAAGGAGAAGCCAGGATTTAGTGACAAGATGCCTCAAAACAGTTATCTCCTTACTTGTGCAGCCAGAATGATAGTGGGATAAGGTACTGGGACCCTAAAAATCTCGTTGCACTCACTAGTAAGCCTAATAAGCATGGCCTCAGTTTCTCCATTTGCAAAGTCAGAATAGTTTTGTATGATCTCCAATGGCCCCAAATCTGTAAAATACTAAGTATAAAAAAATAACTACCTTAAAGACTGTTAAATAACAAAAGTCAAGCAAGTAAATTTGAAGTTCCAATTAGATTTATTAAATGATTCATGAATCAGGCAGCACCTCAACTAGCGAGTAGAAAGGAGCTCCAAGGAGTTGGAAGGTTTTTATAGAGGAAGAGTCACTGGGGCAAGAAAGTTATTAGCAAAAGAAAAGGATTGTTCTAGGTGAGGCTGCTTTCTAGGGGGAAAAGCAAGGTGTCATCACGTAGATGATCTCATCTTTTTAGGGGGATGGAAATGGTCTAAGTGGTAGATTCACTGGTGCAGACTGAAAAATTCCTAGCTGATCTTTTTAAGACTAAATTTCTGGGGGATGTTGAAACTGCAATTAGATTACGTATTATACACCAGTTTGGGAACTTGGTCCAAGTGACAACATTTGGGACCTGTGGTTGGTTGGTTTGTTTAACAAGAAAAATCATTAACAAATTAAATCAATGTTGATGCAGTACAGTAAAACAAAGTTGGTTAAAGAAACAATTCCTTGACTTTCAGAATTAGCTATTCTTACTCAGCCACTTTTACTATCTCAGTATTTCTTTAAACTTGTTTATTTGGTAATTATTAGAGTGCTTTGAAAATAAACTTGACAGTCATGAAATACTTATTTTTATATGTTAAAATGTAATTTCTCTTATTTTTTAAATCAAATTAGAGTCTTCCAAGAGCTAAAATAGTTCTATACCCTTTTGAAAACTAAATTGTATCTTTGAATCCCCTACAACTTATTTGCTATAATAAGAGAGGTCTGAAAGAATCACCATGGCTTTCAGAATAACCAACTTTGCACCAGTGAGAATCTAATTTTTGTTGTATTTATCAACTCTGTATGAGGATATACTTATTAAAATTATATTCTATTTGCATTGTAATTTTCCTATTTAAAGATATTATCCTTAGCTTTAAAACATAAAAGAATCGCAATCTTTGTTAACTGCAATATTGAGTAGATTTCTCCCATCACAGGACAAGACAGAATAAGTTCTTGATGAAACATCTTCTGAACTAGGCTATTCCTAGGAAATTAAGCAAACTCTAAGCCATCCTCCAGAAATCTTTACTTGATCTAGAATCCCAAAAACTTCCAAATGAAACTAGGAAAACACCTTTCCTTCATAAGGAATCCTCCAGATCCTTAGAAATTACATACACAAAGGCCTTTGGTGTAGAGTGGGCAGCCAGTGGGTAGCCAGAGGCAGGAACTAATTTTAAGAAAACTATATGATGATTGAATTTGCAACTTGGCTATGGCCTGACAGATGATGATGATGATGATGATGATAATGATGATGATGATTACCATTAGCACTGGAAGAGGAATTCAAAACTCTGATTATCCTCAAATACTGAAAAGGGATATCTCCTCTGATCACTTTCCTCAGAAATACTCCTTTAAAATTCTTCTCCCCTCCATTGAACCCATGTCCTCTTTGGTAGTAATTTAAGACTTCTTTTTCCTTCTCAAATTAATATATGTACAGGAGGAAACAAACACTTACCAGTCAAGATTTATTTTTGTTATACTTTACAAGTAAGACATAAAGAAACAGAATCTCAATATATTTCCTCCAAGGATAATAAACTGTACCTCACTGTTGTTGTTTAACAACTTAAAAAATAAAGGATGTTTTAAATGGGGGGTGGCACTTCTTATCAATAACAAATTTCATTTGATAAAGATTAATTAAGCAATACATGCATGCAAACTAGCAAAAAAAAAAAAGAGAGAGAGATCGGAACAATTTATTGATGAAATGAACTAATACAAAATATATAAATTGCCCTTGCATTTGGAACTGAGATTATAAATTATTTTCATAGTCAACTAAGGTGTGATTAACATTTAAGTACAAAGGTTATTTAACATTTAAACACAATGAATTACTTTGGATTTATAGAATCCCTCTTACCAGCATTTCTTTTGAAGCTTCACTTTATGAAAGATGAGATGTTCAAGCACCTTATTCAGCTGAGGACTATTCTTCTGAACACATGACCAGGCAGCAACACAGTGCCAGAGCAGGTGGTTAACTTCATATCCTCCCTGATTAAATTGCAAATGTTCCTGGAATTAAAACATAAAAATATGTCTGGAAAAGAGTTATCTGACTTGAATAAACATGAAAATGAATTTCCTGGGAAATTTTAAATATTCAAATGAAAATGCATTATTTTCTTAAACTTCATGTTACACCAAAAAGAGCAATTTACTTAAGTATATTTTTGTAAATATATATAGTGTGGGGGAGGAAAAATAATTTTCTATCTACCCTTCCAGGTTCTTGGCTGAGACCTTTGCACCCCCTGTAATAAAAAGACAGATTAATAAGAGAAAACCAAACAGAAGTTTAATAACATGTATACCTCCTGTACACATGGGAGAGACCCAGGAATACTTTTCTTTTTTTTTTAAGATTTTATTTATTTGACAGAGAGAGACCCACAGCGAGAGAGGGAACACAAGCCGGGGAGTGGGAGAGGGAGAAGCAGGCTTCCCGCAGAGCAGAGAGCCCGATGTGGGGCTCGATCCCAGGACCCTGAGATCATGACCTGAGCCGAAGGCAGACGCTTAACGACTGAGCCACCCAGGCGCCCCAGGAATACTTTTCAAAATGGCCCAAGCCACTACCTTATATAACATCTGTAGCTAAAGACAAAACAGGAGGATGGGCAGTTATGGATGGTTAACAGGAAAAGCCTAGTAAACAAGGGTAAGGTTGATATGCAGATTTGTCATTGCCTTCTCCACTGATAAGGGTTTCTAGAGATTTAGAATCATTCTTCTCTTCCTAGTACAGAGAGGGAGACACCCATACAAATGGAGACTTCTCTTAAAATGTAAATATCTCTTACAAAAAGGGTAACTTCTACTCAGTTTTCACAGCTTCTCCTGTGTCTGTGATTTCTTAAAAATAACCAGCCTAAAATAATCCTTATGCCAAAGAGTCACATTTGGGGGCAGCAAATTTTGCTTCCCTTCAATCGTTAACCTGAACCTAATGTCTTAATTGCTTTTCACATGGGTCCCTTGTGTTCAATGACATCAGTTCCACACTATGACAAAAATTCTATATCCTCTACAGGACAATTATTAGAACAATGTGCTTCTTAGACCCTATATGACTTCGTTCTTCCTGACACCCAAGGAGGAGAGGACAGGGAAAAGTTTGAACAATGATCAAACAGCAAATTAGGTTTTAAAATGTGGATTCCCACTTTAAGGGCAAATATACATGCCTAGCTGGACATGGTCAATGTCTGCTAAGTAACTATTTTAAAAGTCTACAAATTCAGGGAAAAAAAATAGGCTGTTATCTGTTTGTTTTTTTCTTGAAATGCTTCCTAACAGTTTCATAGAATTAACTGATCTACTAAAGTAACTGGTATAAAGAAACCTGATTTTATTGTTAGACAGTGATAACACAGCACTCTCATTGAATTTTTTCCAACAATACAGATTCAAATATACATCTTATGATATGTACTTAATATTTCATTCTTTTATGCTCAAAAGAAACCCTTAAAGAGACTCCAAAAGGCTTTATAATTCTCATTTCTTATACAAACCACATCAGATCTACAATTTAAAGATAATTGTCATGTTAAGTATTCTTGAGTTGAAAGGCCAGAAATTCATATATAAATTTCAAACTAAGGTATATTAAGTTTCTAGTGAACTGTTTAGTTAAGTCCCACAGATATGTATTGATCTATTTTTATGTTGGGAACTCAGATGCTGGAGATAAAAGTCATGAGTAAGATGAAGTCTCTGCACAAGGCTACTGACTGTGGGGAATAATCACTCAGAAAGGCAAATGAAAACAAGCCAATGTTTAGAATGTTAGAATATTTCATAGAAAAGCTTAATTTTAAAATAATGTAAGACAGGGGCACCTGGGTGGCTCAGTCTGTTAAGCTCCAACTCTTGATTTTGGCTCAGGTCATGATCTCAGCGTTGTGAGATAAAGTCCTGAGACAGGCTCCATGCTCAGCGCGGAGTCTACTTGTCCCTCTCCTCCTCCTGCTTGCGCATCCTCCCTCCCTGCCCCACTCTCAAATAAATAAATAAAATCTAAAAAAAAAAGTTGAGAGGGCTCTTTTAACACAGTTTGAAAAACACTGAGCAGGGCATTAAATGACTCCCAGAGAACTTTTTCTTTTTACCCCCTTACTTCCCTCCCTCTTTCCTTCCTTTCCTTCCTCTCTTCCTTCTTCCCTTTTTTTCTTGGCTTTATGACCACTTCCTATAGTTCCTTCATCTCCATGCCTTGCTGCCCAGCTTTGGATTGTGCTCCTTTGCAAACTGGACCCTGTACACAGAGACCAAACAGAGATTAAAGAGGGAGACAGACCACTCCAGATTGGTAGGTGATAGGTCTAATAAGCCAGGGAACCTATTTAGGAGGATTATCTTAGGTGGCTGCAAGACAAGCAAATCTCTGCACCCACCTGAATCTTAAGGTTTATAGGAAGCCTTAACTGGGCTGTCACTTACACCACCCAGATGGTCTCAAGAACACATTGATCTCTCAAGGCTACATCCTTGAAAGGGCTCCAGCTGTGGGAACAGTGAGCAGAACATGCATTCCAGGGAGGAGCCTCAGATTGCCCAGGTCCAGCTCATGGGAGAAACCAGTGGCCACATCCTCTCAATTACGTTCTCCAACAAGCTATCAGTGCAGTTTGTACAATACCTATTTTGAGAAGTCCACCTAAAAAAGTGCTATTAATCTAGTGTTGGCTGAAATTTCAGATAACCACGTCAGCTTGAATTTTATGCAAATTTGAATACACAAGCTCTGAATATCAGACCAGACTCTCTTTTATAACAGTAATGAGCTTTGAAGAATGGGTTGTATTTTGGATGTTCAGAGATAGCTTTTGAGTTTCATCCTTGTTTTTAGTCATTTTGGGGATGGTTGACAATGCCATGAAAGGACCTCTTAACACAAATGTGCTACTTAGATGATAGGACATGAATCATAGGATAATGCTTCTAATTTTAAAGAACGTGTGTCTCAGTCTAACCCTAGTAACCATGTACAATTGCAGTATAGCACAAAATGTCCCAAATTTAGATAATGCCTTTGGCTTCCCAAGTACTTAAAGCATTAGAGGATGAGGTTGCTAATCACAATTGAATGTAAACTCTGTGTGTTTCCTAGTTTTCAGAAAACTATTTGTACTTTAGGACAGATGCAGCTATCTAGTAAAGGGTCTACTGCATTTCAGTTGAGTTTAATCTACTATCTCCAAAAAACTATGTTGTTACTATCATGTGACAACTGTACTCAGCAAATTGAGTTCTGCTAGTGAGCAACAGACAGAGTGGAAAACTCAATCCAGTGTTCTGGCTCTGAAAGCCACAGAGCTAATTAAAGTGCACCATTTGTCAAAGTCAATGGAAACCTTGCGTCTGGATCAGCTTTAAATGATATTAAAAGAAGAAATGGGTTCTAGCAGCAGGGAAAGGAAATTTCCTAATCTTAAATAGAACCAACACCTATATTGTGTGTATCCTAACATGTATATCCTACAGAATTCTTTATTTTTAGAGCAATTTTATGGCAGCACTTGGAAAACAAATTAAATGCTTATGTTTTTACTCCAACATGGATAAATATATTAAAAACAAAATATTTTGCAGTGGCCAAAATATGCTGTCATGGACCTTTGAGCATTATTGGAAAAGGAGGGCTGTAAGAATAAATCCTCAAATCCTCTACTATGGCATGTCAGTAACAAAGAAAGGAGGGGGATGAATACAGATGTTATATTCCCATTTTCCTCTCTGATTCCTCCTGTCTTCTCCCAGTAGGTGAGAGAGATGGATATTGAATGGGTAAGTACTCAACTGAACGGGAGAGCCTGGCTTAGACGAAGCTATACTGAAGAAATTGGGCTGAAACTGGGGAACAATGTTCAAACATGTAATCAAGCACTGAATTAGTTAGCTGAACCAGAAATTTTAGTAGCACTGTGGCTACACTACCTTTCAAATTCTTTGTATTGTGTGGGAATGAGAGGAGAAAAAGGACAGCAATAAATCTGATAGGCTAAAATCTGTTATAATCCCCTCACAGAATCAGAGGTATAGAGCTGAAATAGAACTTAGAAAAGATTGAAACTATGCTCTTTGTTCTTTGTGGAAAAAGGCACAGAGACTTAGTGACTTGTCCCACTCTAAGCAGAAACATTCTCTTTTTTTTTAGATTTTTAAAAATTCCTTTATTTGAGAGAAAGAGCTCAAGAGTTGGGGGGGGCGGGGGGGAGGGGAGGGAGCAGAGGGAGAGGGACAAGACAACTCCGTGCTCAGCACAGACCCCGATGTGGGGTCTCTATCTCAGGACTCTGAGATCATGACCTGAGCCAAAAGCAAGAGGCCAACACTTAACCAACTGAGCCACCCAGGTGCCCCTAAACAGATACATTCTTTTCATGTGTTGACATTTTGCCCCTTCCAGTTCAGGCAAAGCTGTATGGCAGGAATCTTCCATTTCCTTGTAGCTTTTGTGCACCAAGATTGACAAGAACAGATAGATTTTTTTTTTTAGATAGCATCTTTCTATTTTTTATATTTTTTAATTTAAATTCAATTTAATTGACATATACTGTATTATTAGTTTCAGAGGTAGAATTTAGTGATTATTTAGTTGCATATAACACCACATGCTCATTACTTCAAGTGCCCTCCTTAATGCCCATCACTCAGTTACCCCATCCCCCCACCCAGCTCCTCTTCAACAACCCTGTTTGTTTCCTATAGTTAAGAGTCTTTTATGGTTTGCCTCCCTCTCTGTTTTCATCTTATTTTATTTTTCCTTCCCTTTCCCTATGTTCATCTGTTTTGTTTCTTAAATTCCACATGAGTGAAATCATACGGTATTTGTTTTCTCTGACTGCCTTATTTCACTTAGGATAATACCCTCTAGTTCCATCCATGTTGTTGCAAATGGCAAGATTTCACTCTTGCTGAATAATATTTTTTTGATGGCTGAGTAATATTCCATTGTGTGTGTGTATATATATACACACACACCACATCTTCTTTACCCATTCATCTGTCAATGGACATCTAGGCTCTTTCCATAGTTTGACTATTGTGGACATTGCTGCTATAAATATTGGGGTACACGTGCCCCTTCGAATCGCTATGTTTGTATACTTTGGATAAATACCTGGTAGTGCAATTGCTGGATTGTAGGGTAGTTCTTTTTTTCTTTTTTTAACTTTTTGAGGAACCTCCATACTGTTTTCCTATGTGGCTGTGCCAGTTTGCATTCCCACCAACAGTGTAAGAGGGTTCCCCTTTCTCTGCATCCTTGCCAACATCTGTTGTTTCCTGAGTTGTTCATTTTAGCTATTCTGACCAGTGTGAGGTGGTATCTCATTATGGTTTTGATTTGTATTTCCCTGATGATGAGTGATGTTGAACATTTTTTCATGTGTCTGTTGGCCATTTACATGTCTTCTTTGGGAAATATCTGTGTCTTCTTCCCATTTCTTGACTGGATTTTTTTTTTTTTTTTTTGGATGTTGAGTTTGATAAGTTCCTTAGATTTTGGATACTAGCCCTTTACCTGATAAGACATTTGTAATTATCTCCTCCCATTCTATAGGTTGCCTTTTAGTTTTGTTGACTCTTTCCTTTGCCATGCAAAAGCTTTTTATCTTGATAAAGTCCCAATAGTTCATTTTTGCCCTTGTTTCCCTTGCCTATGGAGACATGTCTAGCAAGAAGTTGCTGTGGCTGAGGTCAAAGAGGTTGCTGCCTGTGTTCTCCTCTAGGACTTTGATGGACTCCTGTTTCACATTTAGGTCTTTCATCCATTTCGAATTTATTTTTGTGTATGGTATAAGAAAGTGGTCCAGTTTCATTCTTCTGCATGTAGCTGTCCAATTTTCCCAACACCACTTGTTGAAGAGATTGTCCTTTTTCCATTGGATATTCTTTCCTGCTTTGTTGAACATTTAGATTCTTAAAGAGAAGCAGAATCAACACTGAAGGTTGCCTGCTTCATAACTAGAACACTCATATTGTCAAGATTTCACAATATCTTATTTTTTTAAGCAAAAACACTCAAATCACTCATTAAGCACAATTAACTTCATAGTAAAACACAATTATTTAGTCAGCATAATCATGTCCTTAGATGAAAATTACTATATTTAACTGCCTAAGTTAAAGTGAGTTCCTAAATATAATGTTCAATAATAATTGTTAACATTTTCACGGCCCTCAATAATTTACAAGGCACATGCTTTTTTGCAATCTTCACAACAATCCTATAGATTAGTTAGGGTGAATACGATGATGATAATAATGATTATGATGATGGTGGTGGTGGTGGTGGTGGTGGCGGCAGTCTTTTTTAAAGATAAGCAAATGGGGGTTTAGAGAGCTCAATAGACCTCCTCTGAATCATACAGTCAGTTGCTGAGCAGGTGTTTCTTCTCATGACCAATGTTCTTACCATTGTTCAGTATCATAGATTATATATTTATTGTTAAAATATTCTTTAAACTTAAAAACAAGATCCCTTTTGTGCATGAAGTAATTGGTGCTCATTAGTAATTATAACCAAAAGGTTCAAAATTACTTAGCATATGTCACTCTATGTCAATGATTCACCAAGTAATGAGCCAAAGAGAAAACACAAAAGCCTATAATGATTACAAATAGATGTGGTTAAATGTGTTTCCTTAAATACTTATGTTTTAGTTGGTTTTAGAAAGGGCCCAAGAGAAGCATGGGAAAACTGTGAGGCAAATCATAATACAACTATTTGAAAAAGGAATCTTAAATTTTTTTAGTTGTTTCAACTTCCCTTATGTTAAACGTTTTCCCTTAAGATTTATTCATTTATTTATTTTAGAGAGAGTGCGCATGAGTGGGGAGAGGGGCAGAGGGAGAGAGAGTATCCCAAGCAGATTCCAAGCTGAGCATGGAGACAGACACAGGGCTTGATCCCACAGCCCCGAGATCACGACCTGAGCCAAAATTAAGCGTCAGACACTTGGGGCGCCTGGGTGGCTCAGTCATTAAGCATCTGCCTTAGGCTCAGGTCATGATCCCAGGGTCCTGGGATCGAGCCCCCCATCGAGCCCCCCATCGAGCCCCCCATCGAGCCCCACATCGAGCCCCACATCGGGCTCCCTGCTCCGCGGGAAGCCTGCTTCTCCCCCTCCCACTCCCCCTGCTTGTGTTCCCTCTCTCACTGTGTCTCTCTCTGTCAAATAAATAAAATCTTTAAAAAAAAAAAAAAAGAGACACTTAACTGACTGAGCCACCCAGGCGCCCCCGTATGTTTTCCTTTTTAAGAAACTATTAGAAAAACAAATTTTCTGTTTATAAACTATGAAATAATAAGTACATGTAACAAAAAATAAAATAACAAAAGAAGCAAGGTTTCAAACTGTTCACTGCTTTCTTTTGGAGTATATGTGAGAGAAGGAAATACATATGAGCCCCAGAGATTGAAGTTTGTTTTTTGAGGTACATCAGCCTATAATATATATGAACAATTATATGGCTCACTGCAGCTTTGTTCGCATAATACATAATTTATTACATACCAAGGAATTACATGATTGGGACAGTTTTCTCTAATGTTGATCACTAATGTCCAAGTTAGAAATTAAAAGACAATTTTTCATATACTAGAGATTATTTTATTTACTCAATTCTGAACCATTTAAAACATTTCAGTTGATTTTAATAGCATTTTAAATGTAATTACATATGAATTATGGAGGCATCAAATATGACAACCGCTCTCATTAATAGCCTGTACTTTATACACTTTCCTTTTAATACAAATGTAATATCTTAAAATCCTCATTTATAAATTAAATTGCGTTGCTATTTCCGATTAAATAGCTGAGATGGAATCTATAAGGAAAAAGATATTATGACATTACTCTATTTAAAGTCATAGTGGTGCATACTGATGCCCCACTGCTAATCCTATTAACTACTGTCCAGGAACTGTGCATATGGTTTATTGTTTTTGCTATTTGTTCCTCTCACCCTACCCCCACTACCAGCTAAACTCATCTTCAGCAATGTTACAGTATTGGCAAGCACAATTATTTAATCATATTAATGTTATCTGACTCATTATGCACTAGGATACTCACCATATCAGAATCTATGTTCTTATAGCTTTTCTTGTTTTCCACAGGGCTAAAAATTGATCCAGAGGGGAGTTCTCTTTTGCATATAATTTCCATGGTTTTCAGAATGAATTGCACATTTGAAAAGATGTTTGGATACTTGTAATATGACTCTCCAGAGAAACAAAGTGCTATTGTAAGAAAAATAATTTGTGATGAATATTTCATTAATATCTTGCATTGTGTTTCATTTGTCTTTTAGTTACTAAAATATAATTAAATTCAGTACTTAGATGCTGAAACTGCTATCCATTCCCCCATCCATTCAAGATTTATAATGTTATGCATGACCCCTGCTGGCATAATAGAAAACTACAAGGTAAATAATTAATACGGAAGAGTTTATATAATTCAGAACATCAATTGCATAATGGTCGAATGCCCAATTAAGTATAGTTACTGCACAATAATGGTTGGAAACTTCCAGGTGAAAATAAATCAAGTTATAACATTCGTATGTTATCATATCATAATGGATACTTTGAAACTGTAATCCTACAAAGCATCACTGTTAACCTACATTCTCCAGTTTTATTCTTTTTCAAGATGTTATTGTTGTTGATTTTTGAAAGAATATATTTTAAATATAACAACAATTATGTCATTCAACATAACACTATGTGGTATTTACAGAAATATCTTTATGCTGTTCTTTTTGTAAACTTTTAGACAATTTTTGAGTTTCAATCTATTGACAGTGGAAAAAAATAACAATAACTACTCTTCTACTATATGGCTACATATAGGAGGCAGTTGCTAATGGCCCCAGGTAAAAATCATTCTGTTGCTAAAGACAGAGATATAGCATAAGTAAGGCTCTACTTAACAGTATTTGACAGAAGGGCAAAATTGGGGATTTTATCCTTATATGAAACAAAGTTATTGGTTTTCTTGGGATAGATCTACAATAACAAACTAATGTGAGATCTTGAGATCTTATTCACATAATTTTTCAAAATTTATTTGCCACTATCATCTAATTATTTAATGAGTCACTATGCTGAACACAGTGAGGAGTTAAAAAGAGGATTATAATGTATGAAGAAATCAAAACAAGTGATATGATAGACATAAATTCTTATTCAGTCTTGTCTTGGTTTCATACCCTGTCAGAATTTGTAGTAGTGGTGCAATTCATTGGTCAGTCTCCAAAACACTTCTATTATCTCCTATTCTCTCCTCCATGACTTTTTCCACCAAATATTCCCTTTTTTGTATCTTGAGTCTCTTTTTTATCTCTTATCCTACAACATACTAATCTTTTCCTCTTTTGACCTTGTTTTCTTTATTCAATCCATTAAACTAAAAAGTTTATTTAAAACTAAAAAATGAAGTTTTTTGAAAAGAAAAATTGACAAGCCTTGAGCTAGACTCACCAAGAGAAAAAAGAGGACTCATATAAGTAAAATCAGAAATGAAGGGAGATGCGGCACATGGGTGGCTCAGTAAGTTAAGTGTGTCTGCCTCCGGCTCAGGTCATGATCCCAGAGTCCCGGGATGGAGCCCCACATTGGGCTCTATGCTCAGCGGAGAGCCTGCTTCTCTTTTGCCCCTCACCCTACTCTGCTCTCTCTCACCCTCTCCCTCTCTCAGATAAATAAATAAAATCTTTTTTTTTAAAAAGAAATGAAGGGAGATGTTACAATAGAAAAAAAGGATTAAAAAAAAGAAATACAAAAGACCATAAGAGACTACTATGAACAATTATACACCAACAAATTAGACAGCCTAGAAGAAATGGATAAATTATTAGGAACACACAACCTACGAAAACTGCATCAAGATGAAATAGAAAATATGAATAGAGTGATTATTAGTAAGGAGACTGAATCAATAATCAAAAACCTCCCAACAAACAGAAGTCCAGAAGCAGACAGCTTCACTGATGAATTCTACCAAGCATTCAAAGAGAATACCAATCCTTCTTAAACTCTTCCAAAATATAGAAGAGGAAGGAACTCTTCTAAACCCATTTTATTAGGCCAGCACTACCCTACCAAAATCATACAAGGATGCCACAAGAAAAGAAAATTACAGGCCAATATCCCTGATGAACATAGATTCAAAAATCCCCAACAAAATATTAGCAAACCAAATTCAAGAACACATTAAACGGATCATACACCATGATTAAGTGGGATTAATTCCAGAGATACAAGGATGGTTTAACATCCCCAAATCAGCCAATGTGATACACCACATTAACAAAATGAAAGCTAAAAATATGATCATCTCAATAAATGCAGAAAAAGCATGTGACAAAAATCAACATCCATTTATGATTAAAAGAACTCTCAACAATGCAGGTATAGAGGGAATGTAACTCAACATAATAAAGATTGCATATGACAAGTCCACAGCTAACATTTATTCAAGGGTGAAAAGCTGAAAGCTTTTCCTCCAAGATCAGGAACAAGACAAGGATGCCCATTTTCACCATCTTTATTCAACAGAGTAATGGAAGTCCTAGCCATACCAGTTAAGCAAGAAAAAGAAATAAAAGGCATCCAAATTGGAAAGGAAGAAGTGAAACTCTTTTTTGACCTTGTTTTTTCATCCAAACTATTGATGTATTTCTCTTTCCCTTTATAGCTAAGCTTTTTGTAATAGTTCACCGTCCCTGTCTTATGCTTAAGCTTTCACTTTACTCTTTGTTTACCTCCAATCTGAATTTTGCTTCCACCTCTCCAACAGGAATGCTCCCAAGATCAACAATGACTTTCTGCTTACAGAATCCCATCAACTTTCAGACCTCCTATTATTTAATACTTCTACAGCTCTTGATGATGTTGATCTTCTTGAGCCTCCCTTCTTTAGATTTCTATGTCATTACTCCCTCTTATTTCCCTTTACTGATGTATGGCACTCCAATTATCTACTAAATGTTTATGTTCTCCAAGCCTTTTCCTAGAATTAATCCCCCCCCAACACCTTCCACCCCAAGGTTATTTCAGCCATGTTAACATGGATGATTGTCAAATCACCTATGTTAGTATCTATGAAATAAGTGAGTCCCAGCCTTTGCTTATTTCCCTAGTTCCAAATCTGTATTTCTAACTACTCACTGTGTATATATACCTGATTGACCTTCAAATTTCAACACGTCCAATGGTTCTCCAGAATTTTTTCAGTTTAGAGTACATTATCTTGACTGTATTTGTCAGCATATAAAATTTAAGGTTCCTCCTGAATTCCTCATTTTCCCTTATATATAGCATAGATCCAATTGATCACCAAATTTAGTGTCTTTTTCCTCCTAAACATTTTTCAAAACTATCCTACTCTATCTCATTCCCATTTTACAAGTTCATAATGGTTAACATCTCCTGCCCAACTAATGTCATAGCTAACTGATGCCCTGCATCCACACTCTTCTTACTCTAGTTCAGTATCTACATTGTCACTAGGATTACCTTACTAAAATATAAAATTACTTTCTTGAAATCTAGAAAGGTAGATACTATTACAGATGAGGAAACTGAGTCACAAACAAGATCATGCACTTAGTTAGGTAGAAAAGTTAAAAGTAAAACCCATGCAGTCTGGCCCAGAAGCCTTGTTCTGAAATACTGTACCTATTACTTTTCATGAAAAATAAAATACAGTTTATGTTCTTTATAGTGATAGTCTGAGCTTCTCAAACTATAACATAAAACATTTATAAGTACAGAAAATAAAGATAGTCTACCGTATAAATATGGTTGAAGCCTAAATAAATGTTGTTTAAAACTTTCTAGGTGACCATGCAGGAAATATATAAAAAGTCGTAAGAAGACCAAATAGCCAATCTGTCAAAAGAAAAAGAAAAAAAATATTTTTGTGTTGCATCAATAGATGTTTAGAAACTATAAGGAAACTAAACCATTTTATTATTACATTTGCTTTTGATGAAACAATTTCAAACTCACTTGAGCTTATGTGCTTTTGAAATAACTTTAAAACATTTATATCAAGGTTGAAATACTGGTTCAGCCACGAAAATCTTATAAATCATCTCTACATTATATATAATGACCAATACTGAATGCTATTTTGTTCCATGTCCTATAGAATAGTACTTTTCAAGTTGCAAGTCATGGCCCTTAAGTGAGTCATGAAATCAACTGAGAGGGGATTTTTAAACAAAATAAAAGAGAAAAGAAAATATCATAGTACATTGCACAGTTCCTTGTTTTGGGAAATAAATCAGTGTGCATTATGTGTGTGCTGGATTGCAATGCCAAAGATATTTCTTTCTATAAGTTTCAGTCAAAACAGTTTAAAAAACATTTCTTTAGATAGTTTTGAGAAATATTTTGCCTGGGCATACTATGCTACACTAAGATCCCAATTCCCTTATGAAAAAAGCCATTGCTAAATAAACACTACTATCTTACCTCTGTGAAGTTTCATGTGTAGCATGTTTGTTTTACATACAATACAGAAAATGGAATATCTGCAAAAATACATGATGTGCAAGTTTTCACAGAACATAAGAAAAAACCCACAAACCACAGAAATAAATGGAACACAAATTCTTAAATTGCTAAAGCATAAGATTATGGAAAAAAAAAACAAATAAAACAATATCACTATCAAGATACATGTAGTCCAAATCCTCTTAACAATGATGCAGGGTACTGTCAGATCCATATGTAAAAAACAATAATAAAACAAAAAAGATGATTCTACCAAGTCTCAGTGATTAAACCAAGACAATTTAACAAATAAGTGGCATGACTGGACTTTGAACCCAAGACTGTGTTGCACCAAAAGTCATGAACTTTCTATTATAGCAGTGATTTCCAAGTATTTTTATCATAAAATTCTATTGGTAAAATAAATTCTGAGAATGCAGCACCAATATTTATAAATGTATCTATAAATTATAAATATGCACCATTTATAGACTTAAATAAAAAGAAAACATTTATGAAGGATATCCAAGGGATCTCTTCATACAGATCACTTTGATATAGTACTATGCTTCTCTAAGAGATTGAAGTTAGATGGGAAGTGGAAATTGTCAGATCATTTAAAAGAATACTGCAATTTTCTAAGTGAGAATATTTTTTTTTTTTTTAAAGATTTTATTTATTTGACAGCGAGAGCAGGAACACAAGCAGGGGGAATGGGAGAGGGAGAAGCAGGCTTCTTGCCGAGCAGGGAGCCCGATGCGGGGCTCGATCCCAAGACCCCGGGATCATGACCTGAGCCGAAGGCAGACGCTTTACGACTGAGCCACCCAGGCGCCCCTAAGTGAGAATATTAAAATAAAAAATACCCCTTGTTATAGACAATGAATGAAAATTAATCAAAGGGGAATAATTTGAAAGGAATTAGAGATGGATACTGAAAGGAAAATTCATGTTCAAAAATTTCACATTGTACAAAATAGAAAAATACATGAAAAACAGATCAGTTTGAATGATCACTGTATTATACCCTAATTTGGTCATGAGTTTCACCTGACCCAGAGGCTATCCCTAGTTATAACTATGCTTGGAAAAATGGTTTTAAAAGCTTTCATCTATAATATTCTGAAAGTCTAAATTTTTATTTAAAAATCTGCCTTTCTGTATCTCTAAAATATTCTGGGACCCTCTGTGCATCTTTCCTTGTCTCATTTGTGTACATATTCTTTCTGTAGCTTGACAGCTTGAGCTCTGCCTCCTAGACTGAATCTCTCCTTGTCAATTTCTCTTTCTTCACTCTACCATCTTTCCTTCCTTTATTCCTTACTCCCCTTCTTTCCTTCTCTTTCCATGACTACTTCTCTTCATTTATCAGACTCTGTTATCTAATAGTGAAACAGAAAAGATGAATAATATTTATTATGTGTTATATTTTAATGGTTTGTTATGTGCTCCAAGTTTTTTTTATAGAAGCTTGAAGAACATTTTCTATCGAAAATGTATTAAACTATCGTTGCTTATATGTTATTCTCTACACTTCAGTTAGGTAGACTTTAATACTTAAGATGGGATTCTACACTCAGTGGTAAACACCGAGGAAAGAAGGCACACAAAATGTGAAAGTAAATAATATTATGGAATCAAATATTTCTGGCTTTTCCTAATGCTGAGCTATATACTACTTTATCAAAAAATGGTGCATATGAAGGTGGGTGATGCTTCCCTGGCAATACGTTTCAGTATATCATACCGTCAAAAAGAAAAGATCAAAAGGGAGGTTTCCAACTGACTGTCAGATATATAATGAAAATTCTACAAAGTCAAGGAAGATAACTGAAATGGCTTCTTGCCTGAAATCAAAGGTACTTATAGAGCATGCTTATTTCTACTAGCTAATTTATATTATCTAGAACAATAAGGAGTAGACTTTGAAATTAGTAAATCTGAGAGCCAAGGTAAATGTATAGCATTATAGCTGAGAGTCCACTGGGTTTCAAAACCTTCTCTGCTGAGACCTTGAATAATTCGCTTAGACTCTCTATGCCACAGTCTGTAAAATAATGGCCAATAATAGCACTTACCTTTTAGGATTGTTATAAGGATTAAATAAGTTAATATGTCTAATACATCTAAATTATGATCATTGTGCAAGATATTGTGCAAGTTAAGTTCTAAGTGTACACAGCTATTATATGAACCTGGGCAAATTGTCGAAACTTTCAGATGAGAAGATATAGGAATCCTTTTAAAAATAAATGACATAGTGATGGGGTGCCTGGGTGGCTCAGTTGGTTAAGCATCTGACTCTTGGTTTCCGTTCAGGTCATGATCTCAGGGTTGTGGGATCGAGGCCCGCATAGGGTTCCGTGTTCAGTGGGGAGTCTGCTTGAGATTCCCTCATTCCCTCTCCCTCTGCCCCTCCCCTCCGCTCGTGCGTGTGCTCTCTCTTTAAAATAATAAATCTTTAAAAATAAATAAATAAATGACATAGTGTATATAAATTATAAATAATTTGTGCAATGGCTAAAACTTTATTTTAGAGTCATTTATTGGTAGCAGAAATATAAATGGCCATGAATGGAAAATGGTCACTAAAGGGAATGAGAAGAAAAGGGGAGAAAACCAGACTTGCTTTATATTTCTCCTTTCATTCTTTTATCATTAATATAGAAATGTAGATATCTTTTTAAATCTCTATAATAATTTTATAATCTTTTTATATCTCCTTAATGGACAGTTTGGGAAACAGGAAAAAGTCATCATGGTAACATCTTGCGTCTCTTCTCCCATCCTTCTTCTATGCAAAGCCTCAGTTCTTCGCACGTTCAATTTCCATTACATCTATTACGTGCTCTCTGAATTTCTCCTGGTCTCCGTAAGTCTTTTACCCCCAAACATGTTGGAGAGGATCTAGGCTTGATTTCTAAGGACTAAAATATACTATCTTCCAAAAATGCCCTGGCTGACTAATGAATATTTTCAATGTTTGGTTTCTAACAGTTCACAGTCAAAACTGAATAAGAAATTATTCTTGCAAATAATACTTAATAATTTTTGCAAGTAATTCTTAAAATACATATATCCTAAAAATATATATTGTTATATTTTTTTCTTCTGCTTTTCTTTATTTTCTTTGCAATAAACCACTACTTAACCTAAATTTTTTGGACTCATAATAAATTTTGCAACAGGCAACTGCAACCATCACAGGGAGTAGAACCATATGACATCCAAGACCTTCTAAAACATGAACCCCATGAAGATAGTTTCCTATCTTACGGCTCTAAATGACACAGAATAGTGAGAGAACAACTCATTTTCTCAAATTGGGCAACTAGTTAAGGTTATCTGTTGGCATTTTTAAATGGAAAGTGGCATTTAAAAATCCTTAAAATAGAAAGAAAAGTTACACATATGCAGACATACATTTAAACTTGATTTTAATTAAATATTATTTTCTTACATAGTTGGTGGAAATATATTTTCTCAAACTACCTCCATTTGGATATCAAGTAATAATGTATTGTCCACATGTAGAGAGAAGATTAAAACAAACTATTAAACAAGAGAATATTCCATAATAAAACCAAATGGCCTGTTTAGATCCTAAAACAGCTGTCATGTGACTACATGTAGTATGTGTAGCAATTACAACATATTTAGAATATTTTAAAAAAAACATACCTTTATCAGCTTTATTTCAACTGAATATAAGTATGTCTTTTGGAATGCATCACAACAGAGTCTATATAAAACTGATTCCGCAACAAAAAATAAGGTAGGCAGATGATCATAATCAAAGGAAGCATGGTCCAGGGAAGCATAAAGCATATTTAAAGCTTCTGAAATATTAAAAAGGTAGAAACTGCATAATTTGAAGATCATGCTTTTGTCTACATGCTACAATTAAGCCTTACAGTTAACTATTTGTTATCACCAAAACCAGATTGTGGTTTTAAAATATTAAAAATGTAAAATGTTAAATATTTACAAATTCTTTGACACCCCTCCCATCAAGAAGTGAAGTCCACAACCCATTCCCCTTGATCCTGAGTAGGTCTTGTGACTGCTTTAACCAATAAAATGCTAGCTCAGAAATAGCCATACAGCTGCCACTTGGACCTCTTTTTCAAGATAGCTAGCTTTGGAACACTTAGCTACCATCTAAGAAGTGTAATTACTCAGAAATCACTAAGCTGGAGAGACTACAGAGCTAGAGATAGAAGAGAGAGAGAGAGATGCCCAAGGAGCTCCAGCTGTTCCACCCAACACAAAATAGATCACCAGGCCATAAAAATAATGATGGGGAAATGGAGCAGAACTGGATGACAAAAGATAGTGCTAAAGATAAGTGCTATAAAGAGAAGAGTGGGAAACTAGAAAATCAAGGCAGAGGAAATAGGACCCAGGGGAGATGAATGAGGAAGAATGTAGAGCTAAGGCCCTAGAGAAAATTACACCTCAAGCTATTACAAAGATTTTGAAGGGCTGCCATGTAAATATCTGAAAAGAACAGCAAATGCAGGGACTTGAGGAAGGAAAAGCCCCAACACATGCAAGGAATAGAAAGGAGATCAGTATGGTTGGAGCATAATGAATAAGTAGGGAAGACAGCTAAGAATAAGATCATACAGAGCCTTGTAAGTCAGGGCTTCTTTTAAGCATAATCAGAAGTCACTAGAAATGATTTTAGTATGATCACTGCTGCATGGAGGGTGAACTATAGAATGAGGAGCAGACAAGAGATACGTAAGACACAGATGTGGAGGGTTTTCAGTTGTGGAGCTGGTACTAAGAATTCCTATTTAGGGTTTTTATTTGGAGTTCAATATCTTGAAGAATGAAAAAGCTTTTGGCTGTGTGTAACAGGAAATACAAAGAAATGTCTCCAAAATAAGTATGTTTATTATTTCACAAGATCATAGATGGAAAAACTGTAGGGCTGGCTCATATACCTGCCCTCTGTATGCATTTTTCTTTCATTTTCTAGTTCTTCTGATGTACCTGGTGACAGTGATGACCACACAAGCTCCAGGCATCTTTCTCTTACCAAGCCATTTAGAGAGGAATCAAAAGGTATAGGGAGGGAAGAGGTGCTTTCTTCCTAGGCCTATCTTTTTCAAAAGCAATTCAATAAAAATACTCCAAATAGACCTATTTTTCAGACCTAATCTCTGATTAGGACGAGGTCCTGTGACCACTCCTAATCTAATCACTGGCAAGTAAAAGGAAATCCCATGATTACTTTAGATCACCCATGACTTACTACCCCTGCCCCTTACCCCGCCCCCAGGCTGTAAGGGCCAGTCCTCTTCTGAATCCCATGATTGCAGGATACCTGAACAAAAGAGGTTTAATGGGCAAAGAAAAGTAAGTAACTGCTGGTTGTTGATCATGCTTTTGTCTACATGCTACACCTTACAGTTAACTATTTGTTGTCACCAAAACCACCAAAGCCAGGGGTGTTTATTTCAATATCATTTAAACATTTAATAGAGGTCAGGCTGTGGATAGCACTGTGATGAAAGTGCCATAAAGGCAAGTTAAATACAGAATTGTTCTTATTCTTCCTGTTGCTTGAAACCTCCCAGATAGCCCTACAAAACTCAATTTACATGGGGAAATACTCTCTGACCTCATATGGTTAACATTCTAAAACTCATTTTAAAAGGCCTACACATAAAATTCAGATAATGATAGAAGGAATTTTACCTCCTTAAAAATAATGTTTTTTTCTTTCTTTTTTATTGGTTGGAGGATGGTTTGGAAGGAGACATATAAATGAGAAGTGATAAATGAAAAGGTAATGAGTGAAACGGCTGTTTAAAATAAGTGGAAAACAAAGGACCATTTGGTTAACGTTTTATGAGGAAGAATTATAAAATGCCAAAACAAGTTTCTCCAAAGTATACTGCCTATTGTAATTGAAAATCACTTCAATGACATTTTATATTACTTTTTAATTAGTTACTGATTTTAGAGAAAAGCAATGAAGACTGTGCTGAACAAAAGTTTTTAAAACAATTTTGTAATTAAAAAGTTGAGCAGTCAAATTTATAAATTCAAAATTACAAAAGGAGCTTTCACAGTAAAACATTACCAGATATTTCGATAGAGAAAGGCAAATTTTCCTTGACTCCTGCACAATTTCTAAATATTAAAGCCTTTTCTGCTAATCTAGAAAACACTCAGGGTAACTAAGAAGAGCTTAGTAAGAGTACATACCGTCTTGGATTTCTCCTTTGCACTGAGCGAGATATATTACTTCCGTCCATGCAGTAGGAAGATGTACATGCTTCCCAGAGCCTAAGGTTTTGAGACCCAATTTTCTCTGTTATGGGGAAGCATGAAAAAGGCAAATCAAAAGGTATAGCTTCTTACAAATTTATTTATTTGGTTATTTATTTTGATTATCCCTTAACTATATTCTGAAAGTCATTTTTTGAGGCTATGCTCTATAGCCAGTTTATATAAAACTTTAAAAATTTTTGCTTTTATTATTTTTATTTTTTATTATTTTATGTAAATTGTATTAGTGCTGAAACATAAAGGATGTTTGTTTATATTCTGAGTTATATCATTAGTTATTTGCTAAAAATAATTCTCATTCCTTACTTTCAAGGGTTTACTTCTACCTCATTACCCCACCAAGAGAATGCATCTCTGATTCTAGAAGGAAAAGCATATTGAATGTGATTCAACAGAAATTAGCTTAATGCCAATTGGCCGGAAAATTCTGGCTACTTCACTGTGAATGGACTAAGATTAATGAACATGAAACAGATACCAAGACTGCCACTCTTCCCTTAATGGGCCCACTCCTGGGGTTTCCCCAGGGAGCAGTTAGCCAATTGGACAGAAGCTCATTGATGAATGTACCTGCTAGCACCTCTCAGCATGCATACGTACCAGAAGAATATTCTTTTTCTAATCAAATTTTTTCAAAATTTTAAAATATCTGAGCAACAGTGAACTGAAATACTGGGAAATAACAACCACCACAACAAAAAAGATGGCTTAATTTATGCTCCAGTTTGTGCAACTGTTATTTCATGAATTTTTTTATATTATGTATATTGGTAATATGGTATATATGTACCATATGTATATACATATATACCATGTATATATTTGTACCATATATATGTATATTGGTATTATGTATATTTGGTAATACGTATATTATTTCTTTGCCTAACATAAACTGGATCTAATGTAAGAAAAGCAAAACAAGGATTTATTTCACTTCCTGTCTGTTTTGATATGTTTTTGAAAATTTAGAAATTAATGGCATACTCTTAAAGACTGCATTTTCTTAAAAACTCTTAAAGACTATTCACTGTTAGGTGAATAGTTTGTTACAGAGAAAGAACACAGTATACTGTGCATGTATCGTGTGAAGGTTTAGGGAAGCTTCCTTTCTTCTTTGGGACACATGATATCTCAGTCAACCTTTTTTTTTTTTAGGAAAAAGTGGAATTATTATAATCAAGAATTTATTTGCCAGCCTTTCATATTTTGTGGTGAACTCTTGGACTAGTGTCAACAGTTATATTCTTCAGTAATTTATGGAGAATCTTCACCTAAAAAAGCCATTTGACATTGAATTATTTGGTTGTAAGCTTTAATTTTACTTTGCGTTAGTATCTTTAATGATACTTAATGATTTTAAAAAGGTATTTCTTATTTTTACTTTCGATATTTTAGAACATGTAACCACCCACCGACTAGAACAGAAAGTCCATATATTAAATAATCAAATAGTGTACTATTACCTTACATCTTAGAATGTTTTTTCTAGCTAGGTCCAACAATTCTTTCTTCTCTTTTGGATTTTTTGTTTGGTTGAATCTCAAGATGAATTCTTTTGTGATTGAAAATGATGGACTAAACCAAAAACAAATCAATAATTATAGCTAACAGTTCCCAAATTTTAATTAATCAATATCTAGGGGCTAAGTGTAACTATTTTCTTTTGAAAAAGTACTTTACCTTAATAAAAATGTTTCATACACATACAGAGAAATCAGTAAAATAAAAAAATATATATGTGTACAGGACTCCTAGATTGATCTAATCATACTCTTGGATTAAGAAACATTATTCTCATGATGTAAAAGAATTCTGTAGCCTCTGTAAGAAAAGTTTCTGGAGTGGTTGCCAGAAGTCTTGTTGGTATATGCCTCCTTCATAGGTAAAACCCAGCACAGCTCCAATTATGTTGAAGACTGATTTATCTCCTCACATATATCAGTATTGATTCAATTTAAGCTAAATTTTTATTCCTTCCATGCAAGTGAAATCAGTCCAACTGTGGCTGAAATAAAATGAGCAAGGGAGGAAAGATGTATGTGGTAAGGTCAGAGAGGTGACAAGTAGCCAGATTAACTCTGGATGAGATGAGAAGTTATTGCAGGGTTTTGATAAGAAGAATGGCATGATTTAACTTAAGTTTTAATAGGATCATTCCAATGTCTATTGAGAGTTGGAGTGTGAAAAGGTGGGAGGTAGCAAGGGAGGAGGCACATGTATACTTAGGTGAGATGGAATAGTGGCTTAGATCAAGATGATAGCAATGTCAGTAAAAAGAAGAGTTTAGATAATGGGTATTTTTTGACATTAGCTCCAATAAGACTGCCCAAAGAATTAGAAATCAGGCATGAGAGAAAAAAAAAAAGAGTCATGATTGAACTGAGTAAGTGGAAGGATGGAACTGTAATTTTCTGAAAAGGGGAAGATTGGTGGAGAAGCAGATTTGGGGTGAGGTTAGAGAATAAGTTCAATGTTGGATATATTATGTTTGAGACAACCATAGCCATCCTAGTGGAGACATAGAATAGGCAGTCAGATATATGAATTTGAATTTCAGGGGGGAAAAGTTCAGGCTAGATACATCAATTTTGGAGTCACTATTGAGTCATTAAAGACACATGTGGTATTTAAAGTCTTGCAAATGGAAAGGAACCCCTGGGGAAAGTGCAGAGCGAGTAGACAAGCATTTCAAAGAGAAGTGGGAAAAATAAGCTGAGGGTGTATGCAAGAGAATGAGTAGAGTGATTATAACGATATACCACAGGATTTAAGAAGGGCATTGGATCAAAAGTGACATCAGATGAACAGTGAATAGGTAGTAGAATCAATGAGTTGTTTATTTGTGTGGTCTAATAACTTTTGGGAGTCATGCTATTAGAAGGAGTGGTCTGGAAAAATAAAACAAATTTTTGTAACAACTTATTATATTCAGAATTTACTGAATTAGTTGCTTTGTGGGATCCAGGGAAAAAAATACATGAATAAAAATCAGATTTTGCCCCTGCATAAGTCACAGTCCTATTGAGGAGATAGATGTATGTAAAAGCAATGACAGTGCCTAATGATCACAGAATAAGCAGAGGTACTGACCATCTCCTATTAGACTTGGAAGTGGGGATACAAGGATGAAATAAAAAGCCCTGCCCTCATGGTGCTTATAGTAAAATAGAGGAATAGTTGAGGTGTTAGCACGCACAAACTCTGCTAGAACTGGGCATTTTGAAATGAGTTAACATCATTTTTTTTTTAAAGATTTTATTTATTTATTTGAGAGAGAGAGAATGAGAGACAGAGAGCACGAGAGGGAAGAGGGCAGAGGGAGAAGCAGACCCCCTGCTGAGCAGGGAGCCCGATGCGGGACTCGATCCCGGGACTCCAGGATCATGACCTGAGCCAAAGGCAGTCGCTTAACCAACTGAGCCATCCAGGCGCCCGAGTTAACATCATTCTTGATTTCATGTTCTCTATCTCACTCTTGCCCTTGGAGACATCTGCTTAGACAGATACATGTAGGTTGGCTGAAAACTCTTTGTCAATAGAAATCTGGGATGACGTATCTTTGATCCTCATGAAGAGTTCAAAATAGCTTTAATCTTCCCATTTGTACAGAGTGCTTTGGGAATTACAAGAAAGTAATGAATCCTTGAAAACATGGAAAGTGAATGCCTTTGAGCCTTCTTATAGATATTGAGTCCCTTAACTGGTGTCCCATAGCTCATGTCAGTAAATATTTAGTGGGAAATAAATATAGCTATTTGAACCATGTCTAGCCTATCACAAATAAATTTTCTTTTCAAATGCCTGTATGTACTCTTTAAAGCATCTTTTTTGCTTCTTAGGAGTTTTTTGTGTATCATTATATGATAATTTGTGTAACAACCTCAATTTATTTCTTCACACATTCTACTTTCTTCAAAAACAAATGTAATGTGGGGCGCCTGGGTGGCTCAGTTGTTAAGCGTCTGCCTTCAGATCAGGTCATGATCCCAGTGTCCTGCTCAGCGGGAAGCCTGCTTCTCTCTCTCCCTCTCCCACTCCCCTGCTTGTGTTCCCTCTCTTGCTGTGTCTCTCTCTGTCAAAAAAATAAATAAAATCTTTTTAAAAATAAATAAATAAATAAATGTAATGTATTGCAAGTATATAATAAGTGCAGTCCTGTGGAACAGGTAGTAAATAAAGAACATCATTCTAATTTTACATATAACGAAAATATACTTTGTATTAATACCCTACCTAAACTATTTATCAGAACTTTTTCTCTTTTTAGCTGACAACGCATTCGTTCAGTAAATATTTAAGAGAAGTCTCTTACGCACAAGATATTTTGCTATATACAATGAGGACTAGAGGAGAAATCAGACTCAGCCTCTGAAAATTCCCAATCTGGAGGGAAGTGAGATGCAATAAAAAGATGTACTAAAAAAAAAAAAAATGAAATCCTGTAGGAGTTTGGAAGTAGAAATCATGATTCCAATGTTTCCTAGTCATATAATCTTTGCTTAATCACTTAATCTGTGTGAACTGTCATTTTTCATATGTGGAAATGAGGACAAAATCTTGTAGAATTCTGAAAAGTATCAAATGAGTCTGGCTCCCAGTACATATCAAGTGCTGGATAACTGTTAGTTATAAGCATTACTGTTTGGGGTTAAAGATTCAGAAAAAGCTTCTTTGCAGAAATGGCACTTGAGCTATAATAGGAATAGCAAGGAACTGGAATATGACAGAATAGCAGCTGTCCTTCCAAAATTCTTTCTCTGCCTTTTCTTTGGCACATGATCACATAGCTACTCTATATTTCCCAGTCTTTCTGGCTGCTAAATACGGGCACATGGCTAAGCTAGTGGGATATGAGCAAATGTAATATATGCAAATTTCAGGTCACCTTTAACTTAAAGACATACCATCTTCTCTAGAATGATGCTTTTTTCTCCTTCCTGTGGACTGGAACACTAATATAGTGCTGAATCAGCTTTGATTAGGCAGATGAGTACAAAATCCTATAAGATAAAGAAGGTCCTGAGTTTCTCACTGACCCCAAAAGCAGAGCTGTCCTGTCAGCCTAGACCCACTGACTTCTTATGTCAGATAAATACATTTCTATCTTATATAAGCCACTGAAATTAGAGGGCTCTTTCTATAGTTGTTTCAAATTTACCCTAACTAATACAAATAGGACCAAAGAGAAAAAATAAGAATTTTAACCCAGCATAGACAGACGGAATGCTTAAAATCATGATAGGAAATGAAGACGGAAATTCTGGGTTGAGAACAAACATAAATGGCATTGAATGGTGGTCCATGGCAAAGATTTATAGCTGCCTACATCAGTGCCTATTCTCCTCCTTTTCTTATGAAAAGACTCTTTCTTGCAGTTAGGTGTGCCTGTATGTCTATGTTTCAGCCAGTAAATGTAAGCAAAATTCAGCTAGTAATTCTGGGACGTTTACTTAAAAAAGGGCACAAGCCTTTCTGCCATTCCTCTATTCTGCTGCATGAAGCACGACTGTGATAGCTGGAGCTTCAGTGCCATAATAAACCATGAGATGGCCTTACGTGTGAGCCACGTGCAGCAGAGCAGCTAGTTAGATGAAACCTAGGTCCCAGATCACCATACCAGCTCTGGACTGATTACATTCAGAGAAAAACTTTTACTTTATTTAAGTGGCATTGCTATTTTAGATATTCTTAGTTGCAGTGGGTGCTAATTCTATATTATGCACAGACATTTGAGTTTTATTTAATAAGTAAGAGGGAACTATTGTGCAGAAGAGTTAAGAGATTATACTGTACTTTAGGATGATTAAACTGAAAGTCATCTGTTGAATGGGTTTAAATGAGGAATGACTGTTGGTAAACCACTGGGCAATTATTTCAGCAATTTAGGTAAGAAATAATAAACATCTGAACTGCAGTTTGGGCAGTACAAATAAGGAAGAGTAAATGAGTATGAGAGATTAGGTGGAAGCTACATCAATAGGGCTTGATGACTAATAGGATATGAGAAGATTTGTGAGGGTAGACAAAGATAATCTCGAGGTTTTGAGCCTACACAATTAGTAGTAGAGAACGGACATCAAATAAGATGGAGGAATGTGGGCAGATGATCTGTGCTGTTCTGGACAAATGGCTATCATTTACCTGTGAGGCATCCAAGTGGAGAGGTCTATAATCCAAACAGACTTGTGAGGCAGGTATTAGGAAGTGGATAGGATATGGAAGTAAAGATTTCAGATTCATTTACTATCAGTGATACTCACAGCCACAAAATTTCAAGAGGAAGAGTATGGAGAAAAAAAATGGTCAAGGGAGATCTTTGGACAGATCCCACAGTTAGAGGCAAGAGAGAAAGAAGAAACAATAAAATAATAGAGATTCAGGGAAGCACTACAATGGATTTCAAATATATGTATAATTTGGGGTGTAAATTCCTTCTCTGAGAATTGTTCATTACTCATAGTCCCTATTGAACCAATGGGTCCAACTTCTATACTAGTACTATATGACCCCACCTCCTTAACTGTAGCTGATTGGGTCACAAAAGACATCTGAATCAAGCTAGCAATCTAATCCTGTCTCTGGGGATTTTGAATAATCAGCTGATATTTTAATTAGCTGATGTGAGAGCTGAATGGTCATATAAAGCCAAGAGGTGGCTTTTGCTGAGAGGTCATTCAAGACAACAAAGCATCCCAAAGCAGAAAGCTACTTGCTCATCATTGTAGCACCCAATCAATATGTTGGATACTTTACAAATGTGTAACCAGAGCCCCTACCCTTTTCATGTTTATAGTCTAGTGTAGATGTGGACTACATCTGTCAAAGTTGACCATTTTATCTCCAGTATCAGTTAGAGAACATAATGAGTACTGAATGAATGAATGAGGCCTGGCTATGCCTTCTGCTCTCAGGTTCCACAAGACAACCCTGTATCCTTCCATTACATTTTCCTTTTGCTTGAGTTAATTTGAACATGTGCCTATTCCATGCAAACAAGCAATTCTAGACTGAGATACCAAAGAACAGAATGAAGATAAGGAGCATGACCAAAAATACACATCTGCAGGGATATCAAAACTAAGGACAAAGAGATCATTAGAGTTAATGTTTAGAAAGTCAGTGGAAACCTTTGAGGGTAGTTTCACAGGGTGCCTGGGTGGCTCAGTTGGTTAAGTGACCAACTCTTGGTTTCGGCTACGTTGTGATCTCAGGGTCATGTAATCAAGTCCTGCATGGGGCTCCACGCTCAGCACAGAGTCTGCTTCAGATTCTCTCTCCCTCTCCCTCTGCCCCTCCCTCCACTTGTTTTAAAGATTTTTTAAATCTTTAAAAAAAAAAGAGTAGTTTCACTAGTGAATTACTGATACTGAGTTGAGTTTAGGGATAAGAAAAATCTGATACCTGAAAACATTCCACAAAATGCAAAGCTATAAGGTCTCCATGATTAGTACCTGTATTGGCCATAAATATTGTATAGAGTCTCAGATTGACTTGACTCCTATCTGCATGATTTTCATGGCCCAAAACAGTGAGCTGCCCCTCCTCCTCTACATTTGGAGTAGCCACGTGCTGGATGACACAAACTGGAAGTATGGATGAGTTAGCACCTATGGAATGAATCTTGACCAAGGAAAATGCTAGACAAAAAGCTACAGATCAGATGAATAACTCTCCTCATTTCTCCATTCCATGGACTACTGTGAGATGTGGCTTCTTTTTGAAACCTGTCTTAATAAGTCCCATTATGCCAAGTATGGACATGTCTGCTGTATTTCATTGTGGCAAGTTGTGATTTAGTGCTCCAGGTAATAATGCATCAAGGTTTCCCACCTCATTTTCCTTTTTTTTTTTTTTCATCTTTAGCGCATTGACCTTGCATACCCCAAACAAAGTATTAGAATTTTAATCTTCTGCTTATATTCTGCCTTCTAGAGACTTGGGCTAAGACAGTGGCATAAGCCCAAGTATAAGAGGACTGTAGTTTCTATGATTTTGCAAGACTTTACATACTTTGTACAGATATTTTCATCAGTAGCTACTGATCTCTCATTTGGGGTAATACATTCTTAAAAGAAGCTACATTTAATTGTATGTATTCATGCTCTTATGGCCATCCATTTCCTAAGTCACCATATTTTTGGCTAAATCATCTGTAGCCATCCCTAAATGCTACAATATAGATGTCTCAGGCTAAAATTAACAGACCTGATTACAAGGTCTTAACCATTTAGAATTTCACTTAAAGGCTTATAATAATTCAGATAAATGAAAAACACACTATAGATAAAATAAACAAATGATCAGAATATAAATGTAAGTCTAGAAAAGTTTCTTCTTGCTCCTGACAGAACATATTTACAGCCCATACTACAAAGCTATATTGTATTATACATGTATGCTTATCAAAATCAGTAACATTATATAGATATGTACATATAGAGCATTTAAAAATATTTAGAGCATGTATTTGCAGAGCACATTTTACTAACTATAAAAGTGTCAAAAATATAAATAAAAAGGAAAAATTTCAGGTTTATTAACATTTTAGGAAACTTTGAAGACTACAGCCTCCCAGATATAAAAAATAAGCAGCTTCTGTGAGAAAGATGTAAAATAATGTAACACTTGACTAAATCTTCCTAATGTAAGACTTGCATTCCCTTTTATTCTTTCCAGTAAGCTAAAATAAATGTATGTATTTGATATAAGTCTTCAAAATCCTCTGGTCTTCTCCATCTCTGAGATGAAGTAGAAAAAGCAAAACAGACTATACACAATAAAATAATCTTAATTATAAAAGAAAATCACGACAAAATAGTACACTTTGACCCAGTAATCCATTGTAAGATTGTGTGATTTTCTCTTTGGTCCAGAATGGACTTCAGTACCTCATTTGAAGGATTTACAGGGAGCCCTAACTGTGTCTCTAACAGAATCCACACTAGGCCTGCAAAAACGCATGTTTCTAAGGAAGAATAAGTGAAGCAAATACAGTATGAGGTATATGACAATTCACGTGACACCTAAGAAGGAAAACAAAGGTTATGTTCCTTCATTCAGGAAGGTCTCTGCTTCATCTGAAACAGCTGGTGCCAGAAATAGAATCTGGTTTCCCTTGGTACAAGGGGCCATGGAGACAAGACCAAGTATGTTTTCTAAGTGACCATGCAGTAAGCAAAAGCCAGGATTTTCAAGGTGCAGGAAACCCGGACTCCCTCCACATTGTCTGATTAAACGCCTAAGGTAAAAGCAGTAGGAACTAGTCCCTCTCCCCGACCCCAGGGAGCTGTAGAGAAGGCTGCCTTAGTGCTCAGCAGAAAAATAAAGAGAAAGAAAAAAGTATGTGCGCGCACGTGTGTGTGTGTGTGTGTGTGTGTGCGCGCGCGCGCGTTGCTGAGATCAGTCTCAGTGCAGATTTACACCTCAGGCAGATTTTAAAACTCAATGGGAAATTTGGTAACAAGAGAAGTACACATGGAAAACGTCAAATACCAGAATAAATTATTCAAAGTATAGTAAAAAGAGACCAAAAAAAGGAAAATTGAGACGAAAGAGTGAAAGGCCAATATACAATGAGATGATCTAATACATATTTAGTCAAGACTCTCAGAAGGAGAGAAAATGAGTTGTCAAGGTAATTTCTGAAAAAACAGTATCTGATAACTTTTCAGGAATCATGACACAGGCCACAGATTTAAAAGGGTTGAGAGATCCAAGCAGAATAATTTTTTAAAATTACATTCTGACACATCATAGTAAAATTGCAGGAAATGCAAGACAATAAGAAATTTTTGAAAGCACTCAAGGTGGGAGGACACAAATTAATATTAAAGAAATAGCATCAAAATTTCACCTAACTTCTCAACAGCAATAATGGAAGCAATGAGTGGAATGTCATCAATCCGCTAAAGGGGAAAAAATGGAATAAAAGTGATAACAGACCAAAGATAATTCCATATTCAGTTTTAAATTTCCTTCAAGAATAAGAATAAAATAAAAATATATTCACACTAACAGAATCAGATGTTCTCAACAAAAAATTCTCATAAAGGAAAATTTTAGAAGTTGTATATCTGACAAAAGACAACGTCTAAGAAACAAAAAGGAAGGGAAAACAAGGAAAGTGATTAACAGTAAATAAAATATAAAAGAACATTAACTACTTAAATTAGTAATGAAGTCTAGTGGAATTTTAAAAAACCACAAATTAGAATTAAATTGCCAGATAAGGTTTGAGGACATTAACTATACTTAATCATGAAATGTTAAGAGTGTTCTTTTTAAATCAGGATTGAGATAAACATGTTCAGAATCGATAAGAGAATTTAGCAATATAATTGCATGTAAAATCAATGTATAAAATTCAGTTGTATTTCTCTCTTCTGGAAACAGCTAGAAAAAAATCTATTAAAAAATATATGTGTAAAACATATAATAGTATAAAAATACCATATACAGGGCGCCTGGGTGGCTCAGTTGGTTGGGCATCTGCCTTTGGCTCAGGTCATGATCCCAGGATCCTGGAATCGAGTCCACAGGGAGCCTACTTCTCCCTCTGCCTCTTTCTCTCTCATGAATAAATAAATAAATAAAAATTTTTAAAAATTGGGGCGCCTGGGTGGCTCAGTCATTGAGCGTCTGCCCTCAGCTCAGGTCATGATCCCAGGGTCCTGGGATCGAGCCCCACATCAGGCTCCATGCTCCACAGGAAGCCTGCTTCTCCCTTTCTCACTCCCACTGCTTATGTTCCCTCTCTCACTGTGTCTGTCTCTGTCAAATAAATAAATAAAAATCTTTAAAAAAAAATTTTTTTTTAATTGACAAGGCTTAAAAAAATACCAAATACATGGAAATAAACCTAACAAAAGATGCACAGTCCCCTATGAAAGAAACATTCAAACTTCACTGAGAAAATTTTACAAATAACTAAATAAATGGAAGTTATTTCTTATTCATAAGTTGGAATCCTTATTATGATAAAGATGTCATTATCCTCAAATTTATCTATAAATTCAAAAAAATACATTAACCAATCCCAACAAGTTTTTGAAAAAAATATGACACGCTGATCCTAAAAATAATATCAACAAAGAAGAACAAATTTGGAAAATCGGTCATATTGACTATTGTTATTATTAAAATGATGGTAATTAAGGCAGTATGGCATTGGTATAGAGACAAATAGACCAGTGAAACAGAATAGAAAAGCCAGAAACACCCATTATATGCAGATACTTGATTTATGCAATAGTTGTACTAGCAAAATATTGGAGAAGGATGTTCTTTTCAAAACATGGTGTTGGTCAACTAGGTATTTACATAAAAAAGGAAAATTAGACCTGTACATAACACCATTAACGAAAATCATTTCTACATGTATTACACGAAAGACAAAACAGTAAGTTTTTTAGAAAATCATGTATAAGAATATCTACATGATCTTGAGGTGGACACAGATTACGTTTTTTTTTTTAATTTTTTTTTTAAGATTTTATTTATTTGCAAGAGAGAGAATGAGAGACAGAGAGCATGAGAGGGAGGAGGGTCAGAGGGAGAAGCAGACTCCCTGCTGAGCAGGGAGCCTGACGTGAGACTCGATCCCAGGACTCCGGGATCATGACCTGAGCCGAGGGCAGTCGCTTAACCAACTGAGCCACCCAGGCGCCCCGAGGTGGACACAGATTTCTTAACCAAAATACAAAAATGACTAATCACAAAAGACTGAGAATAAGTTCTGTTCACTAAATGGCATATATCCCATGATCCAACAATTCCATTCCCAGGTATGTACCTTAGGATATGTGCTAGGATGCCCAGTACAAGAATGTTCATGAAAACATTGTTCATAATAACCATAAACAGGAAATAATTGAAGTGGCCAACAAGAGAAGAATGAATGGATAGTTCACAGTATGTTAATGAAATGGACTAATGGAGTGAATAAACAAAATCAGCAATGAAATCATAAAATCTTAAAATCATAATGACTATATTAATTTCCAGGACTTCTGTATGATGAAAGGCATCACAAAAACAAAGTTAAAAGACAAGCCACAGACTGAAAGAATTCATAACAAATATTTAGGAATATCAAATATCGATAAGAAAAAACACAAAGATAAATTGGAAAATATATAAACAGATAACTCATAAAAGTAATTCTAATGGTAACAAATATTAAAAGATGCTGAGTCTCATTAGTTATCAGAGATTTAAAAAAACTAGTTAGCAGGCAAGTGCCACTTGTGGCCTATTACAATGACAAATATGAAGAAGTCTGACAATATCAGGTGATGGCAAAGATGGGGGAGGTGATACTTTCATATAACTGGTGAAGACAATGTAAACTCTAGAGACCAAGAGCATTAAGTAAAATTCAAAAAGTGAGGAATAAAAAATCCCACTCCAAAGAAGCACTTACCCAGGTATACAAAGAGAAATATATAATGATTTTCACTATAGCACTGATTCATTGGCAAAAATTTGGAAAGTAAGTAAAACAAGAAGTATTCATTATATAGTAACACTATACAGCCACTAAAATGAATGAAGAAATAATTATCAATAATAAAACATAATTATCGGTATGGACTGAATTAAAAACATAACATCGACTTTTTTTTTTTTTTTTAAAGATTTGATTTATTTATTCATGAGAGACAGAGAGAGAGAGAGAGGCAGAGGGAGAAGCAGGCTCCCAAGGAGCAGGGAGCCTGATGTGGGACTCGATCCCAGGACGCTGGGATCATGACCTGAGCCGAAGCAGACGCTTAACCATCTGAGCCTCCCAGGCGCCCATAACATCGACTTTTAAAAAATCAAGTCACAGATAAATGAGTTAGGTATAATTACATTTATATTTATATGGAAAATGCAATTTTATATTCATGCATATTAAAGTAGAAAAATGAACTGAAATGATATATACCACAATTATTTTAGTTGGGAGGGCAGGTGGTCAAAGAGCTTCACATTCATCTGTTCATCTATTCTTTATTAAAGAAAAATATTTGAAACAAACGTAGCCAAATGTCACCATGCAAGTTTTCTTACATATTCTATAATTCTCATTTTTAAGTTTTTAAAAATTTCTTAAAATCACACACAATCTTTAAATTATCAACAAACCTTGATCTAGTAACTTCATTTTAGAAGCTTTATCCCAAGAAAATAATTTGAAATGCAGAAAGACATTCTATTTTGGCTTAATTTGAAATAGCAAAGGACATAGAAATAACCAAAGTGCTTCACAATATAGTAGTTATTAAATGCTTTCTCTTATGCATTTCACAGTTTATTATGTCAACTTAATAGACATTTATAATTATAGAAAAAATGCTTATTTTAAACAAAAAGTGTAGAATTTAAAATTTTAGAAAGATATGATCACTATAAATTATGAATATTTATTTTAAAAATAATAAATATATAGATGTACATATTTTAGAACTATATGTGATTTTAAAGAAATTATTCATAATATTCTGTACTTTTTAAATTCTATAATGCATATGGGTCTGCTAGTTTAATAAAATGAAAGTTTTTTCAGACTTACTTTGATTTATTTTTCCTTCTTTTCCTTAAATTTTGAATTTTAAACCTCAAGAGTTTTTCATGATAAGAGGAAGATATCACTCCTAATTTATTAATCATGGGTGATTTGTTAACAGGCATATTCACAGATCATAAACCTAAAGAAAAGTATTAAATTTTATGTTAGAATACAAATGCACTTCTAGTACCAAATAATACATAATATGCAAATTCATGATTTGTGGGGAAAAGGGTGGCAAGAAGGAAAACCAGGCTAAGAAAAAAATTATAGTAAGGAAGAATTTAAATTTAAATTTAAAATGTCAGACCCAGGAGTCAAACCCAACTTTGAATTGAAAACCCATGTTCTTTCTAACATACTTATACATAATACTAACATAATTGTTAGTATTAAAAACTTATCTTTTCATACAATACTTAGCCTTTATTATACTTTAGCTGTTTTATCAGCAAAACCATTGGAAGAACATCATGGCATAGTAGTTAAGAGGATACAATCAAACTGATTTACTTAACTACCCTGTGTCTCAGTTTCCCCACTTGTACAATGGGAATAGTACCTCCTTACAGAGTTGCTATAAGAAATACATAGGTCAATATATGTACATTGGTTAGAATAGAGCTTAGTATATAAGAAGCTTTATGTGGGGGCTTGTAATCATTATTAGATTACTATGCTTTCTGTTTTTTAAAATTACTTGTAAACTTTTTTTGTCTTCTGTCTTCTTACCAGTTAGATTATGCTTTCTCAGCTTGTCCTCACATCCAGATTTATTTTCTTTTTGAAGAATGTCTGAATACATTTTATGAGTATAAGACCAAAACTAGAAGACACTATTTTTATTTAATGCAGTATTTAAATAGCAACATGAAGTAATGAAATAGGTAGTCAGATTTACACTGAACTATTTTGCACTTAATTTTTAAGCTAGGTAATTTTTAAAACTTATCATTAATTAAGGTTCTAGCAGGAAGCTGACAGCACACTCAAATGGCGTAACTAAATAAAGAGATTCCAAAGAGATGGGCAGAGTTATTCAAATAAAAAAAAATACAATAAAATAAAACCTGAGATGGTGCCTTCTCAGGGTCTGGAAGAAGGGGGTGAGCTCACCACTCTTGGAACCGGGGGAAAGAAGGACCCAGAAAGAATAGCTGTAGGAAAGTGGTGTTTAATAAAAAACTTTGGCCTTTGATCTAGACATGCAGCCCATCTGAGGTTGCCTGCTAAGAGGAAGGCTGGAGAACAGGAATTTTGATCTCACTCTCCTGCTCTCCACTCCAATCACCTGCCTGTACTTCCCATTAGCTAAGCCAAACTAGAAGCCAGAGAAGGTATAAGGCAGAGTGGAGAAGGATGGAAAATGGATCTGGATGGCCAATGGGAAAATATCCAGTACAAAATGGATTATAAACACAAAACATTATTATCTCTTGCTATTGGTTATAGCAAGGTCTGCTTCTAATAATCTATATCCATTAGAATATAAAATAAATGTATTTTTAAGGCAGCAGCTATACGGGGCTATATATAGGGATGTCCTTTAGAGTGACCCTAATTTTAATATACAATATAAATTATTCCCAAACCGGACTAATATACTCAGGAGTTTAATTTTTAACAGTGAACATCTCCACATTGGATTCACATCGGATATTTTTACCTTAAAAGGAACTGAGGAAAATAATTACAATCATTAATGATGGAAATAAAGTACACATAAGCATCAAACAACAATAATAAAGACAGGGATAGTCAAAGAGTTAATTTGATAAATATGGTAACAAATGTTGCAAATTTACTGTTGCTGTTATGTTTGACAAGTATTTATTGTGAGTCACATAAAATTATGAAGATAAGATGTTTAATTACACTAAGACAAAGTCTTCAAAAGAAGAAAAAAGAAACCTACAATTCTTTTTTTTTTAAAAGATTTTATTTATTTATTCATGAGAGACAGAGAGAGAGAGAAGCAGAGGGAGAAGCAGGCTCCCAAGGAGCAGGGAGCCCGATGCGGGACTCGATCCCAGGACTCTGGGATCATGACCTGAGCCGAAGGCAGATGCTTAACCGTCTGAGCCACCCAGGCGCCCGAAACCTACAATTCTTAAAACATATTTCAGAAATAAAGTTTAGAAATGCAAATTTGAGTCAGACATACTCTAAGATAAATTACTTTTAAAAATTTAATTCCAAATGAATAGAAAAGAAAAAATACAGGCAACCTAGGAAGAAAAATAACTGAAGGGAAATTGAATGGAAAGCAAACTGGTCTTTGTGTGCATGTGTTAGGTGTACTGACATAGAGCTCTTAGCCATTTAGTGATATATTTTATAGGACTGACTACAGTCAGTCATATTTTTTGAGATTTCAAGAAGTTAGAGAATAATTGTTTGAACTAATCATTGAAGCTATTTTCCAAAGATCTTGCTCATCTGCTGGTACTAGTGTTAAGTATTTGCACCATCTACTCAACATGCAAGTTCCACAATACCCTGTTGATGAGACTCCCCCAGATTGGATGGGTGGAAAATGTCAAGTTGCTGTAGAAGTTTCTACAAGCTTCCTCTCTATTTCTGCCTTATTTTGGGATTACCAATCTTGAAAGTAACAGTGCTAGTGCTTAACCAACAATAGTCTGTCATTCAAATACTATCTGAATAGCAATGTGATATAGAAGAAAGACAGTATGACTCACCAATGTATTTTACTAGTTAGGATTGCTTTTGACTAAGAGTAAAAGAAACAACAATCAAATATTCTCAAGTTTCTCAAAAGAAAAGATGAAAGTCTTCAAAAATGTTTCCCGTTTAGATGTTAGAATTAAATCCTCAGTGGGGTAAATAAACAAAGAAAACAAGGATTAAAATGACTCCCCTCCACCCAAAGATACCTCAAAATAGAGAATCTAAAAATGTTATCAACTTTAACAAAATTTTTATTTTTTTCATAAGAATATTCTTCACTAAGGGGTGCCTGGGTGGCTAAGTTGGTTAAGCGTCTGACTCTTGATCTTAGGGTCATGAGTTCAAGCCCCTCACTGGGCTACACACTGGGCATGGAGACTACTTAAAAAAAAAAAAAATACAAACATAGATATTTCATCAATTTCTCAGTAGAATCCAAACCCTGAAGCTATCAACAAGGAATTCGTGTTGTTGTTATTATCATTATTATTATTGTGTGTACAGTAGGGCCTTTTTGCATTGTTTTAATGTAACTGGAGTCACATATACTAATGATTAGTGGAGCCATCACACCAAGGTTCTACCACCCTATGTAATAAAAAGTTTTGTTGAACCATTTGTTAAAACCTACTAGGGTAATCATTTGTACCATTTTATTCCTTCTCAGGACAGTTACATGCAGGGATGTTGACTGGTGAATTGTATAAAAAAGGGCAGACAGAGGCATATATCAAGCTCTTTAGTAACACCACCTTAAAACAAGAAAAGTAAAATGATGACAAGAATTTTTATCTTTTATCACATACAAGACACATTTCTTTTGCTGAGAAATCACAATCATTAAATGTAAAGAGATTAGAATGGTGACTTATTAAATTGGATTATTTCGCTTTTACATCATCGTCAAGAAATAGACATTTTCCCTGAATCAGCAAAACATGATGTAAATTTAAAATGAGCTTTTTTATAAGTTAAATAGATCTTTAAGATTTAAATACCCTTATATTCTCTATAGTACCCAAAACATATGGTGCTGACTGAATTTGTGGATTGAAATGAAAACAAAATCTTAAGTGAATAAAAATGATCTTAAAGATTGGATTGCTCTCCTTTTTAAATAAAGTCTTCCCTCAAATACTGAAATGAGAGGTAAAAAAAAAATCATTATTTTTGACAGCAACTATTTCTTAGACCCACCTCTTCATTTGTTCTAATTTTCTTGATTTATACAGGACTCCACCGCAGAGGATGGTCTACAGTAACTCACATTTTCTCTACCACTTTCCAGGGATGGTTATAATTTAAATAAATTCCACAGATTTACTTTGCATATTTATCTGAAGTGGGCAAAAAGACAGTGTGATTTCACCCTTTACTTCTATCAGATATGATTTTTATATTAAATTATATCTACTCTTAAATTTATTCCAGTGCAGAACATCCACTATCTAGAATCTAGTTTCTGTTGTGCCAGCACTGAGATCATCTTCCCAAGGCTGACAACGATTTCCAGGTAAACAATTCCATGAAGAGTTTTTCAGTACTGATCTCGCCTGATCCCACCATAGTAACTGACTCTGCCTACCATCCCTTCTAGAAATAAGTGTCTTCTTTTTTCATTTATCATGACACTCTACCCTTGGCTTATCTCTCCCTACTTCTGTGAGGTCTCCTTCTCACACTTCTGTATGGTGTAGCAGGGACGGCTTGCTTTCAATTCTCACACCAGCACAGATTACATCTGGGTCACTGTGCAAATCACTTCACTGTCAGGTACCTCAGTTTCTTCATCTATAAATAGGGATTATAATAGTATCTGGCAAGGTGACCACAAATGAAGGAATGCTGGTAGCCACAGAAGCTGAATGAAGCAAGGAACAGATTTTTTCCCCTAGAGCCTCTGGAGGAAGTGCAGCTCTGCCAATACCTTGATTTCTGCCTAGTGAAACTGATTTTGGACTTCTGGCTTCCAGAACTGTGAGAAAATGAATTTTATGCCACCCAAGTTTGTGGTAATTTGTTACAGCAACCATAGGAAACTAATATACAATTCATTGATACCTTCATAAATACAGCAAATGTATTTTTTTAATATTGATTTTAGATGTAATGGAAAATTAAAATAAAAAGGCTAATTGTTCAAAATAATAATAATAACAATAGCATCTCCTGTGAATGAGTCATTACTATCCAAATGAAGAGTAATACTCATTACTTACTATTTGTTCTTTGTATAATATTCCTCTAATTAATCATAGAAATGCATCAAGTAATATATATTTCAGACATAAAAATATTATATAATTAATACATCACAATGTATGAACTTAACTGATAATTGTTAAATCTGAGCTAAAAGTAAATGGGGATTAATTTACTAATCTCCCGGGTGCCTGGGTGGCTCAGTTGGTTAAGCAACTGCCTTCGGCTCAGGTCATGATCCTGGAGTCCCGGGATCGAGTCCCACGTCGGGCTCCCTGCTCAGCAGGGAGTCGGCTTCTCCCTCTGACCCTCCCCCCTCTCATGCTCTCTCTCTATCTCATTCTCTCTCTCAAATAAATAAATAAAATCTTTAAAAAAAAAATTTACTAATCTCCCAACTTTTCTGCACGATTAAAGTTTTATATAATAACATTTTTTAGAGTATTGATTCACACTTACATAGACTTAATTTCTTCTCAGTATTTAATTAAAAGTCATAGGGCCACCATATATAATATCATATAAATAGACAAATAAATATGATATGATATATATCAGATTCTCTCTAATCATTTAATCAACTCCAAAACAGACATATCATAATATTTTATGATAACCAAAAGAATAAACAGAACACTTAAACAAAAACTGCTTTTAAAACTGTTAATATAATTATTTAAATTAGCTTATCATTTTCTTTTATTATTATGCTCATTCTTTCTCCCCAGAACACCTTCCTAAAGTTTTCCATAATTTTATTATTTTTATGCCTTTTTAGAGTTTCAACAATATTAGCAGATCCTATGCAAAAGAGAGAAATTTCTAAACCACTCAAGGTTACAGGATTTGAATCATTATGGAAAAATAAATTTACAGGGAAATCTCACCTATTAACATAGCTGCAAAAATTCTAAATAAAACACAAGGAAACCAAATCTAGCAATGTCAATAAAAAATAATTCATTACAACTGAGAAGAATTAGTCTAGAAGAGCCAGGATGATTTAATATTATAAAAATCTATTACACAGGCCACAACATTGATAAACTTAAGACAAAAAAGTAGAAAATATTTTTATATATACTAAGGATTAATTAATTAAATCCAGTATTCATTCATGATTATAAAAAAATAAAATAAAATAAAAAAAACTCTGCAAGCTAGGGATCTCAGTTTTCCTTAATTTAATTAAAGCTACCTAAAAAAAAGTAAAAGAAACATGAAATTAACAACAAAATTTTAGAAGCTTTATCTGAGAAGCCAAGAACAATATAAAGGATATTCATATTCTTCTGACTTAATTCAACATTTTATAAGCAGTCCTAGCCAAAAAAAAAAGAAAGAAAGAAAAAGAAAAAAGAGGTGTAAATATGGGAAAAGAGGGACAGTATATTTATGTGAAAAATACATAAAAATCTCAGAAGAATCTGCACATACAAAAAATACATTACATCCAGGGGCACCTGGTGGCTCAGTCAGTTGAGCGTCTGCCTTTGGCTCAGGTCATGATCCCAGGGTCCTGGGATCGAGCCCCACATCAGGCTCTCTGCTCAGCGGGAGCCTGCTTCTCCCTCTCCCTGCTGCTCCCCCTGCTTGTGCTCTCTCTCCATCAAATAAATAAATAAAAGCTTTTAAAAAAATAGATTACATCCAATTAAAAGAAGATTTCTGAATAAACAGTATATAAAAAAGGTAGTGATATGTAATTCAATGCCACTAAAGATGACTAATTAACACAAGTTTTTGGCTCCTGTCTTTAAAAACAACTTTGTAGGGGCGCCTGCGTGGCTCAGTCGGTTAAGTGTCGGCCTTCTGCTCAGGTCATGATCCCAGGGTCCTGGGATCGAGCCCTGTATCAGGCTCCCCGCTCAGAGGAAAGCCTGCTTCTCCCTCTGACCCTCCCCCCTCCTCTGCTGCTTTCTCTCTCTCTCTCTCTCAAATAAATAAATAAAATCTTTTAAAAAAAAAAACTTAGAATTAAATGATAATAAAAACATTGCATATAAAAATATATTTAATAGGATTCTTCTCAGTAATAAAAAGCAAACTACTGCTACATGCACCAAAAATACATTGAGTAAAAGAAGCCAAACACAAAAGTGTACAGATTATATGATTCCAAATACATGAAGTTTAAGAACAGGCAAAGCTATTCCATGGTGATGGTCTATGGGAGGATGAGACTTGGGGCTGGAGACTGAATGGAAGGTACAGATGGAAATGTTAGATATTGGAGGTGCTAACACGAGCATGAATATGTACCAAAACTCAATGTAGCAGACCACATTTTTTCAAAATGATACAGCAATATCTCGCATATTATATGTTGTTCTGTAGTGTGGCCTTGTCACCCATCAAGAGAGATGGAGTCTAATTTACTCTCCCCATGAATCTGGGCCTAACTTAGTGACTTGCTGGAATGACGGGATGTGACAGAAGCAAGACTGTGGCACAATGAAACTAGACCATAAAAAAGCCTCGCTGTTTCCTTCTAGGTCTCCTAAGGATGTTCTCTCAGAGTCCAGCCACCATGATGGGAGGCCAACATCACATGGAAAGCCATGCATAAGAGCTCTGGTTGATACTTGAGCTGAGTACCCAGCCAGGCCCCAGGTGACAGCAAGCAGCAACTGCCAGCCACATGACTGAGCCATGGACATTCAGCCCAGCAAAGCCTTTGGATGACTAGAGCCTCAGCTGAAATCGAACTGAAGTCACAGGAGAGACCCCAGATGAGAGTTACCCAATTGTGTATAATCAACTCCAGGACCATGAGAGTTGATTTTTAAAAAAATTATTTAAGCCACTAAGTTTTAGAATGGTTGCGGCCAAAAATACCCAGAATACTCACTGAATTGTACAATGAACATTCATGCATTTCACTATAGGCAAATTTTACCTCAATAAAAATAACACTGTAGGAGAATATATTATATTAGAATTAAATTTACTGACATAAACCAGAAGGTAAAAATGACAATGGTTCAGACAAGATAGAAGAGTATTTCTCTGATGTTAAACATTCTTTTAACTCCAAACCTAGACAATTTGGGATCTGTTTGGCAGCTTCACACTCACAAGAAACCAAGGCTGCATCTAAATCTTGCTTTCATGGTCATTGTCAGGCCTTACCTTGCTTCGGGTTTTTCACTGGCTTGTGTAGCATCAAAACAGTGGGGAGGCACTATATGTCGCTATGTTGTATTGATTCCCATCTTCAAAGAAGCTCTGTTAATCAAACCTCCTTCTCATCCCTTCTGCCATTCTCCTAAATCAGGACATTATTACCTTTGTCCTAGACTAATACCATAACTTCTTATCTTCCAGTCTCCTTCTGATCTCTCTTCCTCTAGCCTCATCTTTTATATGACTGCCAGAGTAACTTTTCCAAATATAAATCTCCTGATCATTGCCTTCTTCCCCCAGACTCCCTCTCCTGTTTAAAACCCTTTAATATAGCCATATTGCCAACAATAAAAATCCAAACTCAGACTAGGGAATATTCAGATTGCTGGAGCATAAAGTTTGAGTATGTGAATTATATTGACATCAACTTTGTTTTTTAAAATAGTTAATTATTTTATTTGCCACTGCAAAATTAAATTATATGTATCTTATAAATCTTAATTACAGACATTTTGTGCAAAATATGATGGGAACTAGATTATCTCATCCATTCTGGGGCCCTACACTTATATTAAAAACAAACAATTGATCTATTTTACCAAGTGGCATGAGGGAAAAAGTGAGGAGATATAAAACTATGTCCCTTTTGGAAATGGTTAAAAGACTAAAAAGGTTTAGTTTGTAAGAGAAGTATGAGTGATGGAGTATCATAGATGCCTCTTAAATATGATGGCTTTATGTATTTTAAGAACTCTTCCTTTTGGTTTGTACTTCTCTATTCTTGCCTGATTTTCTCCAAAGCAGAAAGCTAAAACTGCCTTTAGTCTCTGGCTCCACTCCATCTTAAAAAAGCAAAAACAAAAAATTAACCTCATTAAAGAGATGACACTGGGTGCCTGTAAGGAGGAAAAAAGCTTTGGGGATTTTGGGGAGAGATGTTTCCTGGAAGGTAACAGGTCATTCAGAGCCATCTCCTTTCTTGTAGTAGCATCCCCTGGAGGTGACTGTACCATGGAAGAAATGTCTGGGTACTGCATCTTGAAAGACTGGATCCCACACATAAGAGAGGCATAAAAATCTTCTCCAAGCCTCACTGTGGCACAGAAGTTATGCCAAAACAGAGAGGACCACATAGATGTGACAATTGCCCCAATGCCTCATGGTGACTCTCCAATGTTTTCATGACATGTGAGTACCTAGGACCTTTGTATAACCCAAGGGCAGGGGCAAGACTAATCAAAACTGAGACTGAATATCTACAGTCAAGCACAACAGAGGCTTGGAGTATACACAGTCAATTTAAACAAAGTACAGAAATATTTCTTGCAATACATAAATCCATTGACTATGATTCATAACTAGTACATGTATTTTAATTTTGTAGTAGCAAGTAAAATTATTCATAATTAATATGAAATAGGGATATTCAAGATACTGAAAACTGAAGTTTTAAAATATTTACAGATGATTTACAAAGCCTTGGACAATGAGGAAAATGAACTAAAAAGAACCAGTAAAGTTTAAACAGGAACTACTTTCATTCATCACTCATCAATCTCTTATTTACTCATTTATTCAGGAAAATTGCAATGATCTAATACTTAAGTAATATAGTCTTGTTCTGACTGAAATATCTTAAATCTCTTTTACTCACTGTGAAAGGATTTGAATCTAAAATGTAACCATAGGATATGGAATGGAGAATATCAAACATACACCATCAGGCAAATGAAACTTAAGAAATGAGAGACGGGCTCCCCTGTAAATGCCTGGCTTTCAGAATATGGGAACTTATTTTCCCACCAATGAACATCCACCAAGAATCTTTCCCCATCCCAAAAGCAATGAACTTACTGCTTGGACTCTGGTTGGACTTCCCCCTTCTCTGAACTCCTTTCCGATAAATATAGTTCACCCCAAACCTTCAACAAATCTGCCTGTAGTTTGCTATAGTTTGTGTTTCCCAAATTGCAATTTCTCTACTATTCCTGAATAAACTCAATTTCTGGTTATTCGTGTTTGCCTCAGCTTACCTCTTTATTTAGGTTGATATTCATCATAGGAAGCCATTTGACTTTGATATAAACTATTAATGTGATCAATGGTCTGTGAAGAAATTGCAAAAATGGATGTAATTTTCCATGAATTATTTTATTGGGTTTTTGCTTATGCCAGTACTTTTTACTCATTTGCAACATTCAATAGAGAAGATGAAATAAAGAAAACTACACACACACACACACACACTAACGTATAAACTAGAAATAAGAGAATGTTTTTGACTATTTTATATTTAGCACTGTCAAACAATATTCACATTATTCATTTCAAGTGGTTGCCAGTTAGGGAATTCAATTTGGTTTGGTTTTCACAAAAATAAAAGTGTTAATGATGTCTGAGCTTCCTGTGTTTGGAAGATAATTAAAATATGGTCTCTCCTGGGGAGGGTAAAGTTATGTGCTATGGTGAGCACTGTGAATTGTGTAAGACTGTTGAATCACAGACCTGTACTCTGAAACAAATAATACATTATATGTTAAAAAAAAAAAAAAAGATAATAGAAAGGGGAAAATGAAGTGGGGGAATCAGAGGGGGAGACAAACCACAAGAGACTATGGACTCTGAGAAACAAACTGAGGGTTCTAGAGGGGAGGGATGGGGGGATGGGTTAGCCTGGTGATGAGTATTAAAGAGGGCACGTATTGAATGGAGCACTGGGTGTTATATGCAAACAATGAATCATGGAACACTACATCAAAAACTAATGATGTAGGGGAGGGGGGAAAGATGGCGGAGGAGTAGGGGACCCTATTTCAACTGGTCCCTGGAATTGAGCTGGATATCTACCAGACCACCCTGAGCATCCACGAAACCAGCCTGAGATGTAAGAAGATCTGGATCTCTACAAACAATATCGCAGGCGGTTGGTTTTGAGGTACGAAGCAGAGAGCCATGATTCTGCGGGCAGATATCGGAGGATAAATGGCAGCGGGAGGGTGCCTGGACGTGGGGATCCTACACCGTCCGTGAGTGACAGCCTCGCGCGCTGGGGACAGAGCACAGACTCGTAGACCGGTAGTGGCGGGGAAAGGACTTTAGGGCCCCTGGGGTGGAAAACCAGACTGGCGGGGCCGCGCGCACGCGAACCGCAGCGCCCCCAGACAGAAACCCGGAGCAATGGTCACGTGCATGGGAACTGCAGCCTCCGAGATGGAAACCCGGTGCGACCTGCAACCCCCAGGGTGGAAACCCTGAGCAACGGAGTCGTGCGCACGTGAACTGGGAGCAGCTGGCCGTTTTAGAAGCACAAAGGGCAGAGATGCGCCCCAACCTGGAGGCAGGACTGGGAGTGCTGCGGAGGGGCGCACAACCCAGGATGCTGAGGTTTATAGCAGCACGGACAGAAACAGAGACGGTGTGGCCTGGAGAGCTCACTGAAGAACAGACTGCGGTCTCTCTGCTCTGAGGCAGAGGGTTGGAAACGGTCTCTTCTGCTCTGACTCGTGGAAGAGACGCCAGAGAACAAAAGCCCCAAAGACTGATTCCCACTGAGCCCATCCCCCGCCACAGGGGCGCAGGGCAACTCCGCCCAAACAGGGTTGCCTGAGTAACAGCGTGGCAGGCCCCTCCCTCAGAAGACAGGCTGGGAAAACAAGAGGCCAGCAACCCTAAGGTCCCAAGAAAACAGGTGCATCTTGCTTGGGTTCTGGTCGATAATTTGGACTCTAGACATTCCCTCAAACACCCATCAACAGAATGACTAGGAGGAGGAGCCCCCAAAACAGAAAAGACTCAGAGATTATGACTTATGCTGCAGATTTACAAATGGATGCAGATATAACCAAGATGTCGGAGATGGAATTCAGGCTAGCAATTGTGAAGACAATGGCTAGAATGGAGAAATCAATTAATGGCAACATAGAGTCTCTAAGGGCAGAAATAAAAGGTGAATTGGCAGAACTTAAAAATGCTATCAATGAGATCCAATCCAACCTAGATAATCTAACAGCTAGGGTAACTGAGACAGAAGAGAGAATAAGCGACCTGGAAGACAATATAATAGATAAAAAGGGAAAAGAGGAGGCCAGGGAAAAACAACTCAGAATCCATGAAAATAGAATCAGAGAAATAAGTGACACCATGAGGCGTCCCAATGTCAGAATCATTGGAATCCCGGAGGGAGTGGAGAGAGAGAGAGGGCTAGAAGATGTATTTGAGCAAATCGTAGCTGAGAACTTCCCTAATCTGGGGAATGAAACAAACATTCGAGTCCTAGAGGCAGAGAGGACCCCTCCTAAGATCAAGGAAAACAAGCCAACACCCCAGCATGTAATAGTACAACTTGCAAATCTTAGAACCAAGGAAACCATCTTAAGGGCAGTTAGGGGGAAGAGATTCCTTACGTACAGAGGGAGAAACATCAGAATAACGTCAGACCTATCCACAGAGATCTGGCAAGCCAGAAAGGCCTGGCAAGACATATTCAGGGTACTAAATGAGAAGAACATGCAGCCAAGAATACTTTATCTGGCAAGGCTTTCATTTAGAATGGATGGAGAGATGCAGAGCTTCCACGACCAGCAGAAACTGAAAGAATATGTGACCACTAAACCGGCCCTGCAAGAAATATTAAAGGGGGTTCCATAAAAGGAGAAAGACCCCAAGAGTGATCTACAACAGAAATTTACAGGGACGATCTATAAAAACAACATCTTCACAGGCAACATGATGACAATTAATTCATATCTTTCAATAATCACTCTCAACGTGAATGGCCTAAACACTCCCATAAAATGGCACAGGGTTGCAGATTGGATAAAAAGACAGGACCCATCCATATGCTGTCTACAAGAGACTCATTTTGAACCTAAAGATACATCCAGACTGAAAGTGAAGGGATGGAGATCTATCTTCCATGCCAGCGGACCTCAAAAGAAAGCTGGGGTAGCAATTCTTATATCAGACAAATTAGATTTTAAACTAAAGTCTGTAATAAGAGACACAGAAGGACACTATATCATTCTTAAAGGGTGTATCCAACAAGAAGATCTAACAATTGTAAATATCTATGCCCCCAACATGGGAGCAGCCATCTACATAAGCCAACTGTTAACCAAAATAAAGAGTCATATTGATAACAATACGTTAATTATAGGAGACCTCAATACTCCACTCTCAGCAATGGACAGATCATCTAAGAAGAAAATCAACAAGGAAACAAGAACTTTGAATGATACATTGGACCAGATAGACCTCATAGATATTTACAGAACATTCCACCCTAAAACAACAGAATACTCATTCTTCTCGAGCGCACATGGAACTTTCTCCAGAATAGACCACATACTGGGTCACAAATCAGGTCTCAACTGATACCAAAAGATTGAGATTATTCCCTGCATATTCTCAGACCACAATGCTCTAAAACTGGAACTCAATCACAAGAAAAAATTTGGCAGAAATTCAAACACTTGGAAGCTAAAGACCACTCTGCTCAAGAATGTTTGGGTCAACTAAGAAATCAAAGAACTTAAACAATTCATGGAAATCAATGAGAATGAAAACACATCAGTCCAAAACCTATGGGATACTGCAAAGGCAGTCCTAAGGGGGAAATACATAGCCATCCAAGCCTCACTCAAAAAAATAGAAAAATCCTGAATACACCAACTAACTCTACACCTTAAAGAACTAGAGAAAAAGCAACAAATGACGCCTATGCCACACATTAGAAGATAAATAATTAAAATTAGAGCAGAAATCAATAAATTAGAAACCAGAAACACAGTAGATCAGATCAATGAAACTAGAAGTTGGTTATTTGAAAGAATTAATAAGATTGATAAACCACTGGCCAGACTTATCCAAAAGAAAAGAGAAAGGACCCAAATTAATAAAATTATGAATGAAAGGGGAGAGGTCACGACTAACACCAAGGAAATAGAAACAATTATTAGAAATTATTATCAACAACTATATGCCAATAAACTGAGCAATCTGGATGAAATGGAGGCCTTCCTGGAAACCTATAAGCTGCCAAGACTGAAACAGGAAGAAATTGACAACCTGAATAGGCCAGTAACCAGTAACGAGATTGAAGCAGTGATCAAAAACCTCCCAAAAAACAAGAGTCCAGGGCCTGATGGATTCCCTGGGGAATTCTACCAAACATTCAAAGAAGAAATAATACCTATTCTACTGAAGCTGTTTCAAAAAATAGAAACAGAAGGAAAACTTCCAAACTCATTCTATGAGGCCAGCATTACCTTAATCCCCAAACCAGGCAAAGACCCCATCAAAAAGGAGAATTTCAGACTGATATCCCTGATGAATATGGATTCCAAAATCCTCAACAAAATCCTAGCTAATAGGATCCAACAATACATTAAAAGGATCATCCACCACGACCAAGTGGGATTTATCCCCGGGATGCAAGGGTGGTTCAACATTCACAAATCAATCAATGTGATAGAACACATTAATAAGAGGAGAGAGAAGAACCATATGGTCCCCTCAATTGATGCAGAAAAAGCATTTGACAAAATACAACATCCTTTCCTGATTAAAACTCTCCAGAGTATAGGGATAGAGGGAACATTCCTCAAGCTCATAAAATCCATCTATGAAAAACCCACAGTGAATATCATCCTCAATGGGGAAAAGATGAGAGCCTTTCCCTTAAGATCAGGAACACGTCAAGGGGATGCCCACTCTCACCACTGTTGTTCAACATAGTACTAGAAGTCCTAGCAACAGCAAACAGACAACAAAAAGAAATAAAAGGTATTCAAATTGGCAAAGAAGAAGTCAAACTCTCTCTTTTCGCAGACGACATAATACTTTATGTGGAAAACCCAAAAGACTCCACCCCCAAATTACTAGAACTCATCCAGCAATTCAGTAATGTGGCAGGATACAAAATCAAAGCACAGAAATCAGTTGCTTTCTTATACACTAACAATGCAGCTGTAGAAAGAAAAATTAGAGAAACGATTCCATTTACAATAGCACCAAAACCCATAAGATACCTCGGAATAAACCTAACCAAAGAGGTAAAGGATCTACAATCTAGGAACTATAGAACACTCATGAAAGAAATTGAAGAAGACACAAAAAGATGGAAAAATATTCCATGCTCATGGATCGGAAGAATAAACATTGTTAAAATGTCTATGCTACCCAGAGCAATCTATACCTTCAATGCCATCCCGATCAAAATTCCAATGACATTTTTCAAAGTGCTGGAACAAACAATCCTAAAATTTGTATGGAATCAGAAAAGACCCCAAATCACCAAGGGGATGTTGAAAAAGAAAAACAAAGCTGGGGGCATCACGTTGCCCAATTTCAAGCTATATTACAAAGCTGTGATCACCAAGACAGCATGGTACTGGCACAAAAACAGACATATAGACCACTGGAGCAGAATAGAGAACCCAGATATGGACCTAATAATCTTTGACAAAGCAGGGAAAAACATGCAATGGAAAAAAGACAGTCTCTTCAATAAATGGTGCTGGGAAAATTGGACAGCCACATGCAGAAGAATGAAACGCGACCGACCATTCTCTAACACCATTCACAAAGATAAACTCAAAGTGGATGAAAGACCTCAATGTGAGACAGGAATCCATCAAAATCCTAGAGGAGAACATAGGCAGTAACCTCTTTGACATCACCCACAGCAACTTCTTTCAAGATACATCTCCAAAAGCTAGTGAAACAAAAGCAAAAATGAACTTTTGGGACTTCATCAAGATAAAAAGCTTCTGCACAGCAAAGGAAACAGTCAACAAAACAAAGAGGCAACCCACAGAATGGGAGAAGATATTTGCAAATGACACTACAGATAAAGGGCTGGTATCCAAAATCTATAAAGAACTTCTCAAACTCAACACCCAAAAAACAAATAATCAAGTCAAAAAGTGGGCAGAAGAGATGAACAGACACTTATCTGAAGAAGACATACAAATGGCTAACAGACACATGAAAAAATGTTCATCATCATTAGCCATCAGGGAAATCCAAATCAAAACCACACTGAGATACCACCTTACACCAGTTAGAATGGCAAAAATGGACAGGGAAAGAAACAACAAATGTTGGAGAGGTTGTGGAGAAAGGGGAACCCTCTTACACTGTTGGTGGGAATGCAAGTTGGTAAAGCCACTTTGGAAAACAGTGTGGAGGTGCCTCAAAAAATTAAAAATAGAGCTACCCTATGACCCAGCAATTGCACTCCTGGGTATTTACCCCAAAGACACAGATGTAGTGAAAAGAAGGGCCATATGCACCCCAGTGTTCATAGCAGCAATGTCCCCAATAGCCAAACAGTGGAAAGAGCTGAGATGCCCTTCAACAGATGAATGGATAAAGAAGGTGTGGTCCATATATACAATGGAATATTACTCAGCCATCAGAAAAGATGAATACCCAACTTTTACATCAACATGGATGGGACTGGAGGAGATTATGCTAAGTGAAATAAGTCAAGCAGAGAAAGTCAATTATCATATGGTTTCACTTATTTGTGGAACATAAGGAATAACATGGAGGACATTAGGAGAAGGAAGGGAAAAATGGGCGGGGGGAATTGGAGGGAGAGATGAACCATGAGAGACTATGGACCTGAGAAACAAACAGAGTTTTAGAGGGGAGGGGGGAGGGGGGATTGGTTAGCCCAGTGATGGGTATTAAGGAGGGCATGTACTGCATGGAGCACTGGGCGTTATACGAAAACAATGGATTGTGGATCACTACATCAAAAACTAATGATGTATTGTATGGTGACTAACATAACATAATAAAATTTAAAAAGAAAAAAAAAACTAATGATGTAATGTATGGTGATTAACATGACATAACAAAATAAAATTTAAAAAAAAGTCACATGGCTAAAAAAATAAAATAAAATAAGAAAATAAAAAAATAAAATATGGTCTCTTTCTCAAAAAATTATAATCTGGAGAAAAAAGACAGGCCTGTAAACCAATATTATCACATTAAAGATGCTGAATTCCATGATAGGACTCCAGGTAACTTTAGGAGGAAAAAATGGCCCAAGAAAAATATTTGGTCAATATGACATTCTATAAATATATTCCAAGATCTAGAAAACAGTGGAATTTCAATTTAAATATGAATAAGATATGTTTTCCACCTAACTGTCTCTTAATAGGATTCTTTCTCTGTTTTGGCCCTGAGTTCAAATAATGTAAATATCTTTACCTAATGAGTAGAATACTTAAAAATTGAAAGTACTTAACACAATAGAGTTTCATTGCAGCCCCAAACTATGAAATAATATGGTGGTCTTTAATTGTTCTTTTAGTAATTTAAAACAAGCATAAATCAAAATCTTAAGGTCATTCCTGAAGGAGCAAAAAAATCATTAGAGAAGAAACAGGAATCAAAGAAATAATGGAGGGCCACCTGGGTGGCTCAGTCAGTTAAGTGTCTGACTTTGGCTCAGGTCATGATCTCTGTTCCATGTGAGATGGAACCCCACACCAGGCTCCCCACTCAGTGGGGAGTCTGCTTATCCCTCTGCCCCTCTCCCTACTCGTGCAATTCTCTCTCTCTCAAATAACTAAAATCTTAAAAAAAAAAAAGAAGAAAGAAAGAAAGAAAGAAAGAAAGAAAGAAAGAAAGAAAGAAAGAAAGAAAGAAAGAAAGAAAGAAAATCCCTGAAGAAAGTCAAACTTTGGATTGCGAAAGCCAAGAAAAATAAACCAGACTATGAAGACTAAAAGCAAATTACCAATAAACATATAAAACATATAAAATGGTGCTAAGCTTTCCAAATAGGGGAAATGCCTGATTTGTGGCTCAATAAACAAGACAGAATTGACCATGAAAAAATGAACACTGAATGTGAGTATGATATTCTATAGAAATGTAAAAAGCTTCATGGTGTAAAATATCTTAATATCTGCATAAAAAAATCTTTTTAAAGATTTATTTATTTATTTGAGAGAGAGAGAAAAAGAAAGAGTGAACGTGAACGGGGGGGGGCAAAGAGAGAAGGAGAGAGAGAATCTCAAGCAGACTCCCTGCTGAGCGTGGAGCCTAACGTGGGACTCCATCTCACAACCCTGAGATCATGACCTGAGCCAAAACCAAGAATTGGACGCTCAACGAGCCACCTAGGCACCCCTGCAAGAAAAAATTTCTGCTGAAAATTACACTGATGAATTTTCTAAGGTGGTATCTGCTGAAAACCTTAGTTCTGAACCTGAGAGTTCTGTACTACTGCTATGTTCTGGAAGAAATTAACCACGGCTGGGGAAAGGAAGACTGCAGGTTTTAAGGACACTAAGCACTGGTTGGCTGTTCTTAGGGTCCTAATGTTGTAGGATGAACTTGGCAGTAATTAGAAAAACCCAACGTCCACAGTATATGAAGGATATACATGATTTGTCTATGCATCACTAAGCAAACAAAGAAGTGTGAATAGCCAGAGAAGTAGATGAGTGACCTAAGAGCTGAATGACCACTGTACCAGGTGCATGAAGTTATTACAGCAATCTGTACTAGAAGAAAAATGTAAAATTTATTCTTCTCAACAACTGCACTCTGTATCCCCTCCTGGACTTCTTATAAAAAGCACTGTTTTCAGCATTTGTTCAATATTTGTTTCTACTCCTCATACAATGTAACATTAGTGATAAACACATGTGGCCATGAAATTTTATATCCTATAAATGTAAGTAAAAACTTGTCTTAACCATGGACTTGCTGACGCAGAGATCCAAGAATCTAAGAAGATCTGAATGAGTTCAGTCTTACTGATGCCATTAACATCATATACAAATGTATGTGTGGACATATATTTCCAATTCTCTTGAGTATATACAAGGAGTGAAATTACTGGATCATGTGGTAACCATTTGAGGAACTGCCAGATTGTTTTCCAAAGGGCTGCACTATTTTACATTTTCACCAGCAATATGTAAGGACTCTAATTTCTCCACATACTCACCAACACTTGTCTTTATTTATTTATTTATTTATTTATTTATTTATTTATTTATTTAAGTAATCTCTACCACACCTAATGTGGGGCTCGAACTCACAACCCCAAGATGAAGAGTCGTACGTTTTTCTGACTGAGCCAGCCAGGCACCCCAAAACTTGTCTTTTTAATTACAAATATCTAAACGGGTATAAAAAGGTTTTATTTGAATTTTCCGGATGGCTAATGATACTGAGCGTCTTTTCATCTGCTTACTGGCCATTTGTATATCTCCTTTGAAGAAATGTGTATTCAAATCCTTTGCCACTTTTAATTGGGTTGTCTTTTATTAATGAGTTATTATTTTTTATATCTTCTAGATACAAATCCTTTATCAAATGTATGATTCCCCCAAATTTTCTCCCATTCTGTGCGTTGTCTTTTCACTTTTTGTATGGTGTCCTTTGAAGCACTAAGGTTTATAATTTTGATGACACATTGGGTCTGTTATTTCTTTGATTGTATGTGCTTTTGTTGTCATATCCAAGAGACCATTTCCTAAATCAGAGTCACAGAGATTTATGCCTATGTTTTCTTCTAAGGGTTTTTATAGTCTTAACTCTTACATTTAGGTCTTTGATCTATTTGAGTTAATTTATGTATATAGTGTGAGATAGGGTTCCAACTTCATTCTCTTGCATGTGATTTTTGTATATTGATCTTGTATACTGCAACTTTGCTGAACTTTTTTATTAGATCTAAAAGTCTGTTAGTGAATTCTTTCACATTTTCTATATACACCATCATGACATCTACAAATGAGATTGTTTTACATTGAAAAAACTAATCTAGTTGTTTTTATAGAAATACAAGCAAAAATAAAGAGTACAGTTTTTAGTTTTGAATAATAATTCCCAAATATGTTTTGTGGAATACAGATTCTTGGGATGTAATTACCTCCTAAAAGCTTTTTGTTGTGAAATAAGTTTGGGAAATCCTGCACTAAACAAAATTAAATAGGTTTGCATACCCTAAGATCTCTAGGAGTGGTTAATATGTTCCTGTGCACTGCAAATCTCCCTAATCAGCAGTACAATGTATAATTTTTCCTATCCTTGACCAGGAGAAACGTTTAGAACACTATCTCTTAGAGTCACATGCATGACACATTTTGGGAAATTCTAATTGATAGCACTAAACTATTTATTAAGCACTTAGGACAATGCCCTTTACTAGAAGCTCTGGATGGACAATGAACTTCAACTTACCAAATTAATCATGCTAATGAATGGTTCTGATAATGAATCAGATGTTCAATAAGAAAAGAACATTAGTCATCAAGATCATAAGGGTTCACACAGAAAAGTTCTTACTGAAATAAAAACCTGGTACTCACCTTGAATCTAAAGACTTATATGGGGCAGCAAAACAAAAAAATGTTTACACATTGGAGAGATACGTTTCAGCTCTTAAAACAGCTCCAGCAAGTTGTCTTAGTGCTTGGCAGTTCATCCACAACCTGGCGTAGACCCAAATTAAAAAAAAAAAAAAGAGAGAGAGAGAGAGAGAGTTTTTAACATTAAGCCCTAGTGTATTTTTTTAAGCTCTGATTAAAACAATGTTGGAAAAGTACACTTTAAAAGACAATTTCTGAGAATTAGACAATATTAAAATTATATCAAGCCTTTGGGTAGTTAACGTGATTAAAGAGTGCAAGATTTAGACTATAACCTTAAAGATCAAAAGATAATTTGATCAGGGGCACCTGAGTGGCTCAGTCGGTTGAGCTGCTGACTCTTAGTTTCAGCTGGTCATGTATCTCAGGATGGTAAGATCTGGGGGCAGGGAGGAGTAGCCATGGGCCTCTGCACTCAGCAGGGAGTCAGCTTGGAGATTCTCCTCCTCTGCCCCTCCCTCACTCACATATGCGTGCTCTCTCTCATGCCTAAATAAATAAATAAGTAAATAAGTAAATAAATCTTTTTAAAAAAATAACAATATGATCAAAGACCACCAAAAAGAATCCATTCAGACATATTGCTGAGATAAGGTAAATAAGGTGATCCTACCATCACTTTACCCCCCCCACACACAGAGATTTTTCCTAATCAATAGTTTATACCTTTATCTCAAGATTAACTGCCTTTTAAAAATCTTTTTATTTCACATCCTCAAGATACCCCCCACCCCAAACACACACACAACCACACACTTCCCCAAACTTCGGAACTTTCTCTTTTGAAGTACAAAAGAGTCTGCGTACAAAAAAAGACTGGGGGGCGGGTGGCGGGGGCGGGGGGAGTGCAATTTCACCAACTATAGAAAGACTTGAAGACTGTCCAGCAAGGCAAGGAGGGTTCTGAATTAAAGGTTGCCGGGAGGACAAGCAACCCAAATTCAAATAATGAGTTTCCCCATTGGGAGCAATAAGAAAATTACCACACCTCCTTTAGACTCCCCAGAAAAAAAAAAAAAAAAAAGCTATTTGCCACCTTCTCCCTCCCTGCCCTCGCCGGAGTTTCCACAATGGACTGCTGAGATTCTTCGGAGGGGCCGGGATGGTGGGCCTGGGCTAGGGCGCGAGTAGTAGAGTCTCCTTCCAACAGCCAGAGCTATAGAATCCTAGAACGAGGCTCAGCGCTCCCATTTGTGGGTCTTTGTGGGGCTCCCGGCCGCCCCCATGGTGGATGTGGCAGCCTGAGCTCTCAAATCCGCCGAAGCGGGACTCACCAAGGTTCTTGAGGTCGCTGGGGAATGAGGCTGGTTGCTAAGGACGCCGTGGGAGTCACTTTAAGAGCCCGAAGGTTGCTCTTCTAGCTGCTGGGCTTAGCCAATCAGGACCTGTAAATGCAATTCCACATTCCCTCCCCCTTCTTCACTACGTATGTGTTCAGTTTCCATGAAGAGATGCAATGATGTGTGAAAGATCCTTATTAGCTTTAAAATACGATCACAAAACACATAGTAATGATTCGTTTTAAACACTGTACATACATTGGATATGCAGCCAGAAGCTCCGACGAAAAGAGGCTGGGCAGTGCTTTAGTGGCTCCTCAACGTTTAAATGCCTCCTCCAAAACTTTGCCCGCCCCCAATCTAAATTTAAAAAATAAAATAAAAACATGATTGCTATATAAGGGTAGCTATGTCTTCTAATCAAATTGCTGTTTCTAAGCTCCTTTTTACATAGAATATCTAAACCTGCCAATGTCCTCTGCAGTTAGGATAGTGAGTAAACGAAGCATCCACAGTGTTCTGCACGTACTAAGCACAAGAGGGAGAATTTAAACACAAAAGAATGCCTAATTTTTTTTTTAAGATTTTATTTATTCATTTGACGGAGAGAGAGAGCACAGCAGGGGGAGTGGCAGGCAGAGGGAAAGGGAGAAGCAGGCTCCCCACTGAGCAGGGTGCTCGATGTGGGGCTGGATGTGGGGCTAGGTCCCAGGACCCCAGGACCATGACCTGAGCCTAAGGCAGATGCCTAACCGACTGAGCCACCCAAGTGCCCCAAGAATGCCTAATTTTTAAAGATAGGATCCTATAAAATTAATTTAAATCCCTATAAAATTCCTACCTACCAATGGGTGAGGAACTTCAAATATTCTACAAATGTTCACAAATGTTTCAAGGAAACATATGGAACAATGGAAACAATATGGAAGAGCAATTCTGATCAAATTCAAAGCTAATATGCAGGTATTGTCGTGGTGAAATAACTGCCTTAAAAAATTAAGAATTTCAAAAGAGAATTTAACTGATGCAAACTTGAAATACATCAATCCTGAATTATTTCTGTTCATAATAAGCTCCATATAAGTCTTTTGACTTTTTAGTATATTTTGATATTTAAAACAGAAATTATTGGCCCAAACCCACAGAATGTACCACACCAGGAATGAACTTTAATATAAACTACAGACTTTGGGTGATTATGATGTGTTAGTGGAAGTCTATCAACTGTAACAAATGACTACTCTCGTTGAGGATGTTGATAATCAGGGAGGCTATGCAAGTGTGGGGTCAGGGAGTATATGGGAGATCTCTGTACCTTCCTGTTAATTTTGCTATGAACGCTAAAAATAATAATATTCTTTTTTTAAAAATAGTTATTTAACTCTAAAAAATTATAAAGTTTAAAAAAACAGAAATTATAGTATCAGATCACAGGCTTTTCTGAAACACATTCCTCCTAGTAGATCAGTAAGTTGAGACTAAGAATAAAAGTGAAATTGAGAAACATTATAAAAGATATATCTTAGAAAGCAAATCTTAGGGTGCCAACCCACATAGAATGTGTTCCAAAAAGGGAGAACAAAGATATAAATAATAATAAAGAATAGCAGGGGAAAAAACCTCTTTGATAAAAAAAAAAATTGAGACAGCAAATCAAGAGTGCTTACCATATTCCAGCCATAGCAACATTTTTTTTTTTTAGATATGAGACAAGGAAAAAAAAGCAAAAATAAACTATTGGGACTTCATCAAAATAAAAACCTTCTGCACAGTGAAGGAAACAATCAACAACAACAACAAAAAGATAATCTATAAATGGGAGAAGATATATGCAAATGACACATCTGATAAAGGGCTAGTATCCAAAAATATATAAAGAACTTAAACAACTCAACATCCAAAACCAAAAAAATCCAATTAAAAATCAGCAAAAGATTAATGAATAGACATTTTTCCAAAGAAGACAATCAGATGGCCAACAGAAACATGAAAGGGATGCTGAACATCACTCATCATCAGGGAAATGCAAATCAAAACCACAATGAGATATCAACTCACACCTGTCAGAATGGCTAAGCTCAAGAACACAAGAAACAAGTAGTGTTGGCAAGAATGCGGAGAAAAAGGAACACTCGTGTGCTGTCAGTGGGAATGCAAACTGGTGCAGCCACTGTGGAAAATAATATGGATGTTCATCAAAAAATTAAACATAATACTACTCTATGATCCAGTAATTCCATTAGTGCATATTTACCCAAAGAATATGAAAACACCAATTTGAAAAGTTATCTGCATCCCTGTGTTCATTGTAGCATTATTTATAATAGCCAAAGTATGGAAGCAGACCAAGTGTCCATCAATAAATGAGTGGATAAAGAAGATATGACATATCATATATGATATATATGTGATATATATCACATTATTTGTATATAATGGTATACTACTCAGCCATAAAAAAGAATGAGATCTTGCCATTTGCAACAATATAGATGGATCTAGAAGGTATAATGCTAAATGAAATAAGCCAGTCAGAGAAAGACAAAAACCATGGGATTTCACTCATATGTGGAATTTAAGAAACAAAACAAATGAACAAAGGAGAAAAGAGACAAAAAAAATAGACTCTTAAATATAGAGAATAAACTGATGGCTACTGGGGGGCGGTGAATGGGGGGCATGGGTGAAATAAAAAAAAGGAGTGCTTACTATATTTCAAATAAAATTAATATGGAAAGACTGTGGCACATAAAAACAACTTGGTGGATTTTTTTTTATTTCCTGAGATCTAGGAAAAATACTAGAAGCATTAAAAATACAAACTGTTAAACACATTACTAACAACAAAATACAATGTTAGATAAAAAAATTCTTCAAATTTAAAAATCAGTTGATTCTGTAGAGCCTTCAGAAAAAAAGTAGCTAGTCATGAATTCTATAGGGAAGACAGTGAAACGACATGTTTATATAAGGGAGAATCCACAAATTCTCCTCCTACTCTTCCTATGCTTTAATATGAAACTACTCAAAACACTCAAAGAGCACATCACTTAGACATTAGTCAAAGAACTCAAAAATACAGAAGTTGTGACTGGAAAGAATTGATGTTAAGCTCTGAAACCAGATACACCTAAACAATTAATTTTCTCTTGGCCACAAAATGAAATGACAACAAAAATTTTGAAAAAGATATGTTCATAGCTTTTGTAATCCAGGGTCAAGTAAAGAAGTGTGAGAAAGGCATGGGAGAAGTTCTCAATTTTCATAAAGAAGTGTAAAATAAAGATGTTACACTATTGTCGGGTAGAGGAATTCAGTTAGATCCTCAATTCATACCATACACTAAATGATGGATCTCAAAAAATAGAAATATATAACATGGTTTTGGAAGAGAACACTTAATGACATAAATATAGACCTTAGCAAGTAGAAAACCATGACTCACTAAAGGAAATATTTCATAGAATATTTAAAAATCTAACCTCTTAAAGTTACCATATAAATTACACGTGCGTACATCTCAAATCCCAAAGTGTGTGTGTGTGTGCACGTGCGCGTGTGTGTTTTAGAAGAATAGGAGTGAAGACTGAAATGTTTTTTTGAAGTTCATTTGGGGGGTGCCTGGGTGGCTCAGTCGTTAAGCGTCTGCCTTCAGCTCAGGTCATGATCCCAGGGTCCTGGGATGGAGCCCCGCATCGGGGGGAAGCCTGCTTCTCCCTCTCCCACTACCCCTGCTTGTGTTCCTTCTCTCTCTGTCTCTCTCTCTGTCAAATAAATAAATAAAATCTTTAAAAAAATAAAATAAAGTTCATTTGGAAGAATGCTGGGCAGATTAGCCAAGAAAATTATGAAAAAGAAGCAAGGATATGAGGGTGTGGCTTAATATATATTAAAACTTATTGTGAACAATTTTTCTTGGCCCACATATACATTTGAAATAAATAATTTCAGTATCTTCAAATTTCATCCTTGAGAAAATATATAGCTGCATTGTAATACCTAACAGGGTGACTTGCACATAGTAGTGCTTAATAAATATTGCTGGGTGAATTCCTGTATAATGTAGATGATTTTGTTTTATCTGATGAGCTAAATTTAGTGTATGAATTTCTGAGTAAAATATTAATATAAATGAATTATCTGCTTCTTTTGTACTTTAATTAAGCAAGTCATATCATTTTGTGCAATTATTGAAGACCGTCAAAATAACCTGCTATTCTTCACTTGTATTTCAAGTGTAATTGAATAATGACTGGACTTTTAAAAATATTTACTAAACTATTTCATGATTATAAATATTTCTATCATATGATTTTTTCCAAAGCAAATTAATTCTTTAAATCTATTTACTAATGGAAAAGGTAAAAAGAAATTAATCCATATCTTTCTATTAATAATACAATTTTGTGAAATTTTTCCTAATTTTTAATCTTTGATGCCTTCAATATCCTCTATCAACTCAATTGTTATGTAATAGTTTAATTGTGGTTATTTAAAAATATGAACACAAATTGTTCGATAACCCTCCCTTCAGAAGATGGAGCCAAATTCTTTCCACTTAGTATGGGCTTGGATTTAGTGACTCACTTCTAGAGATTAGAATGTGACAGAAGTGATGAGGTGGAATTATGTCATAAAGACAGTGTAGGATCCTCTTTGCTATCTCTCGAATCATTTGCTCAGGGAAGAAGTCACCTGTCACATTAGGAGGACACTTAAGAGTTCTATGGAGAGAGGAGCCCGGGTGGCTTAGGTGGTTAAGCTTCTGACTCTTGATTTTGGCTCAGGTCATGATCTCAGGGTTCTGAGAGTGAGCCCCAAGTCAGGCTCTGTGCTGGGTGTAGAGCCTGCTCAAGATTCTCTCTCTCCCTCTCCCCCTCTGCGCTCCTGTCCCCTCACCCTCCCTCCCGCTCACATGCTCAGGCTCTCTCTCTTTAAAAAAAAAAAAAAAAAAAAAAAAGAGTTCTATGGAGAGCTCTATGTGGCAAGGAATTAAGACCTCCTGACAGCAAACCATCAAGAAAAGGAGGCATTCTTTCCACAATTAGCTGAGTGAGTTATCTTGGAAGTGAATCCTCCAGTCCCAGTCAAACCCATTAAGTCTAAAATAACTGTACCTCAAATTGAAGTCTTGACAGCAACTTCATGAGAGACCCAGACTCCCCAGTGGATGCCTGAAACTGTGATAGTACCAAACCCCATATATACTGTTTTCTTCCTATACATACATTCTTATGATAAAGTTTAATTTAGAAATTAAGCACAGCAAGAGATTAACAATAATAATTAATAATAAAACAGAACAATTATAACAATATACTATAATAAAAGTTTTGTGAATGTGGTCTCTCTCTCTCTCAGAATATCTTACTGTCCGGTACTCACCCTTCTTCTTCTTGTGAGGATGTGAGGTGATAAAATGCCTACACGATGAGATAAAATAAATGACATAGGCATTATGAAGAAGCATCAGGCTACTATTGGTCTTCTGACTACACTTCGGAAGGAGGATCATCTGCTTCTGGCCTGCAGTTTACTGTAGGAAACTGAAAAGCAAAGGAAACTGAAAACCTGGGAAAGAGAAACCATAGATTAGGAGACACTACTCTACTGTCTCCTGTCTGAGCCGCTTACAGTGGTCTACTCAGTAGAGGAGGCTTCCACCTTTGCCCCGTACAGAAGTCACTCTGGTCCTTCAAAAACATCATTAGGGTCACCTCATTCTTCTCCTCTTAAAAGATCTAAATCCTTGTCCATCCCCGACAAAATCCTGCCAAATTTGTCCCCTATCCTATTTCAGCTCTCAGTGAGCCCTTGCTGACTACCTACCTTGTTTTCAGGACTTTACACTTAATTCTGCCTTGAAAATTTTTCTTCCAGTTATTCACACAGGGCTCATTCCTTCACTTCATTTAAGTCTGTTTAAAGATCTCTTCCTCAAAGTGGACATCCTTGACCAACCAGTCTAAAAAACACTGCCTCTATCACTGACTTGATTTTATTAAATATATAATATGTATCATTATTTGACGTTATATGTTTCATTATTTGACATGATTTATTTATCTATTAGTCATCTCCTAACTAGAACACGAGTTCTAACAATGCAAGGACTTTGGCTTATTTATCATTCTAACTTCACTGCTTAGAACATTAACTGTACAGAGGGTAGGTTCTCCATAAACATACTTTGCTTAAAGGACCATATAGATGAATCATTTTAATTATTAATTAATGGATAATTACTTGATATTTAGTATCCTGACAATTTTTCCTGTTATGAGCGATTATGTCATGAACATATGCATAAGTAAATATATATACCCTATATTTGTTTCCTAAGATTTAGAAGTCAAAAGATTATCATTTTTACGGTTTTTTAGACATATTGCTAAACAGCCCTCCAAGAAAAAGTTGTTATATTTTATGCCACTCTAGAAATGAATGACAGCTACTTTCTTCTCACATTGCATGACAATGTACACTTTCCCTTCTAAACATTGTCATTTAAATAGGGGAAAGATAGTTATTAAGTTTTCCTTTCTTCAATTACTGGAGGGCAGACATTTTTTCATATAACTATTATCCACTTGCATTTCTTTTTTTACAACTTGCCTCTTCATCTTCTTTGCTTATATTTCTACTGATATACCCTTACTCATTGCTAAGAGCTTTTTTACAATAAAGTGACTCATTGTCTTTATCATGTTAAAATGTAATTTTATTCCAGTTTGTGATTTTTCTTCCAATTTTGATTACTATGTTTTCCCCTTTTTATTTGCATATAGAAATTTAAATTTTATATGGTCAAATTGATTAGTCTTTCCATACATGGTTTTTGACTTTTCTGTCATTTAGAAAGTTTGCCAATTGACTATTTGAAAAATAATCACCTATTATTTTCTCCCAATATTCAATCTTTTTAAAAATAAAGAAAAAATACAATTTATTGCAGCTGGAATTTATGTGGGGGTGAGCTGTGAGGAGGGGCTGTTATTGTTTCCTCCCCTCAACTGGCTACCCAGCTGTCCTTTTTACTAATTCATCTTTTCTTCATTGATATTGATATGAAATTGTGAGACGTTATTGTTTTTATATTAAAAGTGCACACACACAGGTCTTTTTCTTCTTTTAAGAAACAAGTTTTGGACCTGAGCCAAATGTATCTTTAATTCAATCATTTCTAAGGAACAGAGAAATATTTTGTGTTGCCATGCTCAGCAATTAATTTGATATTAGTTGCCCAGTAATTTAGTATTAGTACTTGAGTAATACTAGATACACTTACTAAGGGAGAGACTCAATACAATTGCCTAAGCCACATATCAACCCAATGAATGAAGTTATCACTTTAAAGAAAGGGTCGCGTCTGGAAGATTAAGAATAGTGCGTCAAGATTCTCTTCTGAAAGCCCTCAGAATCCTGGGCGTCCAGTGAAGAAGGGACACAGGAAGAATCCATGGAAGCCTCGATCAGATCTAGGGAGAGCTACTTTGCCCAAAGAGCCCATGGAGCTCATGAAAACAGGTAGTAGAGGACTCTGTTCAGAAGTCCGCTTTATTGTCCAACTAGGGTCTCAATCTTGGACAGTATCACTGCGCTTTAAAGACTCTAGGTGATTTAGATGCACCAGAAAGAAAAAAAAAAGAAAAACTATTTACAATTGTTTTGTAGCCTTAGAAAAGCAAAATGCTGAATTCCTAAACCCTGAGAGTTTATATTCGCGGGGGAGCGGAGGGGAAGAGGAAGTTTTCTCCACCGACGGTCTTGCTTTTGCTGTCCATAGGTACCTTTGCGTTCACTGGGCAGAACCAGCTCTCTCAATAGATCCTAGCTAAAACTCTAGGTGCGGGAGGCAAAGCTAGAGAGACGTTACCAACACCCCTCAACTCTGACGTCTAATAGCTCCCTTGCAGCGGGCGAGACACTAGACCAGTGAGGAAAAGAGAAGACCTAGATCTGAGGCCTTTGGGTGCAGCTGGACATTTCTGGCTGAGATAGTGAGTCAGCTCCACCGACGCGTTAGGTCCCTCGATAAAACGTCTTTATTCGACCTCCGCTTATCCAGGCTGTCCCTCCCACCCCGGTTCCCTTGGCATCTCTTTGGTACAATGTTCCATTAACCCTACAGTCCTTTTCCCACCTCCTCCAAACAGCGGCTTGGCCCTAGGTTACCGCCGCGTCTCCTTAGCAACCCTCTCTCGCCAGACCGCCGGAAAAGGCTACGATCACGTGCTCGTCGAACTTCCGGGTTTGCAACGTGACTTCCGGTTGTCAGATTTCCCCGGACGCGGCGGGGGCCTGGAAGAAGCCGTGTGGCCGTAGGTCGCGGTGGCCCCGGCGGTGGTGAGCTCCGGGTGGGCTCGCGTCATCCTACCCCGTCTGCGATGCATCCGCGGCGCCCGGACGGATTCGACGGCTTGGGCTATCGGGGCGGTGCCCGGGATGAGCAGGGTTTTGGCGGCGCTTTCCCTGCAAGGTCCTTCACCTCCGCGTCGGACCTGAGCCACTGGGTGACCACCCCCCCAGACATCCCCGGTAGCCGCAACCTGCACTGGGGCGAAAAGAGCCCGCCCTACGGCGTGCCCGGCCCCTCCACCCCGCTCGAGGGCCCCGCGGAGGAACCGTTTCCCGGCGGCGGCGGCGGCGGCGTGCCGGGGCAGAGCACCGGTGAGGGACTTGGGTGCGAGACAGGGGTGGGTGGGGTGGCGGAGCCGCGGCTCGCGGCCTGCAAACCGCGGAAGCCTCGCGGAGGGTCCCGCCTCCGGTGCCGCTGGACCTATCGCGCGCCACACCCTCTGCCCTCTTTCGTCCTCTGCCCCTGCAGCGGGCCCGCTCCCTCCCCTCTCCCTCTCCCAAACCTTTCCTCGGGATCACCTCCGGAAAAGACACCTGCCTTAGCGCTGGGCTGCGTGGTAGGAGTTTCGAAGGGTTTGGTGTATTACATCCCATGGCCTAAATCAAGAAAGAAGGAAAGTGGATTATTTACTGTTTATTGGGAAGAATTATGTGAACAATACCTAGTTCACTGACACCTTTATTGCCTTGAATTAATAATGGTAGCTTTGTGTTCCCCATTGGCAGGCTTGGGCTCAAACCTGGCTCTACCACTCTCAAAAGCTGAGACATTTTCTTAACCTCTGTGAGCCTTCCGTTTTCTCACCTTTAAGGTGGATAGAAGAATAATTTATAGAGTTTATTAAGTGTTAAATAAAACGAGGTGTAAGTAATGCTTAGTACAGTATGGAGCACATAGTAAGCTAAAAAATACATTTCCTTCCTTTTCTCCTAATTATAGGAATTGTGTCTGTTTTCTAGTTTCTCAAACTACCCCTCTATTTTCCCATCTCCTGCTTTCCTATTTCTTACCTAAAAACTCCACTAAGGAGTAAAAAACACAGACAATTTCAAGACTTTGGAATCAAGACATAATTATTCTCTGTAGGATGTCAGAAGACTTGTATTTTAATTGCAACACTGTGATCTAAATATTCTCAACTTTTTTATTCATAAAATGGAAATATCACTGCCTCTTCTCATTTTGAAATCATTAGAATGATAGACTAGACTGTTAAATACTAAGTATATTCTAGATATGTTCATTCTCATTTCTTTATTTTGACTTGGAAGTACAATAATTTTTATTTGATTTGAGCTAACTGGGAGGAATAGACTTTAAATATCACCTAAGAGCAAATGAGGATGTGGAGGAACATCTTACTTACACAGTGTCATACAGTTTGCTTTTTCACCCTCTCTAGTTTTCTTTCTGTAGGTCCCAAAAGAGTACTGGAAAGTTATAAAATAATTCAGATGCATAATATGGTTGGTACCACAGTTAACTTCTTAGTAAAGCTGATATTTTTATCTTTTTATAATTTATGCTTTAATGGTTAAAATGAGGAGGAACTCTTAATAAAACCGGGGGGGGGCTTGTTTTGCAGCAGTTAAGAGGCTGGCGATGGTAATTTTGCAAGGAGAATTGAAGACTGAGAGACTTAGACAGTTAACTTACACAGTTAATAAACCTTTCTAATGCTTTCCAGAAAATACCAGCAGCATATTTTCTGTTAATATTGGGATGATCAGTACACGCAAAAAGGGAAACGCTGAAAGGAGGAAAGTATCTTAATTGGCAAAAGAAGCTTCTATCTGGCTTGTACATTTTTCAAGGCAAGAGTTAACAAAATAGTTTCCCCAAAGACATGTTTACAAGGCCTTATTCTGACTGTAAGGAAATAGTGACAGCATTGCTTCATTTGAAAGAGCAGAGATGAGAGAGAGAAAAGTTATCCCTTGTGAATATTGTATTATAGTAGAAATTTAATGTCTGGTCCCCCGAGGTTGTGGTATTTCACCATCATGATTTTGAGATTTTTAGCCAAGGAGAAATTTTTTTGTTTGTTTTGACATATGCATAGGAATGTTTCCAGCTGTAAACTTTTCTAATAAGACAACAGAAATGCCATCAGCAGTAGCACATATGTACCCAATAGCCTCTCACAGGGATCTAACTAAGCAGTTATTCTCGAAATATTTAAAACTTGGGGGTGCCTGGGTGGCTCAGTCGTTAAGCATCTGCCTTCGCTCAGGTCATGATCCCAGGACCCTGGGATCAAGCCCCGCATCGGGCTCCCTGCTTGGCTGGAGGCCTGCTTCTCCCTCTCCCACTCCCCCTGCTTGTGTTCCCTCTCTTGCTGTCTCTCTCTCTGTCCAATAAATAAAATCTTTTAAAAAAATAAATAGATATTTAAAACTTGGCAAGAGAGAAGACGAGAGCCTCATTTAACCATTTTGATTACCCTAAGTACTCTTTCAATTTAATAATTTTGAGGTGTCTTACTTGCAACTGTTGGTTTAACATAGATGCTTTTCACCAATAACAACAAATGACTAATTTTACAAGATAGGAGGTGAAGTTGTTGGTATAATACCAGTCAGAGCCTTCTATCGAAAAAAATTTAAATTGTTTGTAGTTAGAAGTTGAAAAATGGTAATCCTTAGATTCTACCTGCAGACATGTTTGATTTTGCCCGCACAGTGTTGTAATGCTTTTTAAAATAGCTGCCAGTATTTTAAAATTGGAAGATATTATGTAAAAATGACAATATCTCTTGAGAAAAATAACAGTTTAGAAACCCTCGTCCCACAGTCCCACATGTCAACAGTGAATTGGAGCTGAGAGCAGGTCTGCCTTACAACTTCCCACAACTTCCCTGGCCCATATGAGAATTTGACTTTGGGACCTAGAATTTAAATAAATATCATGTTAATAAAAGAAAAAAATATTTTACAGTAAACCTAAATATTGGTTATAAGTAATCTTATTTCTTCTGTTTTAGAGCAGTTGAATAGATTTGCTGGATTTGGTATTGGCCTTGCAAGGTAATGTTTTTTTCTAAAGATTTTTAATTTAAGTTTTTATTTAAAGTGTTTTATCAGTGTGTTTTAATGTAAAATGTTAAATGATTAGTATTGCTTCCTTTAGATTGAGTCTTTGGAGCAGTAGATTAAATGTTGAATACTATTTTGCAGAAAAAGTTATTTAAAATCTATAACTTGATTTTTTTCAAGTAAGGACAGAGAATAGTCATTCAATTTTATAATGACAAAATAATTTTGTAAGTTATATTTAAACAACTTTCATGTGTCTATCCAAAAAATCTGATCTAATCTCCCCCTCCAAGAGAAAATAATTTTGCATTGAACCTTTCCCTAAACATTCTAATTATAATATGATATTTAGCAACATAGAGTCTGGGTTTTGCTTACAATCAGCATTTAATGAACACTATTTTTTTTTATTTTAAATGATCATTTCGTGGAAGAAGAACCTCCAATCTTGATTATGTGATCTCTAGTGGATGTTATTTCAAATACATCAGAATTGCACAAAGGGTTACATTGCATTGCCAGGATAACTCATTATTTTAAAATTTTAATTAAAAAAAATCTTATTTGCATAATTAAACCTGAAAGTGTTAATGTAAGTAGGAACAAAATTGTGTTTTAAGATTTTCCTTCTGCTAGAGTAATTTCTCTTTAGCCTCACTGTTTATACTTCAAGCTGTTGTTCATTTGATATATTATTTATATGTGTGTGTGTGTGTGTGCGCGCTACATGCACTCACGCTCGTGCATCTGTCGCTGTTAGTCTGTAAGCCCACAGTTGTAATTATTTTGTAGGGAATGCTTTCAGAAGAAATATTTGATACCTAAAATAGTAGTCAGTTAATATTTATTAAAATCCCTGTAACTTAAATGTACATCAAAACTAAAATTTATAGAAGGTGGTTCATGAAGGAACTGATGATAGGAACTTTGTTCATAGGACATCTTCTGAAAGAAATGGAAAGGAGATTTAAGTTGTCTAGGAAAAGAGTTTCCCGTATCAGGCATATGCAGATGTAGTTTCATCTTTAGACTATATGTATTACTATTTTATGTTATTTCCCTTGCTTACCAGTTTGCAGATCTGGCTTTAATTCTTTTCATATTGAATTTTGTTATTGGTAGAATGATTTGCAAACATGTCCAGACAATTTTTTGGTTTTTTACTATTAGAATGGGAAACATAAAATAGTGCATGATTCTTCAAGCAAGAATAATTTCAGATACATATATGTTGTAATTTAAGTTTTGGCTATTATATGTTTATGCATGTATATATATACACACCAAAAAAATTATATATAAAGTTAGTTCATATATTATTATATATATATATAAATTATTCTTTTATAGTCTCTTTACAGAAAATGTACTGGCACATCCTTGCATTGTTCTACGCCGCCAATGTCAGGTAAATGAACTTTTCTGTGACCTTCTAAACAATAATCCTGACTCGGATTTAAAATACAGAACTCAGATAAATGGCTGAAACTGTGTAACCATTATTGCATGTGAAATGTACCAGAATCTGCAATATATAAGTCTCAAACTTTTGGTCTTGAAAACTCTTTAAGTGGTAAAAATTGGTTTTGAAAGAAGGTCTAAACTTATACACATAATGTATTAAAAATTGAGTATTTTATATCTTTTCAGATAATTGGCAGATTTTCTTCTTTGTTACTATACCAAAACTTAATAAGTAGTAATACATTAAAGGTTATTTGCAATGAGAAATCTCAAAACATGTGACTTAACTTCTTATACTCTGTTACATTAAAATCTTTTGATCTATACTGTATGTCAAATGGATTTTTTTATCCATGTATGATTCTGTAACATCATGTGTTGATTATTTGAAGAATACTGGGACACCTAGGTAGCTCAGTCAGTTAGGTGTCTGCCTTGGGCTCAGGTCATGATGTCCCCTGGAATCAAGTCCCACACTGGGCTCCTTGCTCAGCAGGGAGCCTGCTTTTCGCTCTGCCTGCCACTCGCCTTGCTTGTGCTAGCTCTCTCTCTCTCTCTGACAAATAAATAAATCTTAAAAAAAAAAAAAAGAAATATATTGATTTACTGAGTTCTGTAGATCTTCTAAATGTTAAGACATTTGATTATACAATATTTTAAAAAATTGTCATTAAATCACTACCAATCCCACCAGAAAAGTGTTTCAGTATTGATAAGTTCTTCATGGTAGATGCAGTTTTTTCAGAATTCTAATTTTTGTTTGTAAAGTCAGATTTATCATTGGCATCACATAGTGCCAGTTTTTTTTTCCCTTTAATCAATAGGCTCACTTTGTTCATTTTTTTTTTTTTTTAAGATTTAGTTATTTATTTTAGAGAGTGAAAGAGAGTGGGGGGAGGGGCGGAGGGAGTGGAAAGAGAGAGACTTTCAAGCGGACTCCCTGCTGAGTGCAGAGTCCAATGTGGGGCTCAATCCCAGGACCCATGAGATGACCTGAGCTAAAATCTAGAGTCGAACGCTTAACCAACTGAGCCACCCAGACTTTCTCAAGTGTTAATAACTATAGTCTGGCAGTCAGTTTTTGCAGAAGAAATGGTGTTCCATGAAAAAAGTGGCTAGTTCAGCTTGCAACTCAATCAGACAAGTGCTTTTCCTCACAACAGCTATCTTCCATTGTGCAACACACAGAATATTAATTAGAAAGATGTATACTTAAGAATCAAGATTTTATAAAATTAATGTATTTTACTGTTTCACCAAGGACATTCTTCAGTGAAAGTAGCTTTTTCCTCCTTCCAAGTGAGTAGGATAAAGAATATCATATGTACAAAAATACAGTTTGCTGCCAACTGTCTTGATTCATGCTAAGGAGTTAGCAACTTTAGCCACCATTGTTTTATGCTATTATTGAAAATGTCAACACAATAAAAAAGACAAATGATGCCTTAGTATCATTAAGAAAATAATTTTAAACTTGTAGATCCCCTGAAAGGCCCTGGGTTAATTTGACAACACTGGTAAAAACTCCCATAATCTAACTTAATCTTCTTTGAAAATAGAGTTAGAAAAGATATAAATAATTACAAATTAAGCTGTTCATGCTTAGCACCAAAAAAAAAAATAGTCATTAAGAGCAAGGACAGTGTATATACCCTAGAACAGTGGATTTCAGACATATATTTTACAATGTGACAGTATCACATTGTGATCCAGTGTATCTATCTATATGAGTTACTTAAATGTTTTATGAAATAATGGCATTAGAATGTGTGATGCATTCTGATACTTTCTTTTTTGTTATTTTACTTAATAAGGGTTGGTTCTCACCCCCTTTACTGATTTCATAATTTACCAATTGTTTATAGCTCACAATGTGAAAAATGCTTGGTATTGAGAGACATGAATCTCCTATTCCCGGAGTTCTTCAATGGTTCCTGTTTGTTCAATGGCATGAATGTTTTGCTACACCAAATGTAATTCTAGTGTTCATGGAAACATAAATATCAAACAGCATGGCCTTCTTTATTATATATTCTGCATTACTGTGTATATTGTGCATTGGTTTTCTGTGTTGTATATACATACAACCATATATCCCGTACTTTTAATAAGTTATTTAAATGTATTTTTAATAGTAGTAAATTTGTTTATGAGTAATTTCTGATGACTTTAGAATTGAACTTTTGTTTATGCTGTGACTCCTTTGTATATCTTTCAATGGCCTTGTTATTTCTTGATAAAACGATAACAAAAAATAATTACAACATAATATCTTTTATAGGTTAATTATCATGCTCGGCATTACCATCTCACTCCATTTACAGTCATCAATATTATGTACAGCTTCAACAAAACTCAGGTGAGAATTAGTCTGTAGGTTCTGTTAAAATTATTTATAGCATAAGTACCATTTGGTCTTAGTAGTAATTAAAGCAAGAGCAATTCCTTTTAATTTAGTTAATAAAAATATTTTAACGCTTGTTCTAAAACTAATGTAACATGGTAATGACATTTTTTGATGTCACTGAATAATCAATGTATTCACATCTTTGCCAGAATTAATTAAATATCAGGGATATTTAATCAATATTAGAGATTTAGTTAAAGTAGGCCACTCGACAAATAATAAAATGATAGGAATTAATGTAGTTGTAGTTCTGTACTAAAATGTCTTACAATAATGCCTTATTGGAAAATATCAGTAAATTTAATATCAAATTTTATTAAGACCTTTTCTGTGTTTCTTATTTAGGCATTAATAGCAATAACAATAAATTTTGTTCATTTTAGGGACCAAGGGCCCTTTGGAAAGGAATGGGAAGTACATTTATTGTCCAGGGAGTCACACTTGGAGCAGAGGGAATAATAAGTGAATTCACACCTTTACCAAGGTACCTTCTTGGCATCTTTTCAATATTAGCTTTGTATTAAATTTTAACAAAATATGATAGTTTCTAAAAATACCGTGACTTTGAAAACTTGCCTGACGTAGCTAAGAGAAGAAACAGAGACTAAAATTAGTTATATTTTATTGAATTAGTGTGTGATAAAGAAAATGCTTCCTGGCCTAGTATCTATTGAGATAGGTCTTTCAGCTCCTACTGCTATGTTTCAGCAACTGTCTACTAAGGAACAAATATGAGTTGGGTGAAGGAGGCACATGTAAGCAAATTATAGTAGTGCATCAAGATTAGTGCTATAGTTAAACAAACCCCTTTCAGTGCCCAGAGGACACTTTGCATGAAGTTATTGGCAAAGGTTTCAAAAAAGAACTGAAATTTGAGCTATATCTTGAATTATGAGTAGGAATTGACTTGGCAGAGAAGGAGAGCATTCCAAGTAGAAGTGACAGCATGCCCAATTTTATGGCGATTGGAAGGTCTGGGTACTAAATGTCTTGTGCTTGGAATATTGGGCATTTATGGAGTGGAATAATAGAAAAAGAGGCTGAGATGCTAGACTGAAGCATGGTCATGCGTCTGTAAGGGACTTGGGTTTATTCTCTATGGAGTTGGGAATCTAAGGTGTTTGTTTCAATATATAGGTTCTTTGATCAAGGATTTACTCAAGTGGCAGTGTAAAATAAAAAATTAGACAGTTCTAGCCAGAGACTTGTGGAGAACTGTTATAATAATCTAGGCCAGATTGAAAGGGATCCGAAGTGTGGGATAGAACAGAAAGGGATAGACATTTCTGAAATCTAACAAATAATTGGTGATAGATTGGGGATCAGGGGATGGGAGAGAATTTTCATCAGTGATAGATTTCTAGACTGGAGAGTACAAGAAGAAGAATAAGTTGGAGTGGGAAAGAAGATAAGGAATTTAACTTTCAATAGATAAAATTTGAGTTTCCTGCAGGACATCTAGGAGGACATGTCTAATATGTGGTTGGCACCATGGATTGGGGGGTCTTAGAAAAAATTTGAAGCTGGAGACATAGCCTTGAATGTTCCGGCATAAAAGTAGCAGTTGAAGCATTAGGATGGATGAATTTCCCTCAGGAGAAAGTGTACACTAAACGACAGAAAGTGGACCAAGGACAGTATCCTTGGTGATGTGTGAAGGCACATGTGTATGCCATGTGTGTATGTGGATGTGTATGAGGTAGGAGAGGTAGTTGAGGGCAGTTGTCAGAGATACAAAACCCATCAAACATAGTAGTAACCTAGGATAATAGTATCCTAGAAGCCAAGAGAAGAGAATTAGAATTGTAGATACATTTGGAGGGAGAGGGAAGAGAAATTGAGGAAACTTACTTCTGGGTCTGTTTTCTCTCTGAAATAGAATATAATGTCATTAGGTGAAAGAAGGATGAGCATTGGGGTCAAAGTAGAAAAGCATGAGAAGAATGATATACATTTGAGACAGTCACAGCTATGCATAACAGGAAGGGAACCTTACAAGGAGTATATATGAAAGGAACATTAATAGATAATAGTGGAAATCATAAATTTGTTTAGGTACTATTTGGCAGGACTCTGACTTTCTGTATCAATGCTATATTTCAGAGATAGCATCAAAGACTTTGAATGGTTTGTTAATCCAAAGTTGGTCCCCGGCAGAGTGAATTTTTTGGATTGACTAGGAAGTGAGGTAGTTGAAGGTACAGCCACCAGTGTCTCAATCTTGGGATTCAGTCCTTACAGGGAATGAAATGAAGGAAGGAAAGACTGAAGTCAGGCTTTTTGCCAATGCGATTGCTCTCAAAGGACCTCATAGTCAGAGTTCTTTAACACAGCCTTACTAAATGTTAAAATCAAAACATTTGGCCAGCTAAAAGTTTCCCCTCTCATACTTAAAAAATCTGAATTTCTGCCCTTGGCTAACTTCATTCACCCTATGGCTTTTTATTTCATAGGATAAGATCAGAGGTTAGTACTTGTCGTCAAATGTTTGTAAAATTCTCCCACAAACACAAAATTTTATAAAAATTTAATAAAATTCAGGAATTTCTATATAATGAAGTGTAAAGAATTCTGTAAATTTGCAGTCAGATTACTATTGGTCCTGGCTGTACCACTTTTTACTTCTGGGATTTCAGACGGGTCATGCTATTTTTTTAACACAGAGATGAAGTAGTAGTAGTAACTTTAAAGTAGTACTTTAAAGTAGTAACTTTAACTTAAGATTGAAGGGAAAGACAAAGAGGAATGGGAAGGCACAAAATTTCATTAAATTTTATTACCTTCCTTACTCTATGGACCTATAGATATGTCAATTGTATGGGTATATATTTTCTCTTGGTCATTTTGGGTCTTATTAAAGAAGGCACAAAAGGCTATCTTTGTTGTATTCTACTTGTATAATTTTTCAGATAAATCCCACTCATTAATTCACTTCCTGAGTACCTACTATGTGCTAGATCCTGTGCTGGAAATCATGTATACAATGAGGAGAAGAAGCAAAAGGTACCTGTGACCATGAAACTTAGAAGCCAGTATAAGGGACATACATTAAGTAAAATAATCCCATTAATGAATAAATAATTACAAATTGAAGGAAAAGAAAAGATTCTGTGAGATTATTAAAGGGTTAGGAACAGTGTCCCTAATAAAATAATATTTAAGCTGACATCTGGTGATTAGGCTCAGACCAGTTTGTGTGAAGACAGTGTTGCAAGGGTAACTTGGGACTTGGAGAATTCAGGTAACTGAGAGAAGGCTCATATGGCTGAATCTCAGAGAGCAAGAGGGAGAGCATGTGACAGAATGCTGAAGAGATAGGTGAGAGCCAGGTTGATGCATGGCCTTGTAGGCCACTTTGAAGATACTGAACAGGGGATGACGTGATCAGATTCATGTTTTTTAAAGAGTCATTGTAAATGGAGATGAGAAGATTGCAGGAGGACCAAAGTGTCTAAGAGGACACATGTTCATACGCTATAATAGTCATCTAGGCGACAAGTAATGGTAGCTAGGACCAGGGTGGCATCTCTTGAGATGGATCTAAGTGGACTCTTTTGAAATGTATTTAGGTAAAACTGATGGTATTTAGTGATGGACTAGGGATGGTGGATGATTGAGGAGGAGCTGTTGTGGAGGCTCAGACCAGGTTGTGTGAAGACAAACTGGATTTTGGCTTATGTAACTAGATGTCAAATAAAGCCATTCTCTGAAGTACAGTGTAAACTTTTTTAAAAAATCTGTTTTTGGGCAGGGTTGACCTTTTTTGGGGAAAAGCAAAGTCATAGCAGGCAAGGCAGCAAAGCAGTAACCCAAAGTGATTCACAAAAGTTACCACCTGAGGAGAATGAGCTTGGGGGTCTCCTAGACTGAGGTTCCTTAATTCCACAGCAATCACTAGGTAGAACAGGTGAGACAGTATGGATTCACCAATATTTAGATTTTTATATTCATTTTGATCACATCTGAGAGAAAAAGAGCAAGTCTGTAGTGCCCATGAAGTCACCAAGCTTAGAGTTTTACAGTATTACTACTTAAAAAAAAAAAAAAAAGTATATAACCCAAGATCATCATCTGTGATCTCTTTCTTTATCTAGTGCCCAGGTCCCTCCCCAGTCCTTCCCCAAGTCTTCTCCCAGGTAGAGTGAGTGAGACTATGTATACCCTTTACTTTCATATGTCATTTCTCATATTAACATAAGGAGAACCTGTAGTCAAGGCTACCTGTCTATTTCAGTCTCTCACAAAACCCATTTGGTTGACCTTCAACTTCATTTGATGCACCTCACATTTGTAGTTGTACCAATATAAACATCTTACGGTTTCTCCTCATGTTGTCTTGTTTTTCCTAACTGCTCTTCTGAATTCACTGACTTTGAACATATTCTATTTTAAACACAATGAAATCTTTCTCCAGTTCAGTAGATTTCCTTTCTGATTAATAGTTACTAAGTAGGGACCACTAAAAGAGTCTGAGAGTAGGAAAGAAAGATCATTTGCTTGATTTTGGACAAGTTCATTTTTAGATGAGCTTTGCCATGTCCAGGTAGAGTTGTCACAAGACAGATGATATACATGGTTGACATACAGAGAAATCTAAACTGAAGCTAATGGATTTGGGAGGTTTTGAAAGCATCATCTTGGATAATACTGCATCAGGAAGGAACATAACATAAAGTAAGAAGAGGGCCTGAGCCTTTAGGAAACCTAGAATAGGTGGCTGGGTTAAGAAAATCCTCCTACAAAGGAGTCAAAAGTAGAGACTAGAGGGGAGGGGGACAATCCAGAAGAGTATGGGATAGTGGAATACAAGGGCAGAGAAGCTGAGGGCGTGATGGCTGTTGAAGGGGAAATAAGGTATATCCAGCTCCCAGTGCTCATCACAAGTGCCTTCCTTAATACCCAGCACCCACTGAACCCATCCCTCTGCCCACCTTCCCTCCAGTAACCCTCAGACTTAAAAATGTCCATTGGATATAGACATAGAGGTCATGGGGACCTTGGCAAGAGTTGTTTTTTAGAAAATTGGGGTAGAAGCCAATTTGGAGTGGGTTCAGAGGTGAATGAGCAGTTAGGACATGGAAATAGCAAGTTTAGAAAGTTGGCTCTGCAGAGGAAAGCTGAAGAGAAGTAGCTGGAAGATGGGTTTGGTTGAGGGAATATTTTTTTAGGAGGGCAGCTATCTGAACATGTGAAAATGGGAGATAATGATAAGTAAAGACTGTTTAAAAATAGAGTTACTTAAAAATTCTATTGCTTTTTTGTGTATTGATTATGCATGGGAGCATGTATATCAATCTGTCAAATAGAGAACTATTTTAAGAAAAAGCAGGTCATTTCTCTTAAATTTGTTGTTCTTTTTCAAGGACAGGTTTTGCTTGTGAAAATAGTTAAATATATTTACCCGTCTTTTAGTATTTGATAAATATGAAGAGGTTTGATCACAAGTAGATTTTTATACTACTCTCTTCCCTAAAGCATTTCTGTGTGCTAATTGAAATTTCTAGAGCTGTGGCAGTAAGTTTTACCCACAGATAGAGATACAAGGAAGAGAGTCTCATTTTTTTTTAAACGATTCTAAATTTCATTTTCCCACTTTGAATAATCTTACTGCTACTAAGAATTGGCAGTAGTAATTAGTATTGTATTCAAAGGCAAAGTTACCCAGTCCTTACAGAAATACTGATCACAGACCATTTGTCTCTAATGTTAATGATGATTTCATCCTTAAAATCACTGTCATAATGCCCTGTGATAATACTCTCTGGGGCCTTGATAAGAGTAACAGCAGTACCCAGATGATTTGCAAATCATGTAGCATATATTGTTTTAGAATCAGAAAGTCACTGTCAAAAAGATGGGAAGCCTAATCTTTTTTATACTTTTCATCCAAATCATTGGTGGTCATTTCAGCTATATTTTTCTGTGGTTGTTCAGGCCTAAAATAGTAGTCTTAGTATTAATTTAATCAGAATGTGACCCCGAAGGCTCTCTAAGGTCTTAATTGATTACAGGTGGTTGCTCTGTTGTCTGAAAGTTTCTCTGCAGATCTTTCATTCTCTTAGAAAGTCCGCATACCACCCATGTTGTAATTGTACTGAGTTTGTTTTTAGAGGACTTATTAGTGAGTATTTTTTGTACCTTTTTAGTAGAAAATAAATTTATTCCTTGCTTCCTTAGGTTTGTCATATTCTCTCATTTCAAATTGAAGATGCTTCCTCAGCTTCCTGCCGGGGCCGTGGTGCACTTCACATTTCCCTCTCGCTGCTCTTTGGCCTCTCTCTCCCTTCTCCGTCTTCTCCCGCCCCTTCCACCCCTCTCTCTGCCTTCTCAGTTTATTCTGCCTCCTCATTTACTTTCCCTTTTGCTCTCTCTCCATTCTCTTTTCTCCTTTCTGACTTCTCTCTTGGTACAACTTTCTCCTCTTGTGTTTCTGCAGCTTACCTCTCTTCTTTTTCTCCTCTCTTTTCTGGTTTCCGAGGGTGACCTCAGCAGCAGGAAGCACAGGGTGCAAGACCTTGGTCTCAGCCCTGGCGCTTTGCCTGTCACCTGAACATGTCCCTGTGGGTCTTCTGACCTTCCTTCTCTCCTAAGTAAAGCAGATTGGGCCATCCCTGCTCCGCTTACCTCACAGGATGCCGTCCGGTGTCAAATGGGATGAGAGGCAGTGCAGACAGGGGACACAGACTTCCAAGTCCCAGACACCAGGGTTGAGGACGCAGTTCCGCCACTAACTAGTTGTATGGCTTTGGGTACATTATGAACCCCTCTCTCAGCCTATTTCCTCATCTGTGAAATGGCGATAACAAAGTCATTGTTAGGGTTAGAAATAACTCCTGCAAAGCACTTTGCACCATGCCTGGCCTTGTAAGTGCTCAGAAAGATACCAGAATATAATAAAGGTTACACAGTTAACGTCATCATAATGAGGGAAGGCACTTTGGAAATTTGGTGCTACGCAAATGTCATGTGTCATTCATTCTGCATTACAGTTACTGAATTTTGTTTTGTTTTTAAATTCTTATCCTTTTTTATGCTTTTTCTTCCTTTATCCTATTCCTTGTTTCCCTTTCCCCTCCCCAACTATTCTTTCTTCCTCAACCCCTCATTTTTATATCTTCTTCTTGAAGTTTTCATGTTCCTCCTTTAAGTTTTAAGTTTTCCATAATTAGTGGTAGCTCTTCCTCTTCTGTCAGCCCCTTCTTTCAGCACACAGAAAAGCACTCAGTACGTTTTTTCTTTTTAAACCACCATAATTGTTTGAAGTGTGTCCCAGAAAAGAAAGTGTTCACCATTAGAATATATTTCTCCTATAGATTTTTTTTCTTAATTACAGTCGACTGATTACCTTTTTGAAAGTCGGGCTAATTCAAGATGTTGTAAATAACATGGCTTCTATTTTATCGAAATTTATTTTTTTAGGGAGATTTCACGTAAGTGGAATCCTAAACAAATAGGAGAACACCTTCTACTAAAATCGTAAGTATCAAAAGTGGCACTTACATTGAAAATTTGCATTAATTTTTATAGTGTTAGGACTGAAAAAAAATCTTAATACAGCAAAAAAAAAATTAGGCCAATAAAATATTTGTGGGACTAGAACTTCAAAAGACGGTTAACATAGAGTTTAGAAATAAAATCCTGAAATATATATGACCTTTAAAATAAATCTTTCTAATTTGAAAGGCTGAAATCACAACCTAATTTTCCTCTGTGTTCTTAGGAAGTTAGCAGAGGTCTTCAACTTGTTTAACCCGAATGCCAGAAAAATCATTTTATTATTAAGCAGAGACAAAACCTTATTTGTATAATGATGAGCAAACTCAAACCTTAGTGTTATTAAAATGTAGTCCTAAGGACACTTCGTGATTTTACGACACTGACCATTTTTGTAGATTAGAGTTTTACTCTTCACTTTTTAATTTTCTTTGAAGATTGTGAATTGGAAATCCCCCAGCTTGCTGGCTCCCTCTGTGGGACATTCCAGCACATTATTACTTAGTGATGTTCCATTCACCTTGAAAACTACTTCTTGCCAGGACCTGGCCCATAGGGTTAGGTAAGTCCCACCTTGATGTTATTTTAAATAACTATATTTTGCAGGCTTGCAAAGTTGTAATATTACTCTGGCTAAATAGTGGTGATAGGAAACAACTTTGCAAAGCTGTACAATATTGTTTTTTAATAATAAAAGGGGACTTCACTCATCATTGAAGATTGGTTTAGCTCTGCTGGGTGGGAAATCTGGGAATGGATAATGATAATCGATAGGATAATAGTAGAGCAGTATACTTATTCAAATGTCACTAAAAAAGGCAAACAGTGGAATGGATCCCTCATCCTAACTTTTAAATATCAGATTTATAGGCTATTATTAGCTATATGCAGGTAGACAACAAGGTTACATTAGCTATGTGCAGGTTGGACAGTGAATCATAACCAAGCCTACATTTTACTGGTTTAAAAATCCATTTTCTCTGCAGCCTTTCTCTGTGTTATTATTAATACTTAAATTTTATCACAAACTGTTGAATAAGGCATCTTACAATACAGGTCTTCAGAGTATCAGGCTATAGATATTAATAGTTGAAAACCTTAAATATATTCAGGCTTGAATATAAATTATGCTGATATATTAAAGTAGATATTCAAACTTTAGTGTAAGCATGTTGTTTCAGTATACTGATAAAACTGTTTAATTTCTACAGCCTCACTTACATGGTGGCAATGCCTTTTTATTCAGCAAGTCTAATTGAAACAGTACAGGTGAGCTACTTTTTATTGTCATTTTTTAGTTAAAAATATTTTTCTAAATATTCAGTATATTGATTTATATCAGATTCTGATTGTATACCAGAAAAATTTAAGACAGTATCCTTTTTTAAAATTTGTATCTCACAGATACCACAGATATCCCAAAGATTGTATACTAGGCACATTGCTGGTTGTGTATCTTTCCTTTGCAAACTTACTTCACACTTCTAGTTTTAATTTTTTTTATCCCTTCCATAGCCAGCTGTATTCTTCATTCAGCTATCTCAGAACCCAGCCAAGGACTTATCCTGAATACAAAGAATCTGTTTGGGTTTTTTTTTTTCCCCCCCAACTTTTTAAGCTGTTACATACAACTCAAATGCTTATGGCTTGTTGCCAGACAGTAAATTACTAATTACCTAAGCATAAAATAATGCTGGATAATCATCCCAGTAGTGAGCAAGTAGTCCCATAGGTAGTCTACGAAACAGCATTCTTTTTAAATATGCCTTGGGGCGCCTGGGTGGCTCAGTCAGTTAAGCGGCTGCCTTCAGCTCAGATCATGATTCCAGGCTCCTGGGATCAAGCCCCACATACACCGGGCTCCCTGCTCAGCAGGGAGACTGCTTCTCCCTCTGCCTCTGACCCTCCTCCCTGCTTGTGCTCTCTCTCTCTCTGTTTCAAATAAATAAATAGATAATTTTTAATAAATGATTTTAAATATGGCTTTTAAGGAATATTTGGTGCCATGGTGTGTTAAGTACTACGAAGCTAAAGCAATCTCGTTAGCATCTTAGTGTTCTACCATTTCTAACCACATGGTGGCGCTTTAAGTACAGAGTATTAATGTACTTCTTGCCATACCATTCCTACACTTAAAACTGTAAGATGAAGATAGTTTTAACTTCACATATACTCAAATCCAATTAATTGCACACCACCTATCTCCTGCCTCCAACACCAGATCCTCTAGCTTATTTCTTTTCTTCAGTACGTATGTGTTTCCTCTGTAAGACCTTAGGGGATTAGCCTTTGCTTTTCTAATTACTCTTTTCCACTTAGTTGCTTTTCTGGCCTTATTGCTGATTATTTATTTATTTATTTATTTATTTATAATTAACTTGAGTTAACTGAAGTTAATGTTTTGCTCTGCCAGTATCCTTTCCTCTCCCCTTGCATTTGGCATTGTGTCAAATGATACAACCTTTGTATAAGGCTGCAGTTTATGGAGTTACCACTCTGTGAGATATTCTCATTTGACAGATAAGGGGAAAAATAGCAGGAAGGTAGTTATTTAAAGAAAAAATAAGCAGTGTCATATAATGCAGAGAACAAGTTTTAGCTTTAGACAGACCCTTATCAAAATTACATTTCTCTACTTAAGTTTGATCGTGTGAGTAAACAAATGTCTTAACCTTTTAAATCTTAATTTTCTCATCCATAAGATGGGAATAGCATTTTAATAACAGTTATAAAAATTAGATGAGTTATTTATGTAAATTGCCCAGCTCACTATCAGTTAGTTTGGTTTTTTTACCCAATATCCAGCCCCTGTTTTTCCTTGCTCCAGATTCCACCTGCTGTCTCCTTTTGACCCTTTTGTCTATTTTCTAGAAGTCTTTCTATTACTTCTTAGAGTTTTTCTCTTTTGAGCATCTTCTTCTTTTAATAACCTCTTTGCCATCTCTTCCGCTGTCCTCCAAGGTGTAATCCTTGGCCCGCTCTGCTTTTTATCCTATATTAACCATCCTGAAGAACTCATTTACTCTTGTGAATCATTATAACTCTCATCTCTATGTGAATTAAATCATCTTCCCCTCAAACTCAACTCATAGAACAGTCTCATCTTATTACCCTGAAAATTAGCTTCCCTTTGAGCTGCTTCTCCTTTTCTGTTAGTGCTACTATTGATATCTGCCCCCAAAGACTCAAAAGTTTAGTTCTGATTTTTAGGAAAGTCTTGATTTTTATGTTTCTTTCATCCTTCATAACCAGTCAGTCATATGCCTTCTCAGTTGTAAATGCAGCAAGTATCTGAGATTTGTCTGTTTCTCCCCACTGATAGGCCATTCTCCTTTCTTTAGCACACGCTCAGCTTACTACGTTACCTTCTTTCTTCCTACTTCGTTCATGTTCAGTGGTTTTTTCCCCCTCTGGGAACTCAGATTTCCAAGAACACTTTTTCCCTTGAAAAATACACATTTATTTATAGATCTCCTGTAGGACGACTCCTGAAGCTCTTAAAAATGAGCTTACTGATGATCTGTTGTCTTCATTAAAAATCCATGATCTAGTTCCTGCATTTTAAAGTCACTCTCTACACTCACGCCATTGCTCTCGAGTTGCAATGTTTATATCCTTTTGCTGATCAAGAATCTGTGTTGACTCATAGTCCCTAATGTCAGTTGTAAAAAAAGGCAGGTATATTGTAGATGATAATGACTAACATTGAGTGAGTGTCTCTGGAAGCCAGGCCTGTTTTCATGTAATACTTGCAGCAACCCTGTGCATAAAAGGTAGGTGGGACTAATCCCATTTTTATAGAATGGTAAACTGACTCTTAGGAGAAGTAACTTGCCCAAGGTCACATAACCAGTAAGTAATTGGTGGAGGCAGGGTTTAAACCTGTGCTTAAGAACTCTCAGCACTGTACAACCTCTTTAGGTGTCCAGTAGCTGTTGCTTTTCAGAATGAGTTCTAAGGAGCTTCTTGAGGGTAGGGGAACCGGGTGTGTCCTGTCCACATCTTCCCCCATTTCCCTTCCCAGTAAGAATAGCTCCTAGCTTCACTGCTGTCTGTTAGGAAATTTCATTTAAAAAAAAGAATCTAAAAAAAAAATAAATAAAAAAAATTAAAAAAAGAATCTAGGGGCACTCAGGTCATGATCCTGGAGTCCCAGGATCGAGTTCCGCTTCCGGCTCCCTGCTCAGCAGGGAGTCTGCTTCTTCTCTGACCCTCCCCCCATCTCGTGCTCTCTCTCTCAAATAAATAAAATCTTAAAAAAAAAAAAAAAGGAATCTAATGCCTAGATAACATTTGAAGTGTGCAAGCCATTGATACTTTCTCTCAGTAGAACTAAATTAGGATTTAAAAGGGACCTAAAAAGAGTGCTTTCTTTGGGCACGGTAAGCAAGTGTTAACTTTTACCTGTTTCATCATTTTTATTTCAGAGTGAGATCATCCGTGATAACACTGGAATTTTGGAATGTGTAAAAGAAGGAATTGGAAGAGTGATTGGCCTCGGAGTGCCTCATAGCAAACGACTGCTCCCACTTCTTTCCTTGATCTTCCCTACGGTGCTGCACGGGGTTCTTCATTACATCATCAGCTCAGTCATTCAGAAGTTTGTCCTCCTAATTCTAAAGAGAAAGACTTACAGTAGCCGTCTAGCTGAGAGCACTAGTCCGGTGCAGAGTATGTTGGATGCTTATTTTCCAGAACTTATTGCTAACTTTGCTGCCAGTCTTTGCTCTGATGTTATACTTTACCCATTGGAAACAGTTCTGCACCGCCTTCACATTCAAGGAACACGCACAATCATTGACAATACAGACCTTGGCTATGAAGTGCTTCCCATTAACACACAGTACGAGGGAATGAGAGACTGTATCAATACCATAAGGCAGGAGGAAGGAGTGCTCGGTTTTTATAAGGGGTTTGGTGCTGTTATAATACAGTACACACTGCATGCAGCTGTTCTACAGATTACTAGAATTATTTACTCCACCCTTCTTCAGAATAGTGTTTGAGGTTGAAGTTCCTGGTTAGTCTAAAAGACATAATCTGGATACTTTGTTATGAAATTATGAGGGATAAAAGTGAAATACTGGGGGGAAAATGGATTAGAAAGCAAAACTGGTAGAAAAAGCCCATGCTCATTATATTGACTCTTCATTTTTTAAAAGGCATAGGTACATATTTTGGATGAAAAGGGTTCCAAACTTGAAACCTCCATGAAAGAAACACTCACGCATTGAATTCTAGCTAGTGTAGCACTCATGCTAAACTAAAAATGACCCTGGGCAGAAGGAAAAAATTGTCAGCAAACATAAAACAGAATTTCACAGAGCTGAATTTATTCCATCTGACTAATATTTATTAGAAGTTTATTTCACCTTCTAGATTGATACTGCTATATCATCCTTCATATAGTATATATAGTATCAGTATAGTTTAAGTAAATCAGCTATGTCATCAGTGATAAAGATGAGAAGGACTAGATTTGGCCATGTGTAAGCAGGACTTGAAGAGTTTTAAATTGCATTGTCCCTGTATAACTTTTTAATGGCTGTATATTTATTATATAAAGCCATTTATGTACACACATGAAACTCAAAATTTCCTTCATCTCTACAAATTTTCCACTCTGAGATCAGCTTATTCCATAAGATGAAGTCATGTACTTTCTGCTTGAATATCAGAACAAAACATTAAAAGACAAGGTACCCAAAGGATTTAAGGTAAACAGCATATTTGTCCATATCCAAACCCAGCATTTCAATGCCAGCAACTGAAAATTTGTCATATGTTTATAAAGCTTGATTTGCTTACCTGGATACGTGAATCATCAGGCTGTTTTTAGAGCCAGCCACTCCTTATATAGAATAGAAAATAATCATGACAACTATTACTATTTCCACATTTACAGATTGTGTCCTGAAAGGAATGTGACTTGCCTTATATTTCTGAACGACTTGTCTTAGAGGAGACACAAATTGAAATTCACGTGAAAATATGTGCCTCTCGCTTTCCATATAGTCGTCATTAAATAATGGCTTCAGTTTTTATTTTCTTCTAGTTTTTGTTTATAGTTTCATTCTCCAAACTAGATATACATAAAGGGAAAAACAAGTTTATCCTTATCACCTTTTATTTAAACTTGTTTGAATGAATAATGAAGAAAAAAATAAAAACCGTAAAGGAAGTTTGTCCTTGCTTTTTATGGATGAGGAAAAGAAGTAAATCTCAAAAATAATAAGCAAAAACATGGTTGTCAGTTTGTTTAAAAAAAAAAAAAATTCTGGGGCGCCTGGGTGGCTCAGTTGGTTAAGCGACTGCCTTCAGCTCAGGTCATGATCCTGGAGTCCCGGGATCGAGTCCCGCATCGGGCTACCTGCTCGGCGGGGAGCCTGCTTCTCCCTCTCCCGCTCCCCCCTCCTGTGCTCTTTGTCTCTCTCACTCTCTCTCAAATAAATAAATAAAATCTTTAAAAAAAAAAAAAAATTCTGCCTGTTCCTAAGTTGAAGTTGGTGGGTGAGGTTCTTTGTGTAATAAACTAATAAGTATTTGACTGCTCCATCATTAAACTTACTAGAATTTCATTTCCTCACAGGAGTGATCACAGTTTTGTTACAAACCATTTAGCACACTGAAGTGCAGTGATCTTGCACCAGTGCTGTCCATCCTAAAACTGAGATTTACCTGCTAAATGTCAGCGGAACAGTCACTTTTTGTGATTAATAGTTTTAGAACCAAAAGATGGTATCTAAAAGGTGTCAAACCATACGTAAATAGCAACTCTGTCTATGATCTCGGGTGGTATGTGTGTGGTTTTTAAAAATCACTAAAATACACGTTTTCCATTTTTAAATTCCACAAAGAGGGGAAAATAAAATTAAACACCACTGGTCACATGTATTTTCTGGTTAATCTTTTAGATCATGGTTTACTTTGCCCTACGCATAAGTTGTTTTCAATGCTTTTGAACTGCTAAGTAAATTTTTAGATGTTTATAATCTGTCCAACTTCCAATCATTTTTATTATAACCAAAGATTGTTTCAAATAAGAGTAAACTTCAGAAAATTTCAAGTTTCAGAAAATTTCTAGAAAAACAGAATCTGAATGGAATCAAGTATTTACTAATGAAAATCCATGAGATCCATCATGTAGTTAAAAATCAGTTACTTCAAGATTTTTGACAAAAATTAGTTTAAAGATTCAGTTATATAAATCTGTCTCATTATAGAATCATTACAAGATGGATAGTCTGAACCACACACAAGTAAGGTTGGTCTTTTGTCTCTTCAGAGACAGAATACAAATTAATATTAAAATTGGAGTGTGGCAAGTAAAATACTAATTATTCTTTACTGCCATTCCAAATTAGTTGAAGTATAAAAATCCTTAAGATTCAAGAACTTAGATGCTGGCCAAATATACTTAAATGAATTTAGAAAGGAATAAGTGTAATGCATATTAGGCACACTCTCCCTTTTAAAAATTGCTCTAGTTCCTTAGCATATATGTGCCAAAGTCAAATATCCATTGGCTACGTTTTTTAAGGTGATAATAGCTCAGAATATTTTTAATTCAGTATGATTAATAGTATCATGAATAAGATTCTATTAAAATGTTCCACAGGCCCAATGGTCCCCTTACATAAGCCAGCTTTTGACCATGGGGCTGAAGTGTGATTTGTCGCTTTACATTGTAGGATTTCTTTTTTTTTTTTTTTAAAGATTTTATTTATTTATTTGACAGAGAGAGACACAGAGAGAGAGGGAATACAAGCAGGGGGAATGGGAGAGGGAGAAGCAGGCTCCCCGCTGAGCTGGGAGCCCGATGTGGGGCTTGATGTGGGGCTCGATCCCAGGACCCTGGGATCATGACCTGAGCCAAAGGCAGACGCTTAACGACTGAGCCACCCAGGCGCCCCTACATTGTAGGATTTCTTTCATCTGAGTCAGTATGAAAGTGATTGAGTTAAAAACTGAAAAACCTGGTAAATACTAAGTATGTTAAGTGAATTTATGAATTTATTTAGTACATTTGCACATAAATTTCTTTTCCCTGAGCTACCCTTCTCTATTTATGAGCCCTTGAAAATATAACCCCTAGGATTTTAAAATTTATTGAAGCCTCCAAACTCCCAGCACTAGATGTTATATATATGAAACAGTAAAAACAAACTGATTTCAAAATGACCAAGGTTTGGGGGATCTGATAACTCAGCCAATGTTTTCAGGAACAACTGGAGAGTAAAGAAATCTCGCTCACTTTTGCAAACATGCCAGACTACTCACAGCTGTCTTTTTAGTACAGGCTTTGTTACAACTGCACAAAGCATTCACTTCACTGACTCGGCACGAATGCTTCAATATTTCTGTGTATTCATATACCTGCTCAGAAAATAAAACACACTGCTTTTGTTCTTTGCAACTGAGATTGTGGAGGATATTTGCCCTCAAGTTTGATTGCTTGAGCTTTTGGAACATGAAAGACTACTCTGCCAGCTCGTAAAAAGACAGGTTTGAATTAATTATTTTCAATAATATGTAAGCAAATAAAATCCCCTTGGTGGCAACTCACATTGCATTAGAATTTGAGTGATACTTCGGCATCTCTGTTTTCTCTTCTCTTTCAAATAATTGCACAGTTCTCTTGCTCTCTCTAATATAAACTGGGTGTGTAATGTCTTTCTTTTGAGTCCCTGAGTATCATTAATGAGATACCAAGTTGTATAGCAGAGTAACAAAACTTGTGATACTATGAGTCTTACACAATATTACCTCAGCTACAAGAGGTGTTTGTGTGTGTTTTTAAGTTGTTTTTGTCTAGTATTTTAAATGTTTTCAGCAAATTGTGTAATATGAAAAGGTTCAATAAAATGTTGAAATAAAAGCAAGTATTTTTTATGCTAGAGGACTACAGGGGCTCCTGGTAAAAGAGATGTTGTATTTTTGTAGGTAGAAATGAAGATCAGGAAATATATATGAAGTTAAACTTTTTTCCCCCACCATTTAAAACAGTCCTTCTGATGTAACTGTGATGTGGCTCACAAAACAAGTCACCTACTTTCTAAAATAAGGTTTCATGTGCATTATATTTTGTAAAAGTCTTCCACATTCCCGTATTTGCTCCTTACAACAGCCCTCAGGCATTTTCTGAGTAGTTTTGTTTAGGGAAGAAACAGGTAACAGGGAGGTTGTGACTTGTCCAGTGTTAAGTAACTAGGGGAATGATGACAGGAAGATGGCAATTAGGCAGTTCCAAACTTCTGTCTGTCCATAGAAACTTAGAAAAAAACAACCAGAAAGTCAGAACCAACTTTGTCAGAACTCTAGAAAACAAGTTTACAGCAACCAAGTGAATGCAGAATCAAGAAAAAAGGCAACTTAATGGTAGGAAAACTTCGTGGGGTTTTTACTTGCCTTTGGCCCAGCTGCCTTCCTGGCATCTGTGGTATTCCACGTGCCATTGTAGGACATGGTCCTTGGCTCTGGAAGGAATAGAGGAGACATTATTTGCAAGTGAGTGTGTTTATGTGTACTAACCTCTCTAGGGGCTACCTGAAAAACTAATGCAAAGTGCTCATCTGTTTTCCCTAACTGGAGCTCCACTCAGGCCAGAAAAATGGTAGGCATTGCTTGAATACATTGTAAGATGATCAGAAAAACCTCAGCCACTTAGGGCAAAGAATGACGGTCAGGACATGCAAGAGCCCATCTAAAGCCAGGGAGGAAAAGCCAGGAAGAGAGGAGTTGCTTTGGGGAATCGGTATTCAAAAGTCATCATGTGTATTAGGGAATTTAGAAAGCCACGCACATGCTCGGGACAGGATTCATGCTCAGAAGAGAACTGAGAAGAACCTCAGCGTTAACCACTAGCTGATCTTTAAGCTCAGTGCAAGCAGGAAGGAAGGGTGAGGCAGAGTTGTAAAGGACCTGGCTAGGGATTAAAGGGGTGCTCCAACACAGCCAGTCCACAAAGTAAAGCAACTAACTAAAGCCAGAAATCAAACCTAGTCTTATATCTAGTTCAGTGTCCCACCATAATGGGACCCCTCAAAGATGCTCTAATAATATCTGCTCTTCAGGAAAAGAATAATAGCTTACATTTTCAAGCACTTAGTATAATGGCCAGATCATTAATAACTTAAATGTGTTATCTCATTAATTCCCTACAGCAACTCATAAAATAGGTTTACAGTATCCTCATTTTATAAATGTAGGAACTGTAGCTGGGAGGTTAAAAGCTTTGTCTAACAGAGATGAAACATAGTAAGAAGAAGAGCTAGGATTGGGCCCAGGACTTGCTCAATTCTTGCCTCCTTGGCTGGTCACCAGGCCAAAGTTCGCCTTGCTTTAAATAGTGACATCCAACAGAAGGACCAAAGGACACCACTGTTCTAATTGATGAATTACTTCTCAGCTTAATCTGTCCTGGGTCTACAATGGAAGAACTCTTTGGGAGATCCTCCCAAATCCACACCGTTGGAAACATCTTCTCCCTTTCTCTTTGAGCATCCATAGCCTCCTAATTCTTTCTGTAACAGATGGACTTTCTACCTTGTAGTTCTATGTGAGCATCTCTTAAGTTCTCTAACTTTATACTAGACACCATATTTCCTCCCCCCACTCTCACTACACATACATAGACATAGACATAATAAATTACACAGACATAGTAGATGTTGAATGAATAAATGAATTATAAAATTGTGTACCCAACCTTGTCTATATATTTTGAAACATTCCTTTTTAGCTTAGAATTTCAACACAGAGTGACCTTTGGAAATCATCTTGACTAAAACTCTCATTTCACAAATGTGTAAATTGGGTCCTTGAGATGTTTAGTGACTTTACAAAGGTCACAGAATAACAGAGCTGGTGCTGTAACCCAGATCTTCTCAATCCCAGACTTGTCTATTTCTCCTATGTCACCTGCCTCTTCCATTCATCATCTCCTTCTTTCTAGCTACACATTACCTATACAAATATGTACCTGAAACTCAGCTCTGTGGCACTTGATAGACCCTACTTTCAAAAAATGTATATATGACTTGCACATTCCTTATCTTATTTGTTACTTTTTCATTCCATCTTTTGTCCCTGTCACTGGCTCCAATTTCTAAACCTCATCTTAGAATTTTCCTGACTCTTCTAAGGCCTTACTTTTTTGTGCCAAGGACATATATATCATGCACTACCATTGTTTCAGTTGACTTCTCAACATTCTTCTTTAGCCCTGATTTTTCTCTAAACTCCAAACACATATCTCTAATTATTTCATGCACTTTGGCACTTGTGTTCCTCACTATTGCCTCAAATTCAATATATTGAAAGCTAAATTCATTCTATTTTGCAAATTGGTTCCCTCCTCTTAATAATGTTAGCATTTTCCCAAACATAGGCAATCAATTTGAAATTATCTTCAATTTCTCCCCAGATATTTCATAGTCAATCAATTATCAAAGCCTATCAAAAAGATCATGGCTTGGAGCCTGGATCACCTGGCTTTGAATTCTGGTTCCATGGCATACTAATCGTCTCTCTCAGCCTCAGTTTCCTCCCCTGTGAAATGAAAATGAGGCCTATCTCACTGAAGTTCAAATGAAATTGTGTCTGTAAATAACCTGCAGTATTGAAAGTGTTCCCCTTTTCAATCTCCTTTTGACCTCTGGAGTTTAAGTTCTCATTATCTCACAAATGAATAATAGGTTTTCCCTATAGCCCTTACTCTTTGTAACTATCCTTTTATTGACATTGCTTCCCTGCTCAGTTGCTTTCATTAACCACCCAATGCCCTTAAAATTGGTTCCTACTACCTATCCATGTGCTTATGCCTGCCCAGGGGCTTGCCATCTCTTCCCGGGCTACCTCTGACCGCTCACATGTTCACAGCACCTGGGGGGCTCCCATTTCTGTCTTTGCATCTCTGCTTGGTCTCTGCTCCAAGATTGTAACCTCTCATCTTACCTACAAATCCTATCTCTGGGATTCCTAACTCAAATCCTAAGGCACACCAAGGCCCAAGGTTCCTTGAGCACATTTTCTATGCTAAGTGCCCTGATATAGCAGGAGAGAAGAGTGAATGAGACATCATCGCATGCACAAGGAACTTCTGGCCAGCCTTCTGCATAGCCAAGTCTTCTTTCCTCCTTTGAAGTCTTACAGAAATAATCACCTTTATCATATCTTTTGGCAGGTAACAGGTGTTTCTTATTTAACAACTATGTTTATTATTGTTTCAACAAAACTGTAATCTCCATCATAATAATGGCTAAATTTTACTGAGTGTTGGGTCCATAGGGGAGAATAACTTTTCCCTTCTTCCCTTCTAGATTCTTTGGCTGGTCTAATAATTAAATTGGCATGAGACAGATTAACAGGAAGAAAACAAATTTAATTTTATATGTATAGGAGCCCATAAAAATATGAGACCCAAAGAAGTGACCAAAGCAGGCATCTTTTATACCTTTTAGACAGGGAAACAATAAATCTGTGAAGAATTCACAAAACAAAGACATTTGCACATGGGGTAGTAAATTAGTGAAGAAGAAACAGGTTTGTTTATACATATCTCTTGGACCTAAATTCCCTATCTCTGGTGATAAGGATGCCTACTACCCTCCTGAAGGGTACTTTCACACGGGAGATTTATTTCCTGTCCTCAGGTGCACAAAGGAGGGTCAGAGCGTCCTTCTTGCACTGACTGTTTCTTAAGTAACTATAATTCAAAGTACTCAATATGCCAAAGTGGCATATTTTGGAGGGCATATTCTGCTCCCCTTCAGATGTGTGCTACACACTGTACTAAATGCTTTACAAATATTATTTATTATTTATAAATTTTATAAACATTATTATTTAATATTTATGGAGACCTCATGAGGGTTATTGCCCTCATTTTATTTTATATATTACTATATAATCATTAAATTATAATATAATAATTCTAATAATTACATAATTATTAACATTCTATAATTATATTACTATATTAATAATATAATTATCAATAATATTACTGTATATTATCTTATTTTTTTAAAACTATGCTCTATACCCAGTGTTGGGCTCGAACTCATGACCCTGAGATCAAGAATCACATGCTCTACCTATGGAGTCAACTAGGCACCCCTGTTATCTCATTTTAAATAAAAGAAAACTGAAGCTTAAAAATATTCATGACTTGATGAAAGTCACATACCTAGCAAGCATCTGAAATAGCAGAACCTCCAGCAGGCTAATTACAGACTTTTACTCATATTACCTCCCAAACAGCCTTCTTAAGGTTCGAAATAAATTCACCACTCCATTCTGCTCCAGCACCTAGAACATTTTTGGGTACATCTAAGTATTGAAAAATACAAACTGTATTTACTATAAGCAAATAGCTTGTTAAAATCATGATTTACAACATAGAAGAGGCCCTTTTGATAATCTCATATTCTCATATCCAGGAAATAAGTTTGGAACTCCTATAACTGCCAGCCTGAAATCCAACTCCTGAGGCTGGAGCCTATCTACAGAGCTATCTTGCGGAATGGCTCAGAGCCTCAGAACAAACCTAGACTGTTAAGACTACTTAGAGAATCTCTTTACCCCCAAATCAGATTCTACTGGAATCTGACTGAAACTGTTTTTAAACAAAAATATAAACGGTGTTGAACAAAGCCTGTATTTGCCTGTTACGAAATCTTGTTCATCTGAGCTAACCCGTTGACGGGAAAATTTTCCATGCCTCCCTCCAGCACCCAGTGCTCACGGAAATTATGTGTTTGAAATGCCAACTTCTTTAAATTACTGATGTAGTCGCAAGACTCCTGCATCCAACAATGGAAATGTAGGGCCCCAAGGACATTTTATGTCTTTAAAAAGACCTGTGATGTGCCGCAACTAGTGAGCAGATGACTTCTTTGGGCTAGCTGAAGTCATTCTGAGCCAGACAGAAAACATGGCCTGGATCTTGGGGAAAAGATAAACTGGGCATCACCAAGCTTTGGATAATAGAAGAGATTCATTCTCAGTTACAACATTTGCCATAATTCCTACTGAAAAGTCCATAACAATGACATCATTCCCAGTCTTTTATAACCAAAGGCCAAAGTAAACAGAAAATTTGTCTGTTATATAACTTTGGATGTAGCATTTTCTTGAATTACATCCTGAAGCTAAATTAAGTTCTTTCCCAGGGAACAAAAATACTCTGTTGATGATGGCTCTGTAAAAATATCTAACCCCACTTAAAATAAAATCAGAATATTTACAGTGACATGTATCTATGTACACAGTGTAGCCAAAGAGGGCAACATTTGATAACTTTGCTGATTTTTATTCTTTATTTAAATATTCATCTTCAGGGGTGCCTTGGTGGCTCAGTCAGTTAAGCGTCTGCCTTTGTCTCGGGTCATGATCCCAGGGTCCTGGGATCGAGCCCCACATCAGGCTCCCTGCTCAGCAGGGAGTCTGCTTCTCTCTCTCCCTCTGCCTGCTGCTTCCCCTATTTGTACTCTCTTCTCTCTGTCAAATAAATAAATAAAATCTTTTAAAAAATGAAATAAATAAATAAATATTCACCTTCAAAAGATAAGGTAAAAACAAGCCACAGACTGGGAGAAAATATGTCCTTAACAAGTATCTGATTAAGGACTTGTATCTAAAATACACAAAGAACATTTAAAATTCAATAATAAAAAAAGTAAACAACTCACTTAAGAGTAATTAAAAGTAAAAAAAAGTAAAAGTAATTAATAATTGGGCAAAAGATCTGGAGAGATTCACAGACGTCTCATAGATTGACAAACAAGACATATAGATAGCAAAAAAAGCATATAAAAAATGCTAAACATCATAGGTCATTAGAGATTGCAAACTAAAACAGTAAGATAATACTATGTAACTATTAGAAGAGCTAAAATCCAAATCACTAACAATACTGAATGCTGGTGTGGTTGTAGAACAACAGGAACTCTCGTTCATTGCTGGTGGGAATGTGTTCTTACACAACTAAACATACTTGTACCATACAGTCAAGGAATAAAGCTGCTAGATATTTACCCAACTGAGATGAAAACCTATGTCCACAGAAGCACCTGCACACAAATGTTTATAGAGGTTTTACTCATAGTTGCCAAAAATTGGAAGCAATAGAAATGTTCTTCAGGGCGCCTGGGTGGCTCAGTTGGTTAAGCGACTGCCTTCAGCTCAGGTCATGATCCCAGGGTCCTGGGATCGAGTCCCGCATCGGGCTCCCTGCTCTGCGGGGAGCCTGCTTCTCCCTCTCCCACTCCCCCTGCTTGTGTTCCCTCTCTCGCTGTGTCTCTCTCTGTCAAATAAATAAATAAATAAAATCTTTAAAAAAAAAAAAAAAGAAATGTTCTTCAATAAGTGAATGGATAAACAAACTGTGATATATCCATACCACAGAATATGATTCAGGATAAAAATAAATGAGGTAATAAGACACAAAAAGACAATGAAGAGACTTAGATGTTTGTTGTTAAGTGAAAGAAACCAGTCTGAAAGACTACATACTATATGATTGAAACTATATGACATCCTAAAAAGGCAAAACTGCAGAGACACTAAAAGGATCAGTGGTTTCCAGAGGACGGAGAATGGAGGAGAGGGAGGGATGAATAGGTGGAGAACAGGGGATTTTTAAAGCAGTGAAATTATTCTGTATGATACTGTAATGGTGGATGCATTACGTTATGTATTTGTCGAAACCTACAAGCTGTACAACACGAAAAGCAAAAGTTAATGTAAAATATGGACTTTAGTTAATAGTAATGCATCAATATCAGTTCATTAATTATATCAAATGTGCCACACTTATGCAAGTTAACAGGGGAAATTGTGGCAGAGAGGAAGAGAAGTATATGAGAAGCCTCTCTACCACTTGCTCATTTTTTTGATAAACCTAAAACTGTTGTTTAAAAAAGTCTTTTAATTAAAAAAATACAAATAGTTGCCTTTTATCCCTCAAAGTGCTTTCTCTAATGTTAATATTTTATATAACCATGGTAAAATTAACAAGAACAGATAATTAACATTGGAAATGTGTTATTAACTAAACTACAGACTTTATTTGAATTCCACCATTTTTTTCCACTAATGTCCTTTTCCTGCTCCAGGATACTATCCAGTGTTTCACAGTGCATTTAGTTGTAAAATTTTTAGTCTTTCTTTCTTTCTTTCTTTCTTTCTTTTTTTTTTTTTTTGTCTTTATGATCTTGACACTTTTGAAGAGTACTGATCAGTTATTTTGTAGTTTGTCCCTTAACTTGGATTGGTCTTATGTTTTCTCATGATTGAAATGAGGTCGTGAGTTTTTGGCAAGAATCTCATAAAAAATGGTACTGTGCCTTTCTTCTTATCAAGGGATTTATGTCACCATGTCTTATTACTGGTGGTGTTATCCTTATTTACTTGATTCAGATGGTGTCTGCTGAGTTTCTCCTCTGTAAAGTTACTATATTTTCCTTTGTATTTAATGTAAGTATCTTGAGAGAGATAACTTTGAAACTATGCAAATTCTATTTACTCTGAGATTTTTTACTCGCTAATTTTAATATTCAATGGTGTATCCTGCCTACAAAAATTGTTACTATGATATGTACCCAGCGGTGATTCTATTTCTACATTTCCTTTTAAATTTATTAATTGGAAAATTGTAAGTGTAATCTTTTCTTCTTAGTTGTTTATTTATACCAGAATAAATTCATGCATAGAAGGGCACGTTTAATTGTTGAGTCAAAAGTCACAAAAAACATATGACATTATGAATATCTATGCAACAAATAACAGAAACCACCTTTATAAAGCAAAAAGTAGTAAAAAAAAATGTAGTCAAGATGCAAAAAAACAGATATAGCTAATGATACCAAATTTTAACATGTCATTCTCAGTATGCTACAGATAAAGTGAACAAAATAAGTATTGATGTTAAAGATCTAAACAACATAGACAATCATGCAGATTTTATGGATATATATCAAATGTTATATCCTGATACTAGAGAATAGATCTTCTAAATATACCATTGGAGCAAAATATATTGATTGAATGTTTACAAAATACTGATCATATATTAGGTTACAAAGTCAACGTCTGTAAATTCTATAATGTAGAAATATTATAAACAATATTTTCTAACCACCATGCAATAAAACTAGAAATTATTTTTAAAAAGTTTTAAAGACCCTTTCACCTAAAATTAATAAAATTTTCTACTAAATAGCTCTGGGTAAAAGAGGAAATAAAATCTGAAATAATAACAAAATACCAAATATCAAAATCTATGGGATACATTTAAAACAGCGGCAGAGGAAAATTCATAGTTCTACATACTTCTATCAATTAAATCAAAGAATTAAAATAAAATAAAATTTCAAGCTTAAAAAAACAAAGTAAATGAAAAGAAAGCATTAAAGGGAAATCATAATTTAGATAAAGCAAAATATTCGAGGTAGAGAAAAGAAATAGTTTAGATAGAATTTTGAGATTAACAAAATAGACAAACTACAAGAAAATTTGAACAAGAAGCAAAAGGTGAAGCACAAATATACAAAATAAGAAATAAAAGGCTAAGAGTGATATGGAGAAACTTTTAGAAAGTACAAGAGGCCAGTTTGCAGGGTTCTATGCAAATATATTTGAAAACCTACATAAACTGAATAACTAGTGAAATACAGATTAACAAAAGCAACAGTGTTTGAAAATGGAAACTTAAGCCGACTAATTTTAGTAGAGGAAACTGAAAAGGTATCAAGCAACTATCCCACAGAAGCACAGGCAGATGGCTTCACAAACGAATTCTAAGAAATGCTGCTCTAAGACCAGAGGTAGTCACAATGCTCCATAAATTGTTCCAGAGCACTAAAGGTGAAGGAAAACTTCCTAATTATTTTTATGTAACAGATATAACTGAACCTGATAGTACAAAAAATTATAAACCAATACCACTTATGAATATTGACACAAAATATTTAATAAAATATTAGCAGAGGATAAAACACCACGTGAAAGAAATAGCATGCCATGATCAAGTGGAATTTATTACATGAATGCAGGATTGTTCAGTATTAGAAAACCATTAACATAATACACCCTATTAATAAATCTAAGGAATAAAACATGCGATTATCTCCATTCATGTTGAAAAATCCTTTGACAGAAATCAAGACCCATTTCTAACAACAACAACAACAAAAAAAAAAACACAAGAAAAAAGGACTTGATGGATACTCTCTTAACATGATTAAATATATAAAACCAAGTTAAACTTAATAAATAAACCCTAGAGATATTTCCACTCAGATTAAGAACAAGGCAAAAATGCCCACAATCTTGACCCCATTCTACCTTGTACTGCTGCTATTAGCCGATGCAAAAAGACAAGAGAAATCAATTAGAGACATAAAAATTGGTTTAAAAGACCTAAAACTATCCCTATTTGCAGATGAAATTTTTGTTTGCCTAGAAAACCCTAACATATCAATAATAAAACTTAAAAATTTTAATAAGGTATTCAGTTTGATAAAAATTAATATACAGAAATTATTTACCTTTATACATTCAAATAATAGGACATAATGACAGGGAGAAAAATCCCTCTTTCAATAGCAACAAAGAAGATTAAATACTTAAGAACAAAATTAACAAAAAATATGCAAAAGAAAAATTTTTTAAAGAAAAATTTTAAACCACTCCTGAAAGATACAAAGGTATGTTTGAAGAAATGGAAAGATTTCTGTTCTTGGATAGGATGACTCAACATTGTAAAGATGTCAGTTCTTCCTAAATGATTTCTAAAGGTGATGCAATCCCAATAAAAATACCTACAAGATTTTATGGAGCTTGACAAGTTAATACTAAAGTTCATATGAAAAAAATTTGCAAACCAAGACAAAACCAAAATGGAAAACTCTGAGGGAATGTCACCTCACTAAACATTAAAATATATTGTAATATATCTGTAACTAAAACAATGTAGGGCCAGAGCAGTAATAGAGAAGCAGAATATATAAAGTCCAGAAATAGATCCAAGTGCATATGAAAATTTAGCATAAGATAAAGGTGGCATCGCATATTACTGCAGGGAGGGGGGAGATACTCTTCAAATAAAATGTGCTGGACAATAGTTTTGCTGCTTGAAAAAAAAAGTTAAATACATACCTCGGAGATTCTCAAGAATAAACTCTAAATGAATCAAAAATCTAAATGTAAAAAAGAAAAAAAGGATAAAGGAAGAATCAAACAGTATAAGTACTTAAAAAAAAAAAAAAACACTGGTGAATTTCTTTATAACCTGGGTGTGGGAAAAGTTCTCTAAATATGATTAAAAATCCAGGCCATAAATTTAAGGTTAATAAATGTGACTAAATAAAAAGTTTTAAACCTACATAGCAAATAAACAAAAAAACCCATAAACAGGTTCAAAACACTAGAAGAAAATATTGGCAACATAAAGCTGCTATCCCAAATATATGAAAGACTCAAGAATGGATGGAATGGGGCGCCTGGGTGGCGCAGTCGGTTAAGCCACCAACTCTTGATTTTGGGTCAGGTCACGATCTCAGGGTGGTGAAATCAAGCCCCACATCGGTCTCTGCACTCAGCACAGAGTCTGCTTGAGATTCTCTCTCCCTCTCCCTCTGCCTCCCCCTCTGCCCCTTCCCCCTGCTTGTGAGCTCTTTCTCTCTCTAAAATAAATAAATAAATAAAATCATTAAAAAAGGGTATAAGAATGGCCTTTAAGTATGGATAAAATTTTGACCTTCACTCATAGTTACTGATACACAAATTAAAACTACACTGAGATACTATTTCTCACACATGAAGTTAAGGAAAATTAAAAAGTGTGACATCTTTTAGCTGGATAATGAGGAAACAGACACTCAGGTGCATTTCTGGTAGATATACAACTGGTACAACCCTTTTAGAATAGAATTTGGCAATGGCTAACAAAAAAGAGATACGCATTTTCTATTTGACTCAGGGATCTCTTGTCATCCTGGCTTCAAAAAAGAAGAGAGGGCGCCTGGGTGGCTCAGCTGGTTAAGCGACTGCCTTCGGCTCAGGTCATGATCCTGGAGCCCCGGGATCGAGTCCCGCATCCGGCTCCCTGCTCGGCGGGGAGCCTGCTTCTCCCTCTGACCCTCCCCCCTCTCATGCTCTCTGTCTTTCATTATCTCTCTCTCAAATAAATAAATAAAATCTCTAAAAAAAAAAAAAAAGAAGAGAAAAATGAACTGGGGCATCATTTGTATAAAAAAAGGAAATGTTTTTCCTAAAATCCCCCAAAGACTTTTCCTATTACTCACTGGCTCCAAATGCGTCAAATGGTGACTCCTTACTCCAAGGAATTTGGAGAGGCAGGAAGTACTGTTAATTGGGTCCACTGGCACTCCGAGTCTGGTTAGTAGGAGTTGTTATTGAGGGAAAGGGGGAGATGGTGAATTGGGGAGGCAGCTAGGAGTGCCTGCCACAGCTGTGCATATTTTTCCAGGGTGCTCATCGTCTTTTGATAGCCTTCTTGTATTTGTGGAATGTCCCACATTCTGAATCCCATCTCTCCAAGATAGAAGCCATTTCTCACTTTTCCAGGATCCCTTGCATCTAAGACAGAGGCATGTGACCTAGAATCTGTAGTCAATGTGCCTGTGTGAAATTTCAGATCAGAAGATGAAAGAGTACCAGAAAAATCCATCTTTACGTAAGTAAGGATATAGCCAAAACATTTTGCTTTTCAGGAACAGTGATGATGAAACAGTATCACTGTTGTAAACTATGGTGTCGGTTTCCAGGGGTGGCACATTAGGATCACCGCTAAAGCCATGCCATAGTGTGGCTTGCGTGTTAGTCCTTGCTACACGCCCCCTAAGCCTGGCTCCTTGGTTCACCCAGGCAAGCTGCAAAATGCTAATAAAATATAATATATTCTCTTTCTGCTTAAACTAGAATTTAATTGTTTAATATCATAAATATATGATATAAATAACAATCATCTAAACATATATAAATATATATGAAAAAATAGATATAAAATAGATATAATTGTCATTTATATGATATTATTTATATTATATAATATATGTAATCTGTTAACTATCCCTCCTAGAATGTGAGTCCATATGGACAGGAATCTTGTCTCTCTTTTTCTTCATTTTCTCCCTAGAGTCCAGCATAGACCATGACATGGACTCAATAAATATTTACTGAATTAGGTAATGAATGAGGAAGGAAATTTTCCTTTGATACATGAGAAAAGAAGTAGGGAAGGCCACAAACTTAGATATGTTTGTAGGTGGGATGGTGGGAAGTTGAAATTCTACAGGAAATTCTAATGTATCTTATACTTTCTTCTATAGGAATTAAAGTATATAAAACAAAACAGCTTTTTCTGATGGCTTGGGATTATCATTATAACTATCAATTGTTGACTATGCCTCAGCAAGACAAGGATAATACTGAAAACCAAATATGCTAACACTGGTGTTGCCATCAGGGTATCCTAGTCATGTTAGGGATTTTTTTCCTGTTTCTTTCCAGCTATTCCCATGATCACTTCTTGTAATATTTGTAAACTTGTCTGATTCCCCACTTTAAGAAGTTTGCACGGTATACTGGAGAGAAAATGGATTGTGGAATTAAACAAATCTATTTTTGAATTCTAGCTATATCCTTTAACACTGTTGTGTCCTTGACAATGTTAAACACTTGGAGCTTCAGTTTCCTCTTCGATAAAATGAAAATAATAATACCAATAAACAAAAATGTTGAGAATGTTTTTAAAGAATGTGGAAGATTGTGGCGCATAGTAAGTTCTCCAGGAAATGTAGCTGTTAAAGAAAAGTAGATCTTAATCATTTTAGAACTCTCAGCATTTTAGCCCATTTCTTTGCTACATCAGGTACCTGATAAATGTTTCATGAATTCCTTCTGCTGTCAATGAGTCTGTTTCCTTTTGCTTTCATTACAACTTATGTCCTGCTGATGTTGCTGTCAGTTCTAAAAATTATGACTTTTCTCTTTTTCCTGTCTCTCGTTTCCTTTTTTATTTTCTTTCTCCAGTTACAGCCATTTCTTCATCGCACCTTTGCAGTAAAATTTGATTCATGTATATATCTCACGAGACAGTACCTGTCCTAGGTGCAAAAATCACATAGTATTCTTTCCCTTCTAGTTTCTCCAAATGTCTGTTTGGTTTTGTTTCTTTGGTCTTTCCTCAAACAGAGGATTTTGTAGTTATTTTTGTTTCTGTGGTTAAAGAGGTCATTTGAGGGGTATTTATTTTAAATATGCTCTGCTGATTGAAGAATTTACAATGCAGCACTCCTAATTTCCTATTGAAACACCTCCTAGAGAAATAAAAGGAAAAGAAAACTCAAAGCAACAAAAACCAGGACTGTCAATCAACTGTCAAAATCTCGGAGGATTTTCCACTTATTAAATATTATGAAACCTCACTGTACGTTGCATTCAGAGACTGACCCACAGGAAATAAAGCATGAATGTCCAAAAATAGGTAGGAATGCTATCTATCTTTTTTACCCCCTTTGTCTGCTCAATCCTACATTTGTAGTTTAGTCAAGGAAGGAACTTTTATCATGTGCTGACAAAGTTCCCATGCTAACAAAAGGTTCAATCGCCAGCAAAGACTCCTACAAAATATTCACATATCTATTCTCAGTAGATAAGTCTATTTGGCTGTAGAGACACAAGGAGCTCCTTAAGTAGCTTCAGAAGCCAGAGTTCTATAACTGGCTTCTCTGAAACCCAACCTTAGGAGTCTCAGAAGGTCAGATATTACTGCAGCTCTAATTCGGGATTTGGACTGATAAACTCAATATAGTTTGAGAATATAACTTACTTAAAAGCAAATCAAATTTTTGGCATCCTTCAGGTACATGTGGATTTATTTTGTTTTACAGGTGTTTGTTTTTCCCTCTACCCACACTCTACCAGCTCCAGGCCCAGCAGCATAAGTGCAAAAGCTTGGAGGTGGTGCCAATGAGCAGCAGAGTTTTGATACACCTAATTAATGGTAACAGAGTGTACTAACTGCCTTACTATTTATTTCATCAGTGGTTGGCAAAGATGAATATGCATTTAATTTGGGCTTTTGTAGTTTGTAATGGCCCACTTAGTCACTTGTGGTAACTCTGACTTAAGTATAACTTTTGTGTGGGTTATCTGGACCAAGGTAAATAGTACCTGAGGACTTTACTAACATAAATGGAGAAAGATATGAGATAATAGATGGTTGTGATTGTGATAATTTGTTACACAGCAACTGATAATTAATACCATTAATGATTTTACAATACCTTTTTAGAGAACCTATACTGATCAAGAAAGAAGGGTAAATTGCAGTTATTCATGGTCATTCAGAAAAGAAAAAATCAACACCTTATAAACTGCAATGTCTTTTCACTTTAATCATCACACTTTAATCTCATGAGGGGTACAGACGGCAGACTAGAAATATGATAGGTCCAGAGAGGCTTTCTGCCTGAGCAATATCATACAGCAAGTCAGCCAAATCTGGACAGGACCTCCAACTTTCATATTTGAACTCCCATGATTCTTGTTGCTAGACCACTCTGCCTCTGCTTACCATTGGTGGTCAATTAAATAAGGAAGCTGGGAAGCATTCAAGAGTTTAGCTTTAAGCTGTAATACCCAATATAAGAGTGGGAGTTGGAATGACAGTTACCAGCTGTTACATCACTTGTGCCATTATTTTATAAGAAATTTATTAAACCAGATAAACTGTCATATTATTATAGCTCGTGACCTAATAGGCAGATCTCCCATCAACTCTTCATATATCAGCTACTTGGTAAAACTAGTTCTTTTTTTCTGGTTTTATTGAGAGATAATTGACATACAACACTATATGAGTTTAGAAGTGTACAGAATCATGATTTGACTCACATATATTCTGAAATGATTATACCACAGTAAATTTAGTTAACATCCATCATCTCACATAGATACAAAAAAAAAAAAAAAAGGAAAAGGAAAACAAGGTTTTATTCTTGTGATGAAAATTCTTAGGATCTACTCTCTTAACAACTTTCAAATATGCCATACATCAGTGTTAACTATAGTCATCGTGCCGTACATGACATCCCTAGTACTTATTTATCTCATACCTGAGAGTTTGTACTTTTTGACCAGTTTCATCTGATTTCCCCCTCCCCACTACCCACCACTACTAACCACAAATCTGATCTTTTTTTTCTGTGAGTTTGTTTTTTTTTTTTATTTCAATTTCTTAGATTCTACATGTAGGTGAGATCATATGGTATTTAATTGTATTGCATGTTAATAAAAGCACTTAAGACTGAGTTTCCTTAGAGCGCCTGGGTGGCTCAGTCGTTAAAAGTCTGCCTGCGGCTCAGGTCATGATCCCAGTGTCCTGGGATCAAGCCCCGCATCGGGCTCTCTGCTCAGCGGGGAGCCTGCTTCTCCCTCTCCCTCTGCCTGCCGCTCTGCTTACTTGTGCTTTCTTTCTGTCAAATAAATAAATAAAATCTTAAAAAAAAAAAGAAGACTGAGTTTCCTCAGTATTTGGGAAGGCTTATAGAGCTTATAAAACTTTGTGAGGCTACGCAAATAATGAATCATGGAACACTACATCAAAAAAAATTAAAAATTAATTAAAAAAAAACTTTGTGAGGCTGAAGATCAACGGGAAGAAACTAATAAGCAGTTGAAAAGGCTTTTATAAACTAACAACCAAGATGGCCTGGTTTCCACATTCAAGAATTCACCTGTTCTGCTACAGGATGAGTTGGTATTTGGTTATCTGAGATCTATGTTGATTTGTGAGTCACTAAAAATATTTCTTCATGAACCTTAGTTTCAGTCTTGCCTTTAGATGTTTGGGCTAAAGAAGGTATGAGACATCAAAATACTGAGGTATTTGGCATCATTTTACAAATGAGGAAACATATTTGGGGGGGACAAAATTACTCTTCTCAAGCTAAGAAAATATTAAAATAGTGGTCTTAAAACAAACATCCTTAAAGCAATTGCTTTTCCCTGATTTTCAATTGCTTTACTTTAGTGTTGAAATCATCTGAAATTAGAGATCCTGGCTAGGATGGTAACATTGTCGCCCATCATGATACTTGGTGTAAAGTCGCTAAACCTCAGTTTCTTCACTATAATATGGGATTATTAATGCTACAATCTTTATAATATTTTAAAGAGGATCAAATAACTTAATAGCTATAAATTACAATAGTATAATGCCTATGACATAATTTTCACCAAATGCTGAAGACCTTTTATTATTTAATAATAGTTTATTAAATGATAACAATTAGGCAGTGAGACCATGTTTTTCCTGCTTCTGGAGAAGCGATCTAGAAAAATGATAGTGAGTGAGAAGGAATGGGGGTTAGAAAAGTAAAAGATAAAATCAGTTATATTTATTAATTTTAATTCACATTATCTAGGAATAAGTCATATCAGACTTTGGAAGGAAACTATGTATTACGCAGTACATATCAGACATTAGAAATATTCTTTTGGGCGCCTGGGTGGCTCAGTTGATTAAGCAACTGCCTTCGGCTCAGGTCATGATCCTGGAGTCCTGGGATCGAGTCCCACATCGGGCTCCCTGCTCAGCTGGGGGGTCTGCTTCTCCCTCTGACCCTCTTCCCTCTCATGCTGTCTCTCATTCTCTCTCAAATAAATAAATAAAATCTTTAAAAAAATATATTCTTTTACTCCATGAAATATATTTTCCAAAATATTCCTGGCACTTAAACTATATATTTTTGAGAGATAGTTACTTTATTTCTTCATTTACGTTGTGATGTACATGACCATCTTTCCTTAGGTGACACTTTGAAATATGAAGCCTGGTTCCAGTTCTAAAGCAGGTTTCCACTCCTGTTAGAATGTCTGGGCCTTCTATTCAGTAAGACCCAGATGAAATGTGTCCTCTTCGGTAAAGCCTTACTTAAGTCCTTCAGGCACTGGCAGCTTCCCCACTTGCCCGCCCCCCCCCCCCGCTCCGGGGCTTCCCCAGACAACATTGCACAACTATTCCTGTTACACTGTATTCTAAACAGTTATTTACATACTTCTTTGCTCCACTAGATGGCAATCACAACAGAAGTACAAAGTTAATTTTTTTTTTTTAATTTCATCTGTTGCAGAGAGGGGCATACATAAATATTAACTAAGAAAGTGATGAAAGGAACAAAGTTGATCTTCTACCCTGAAATGGAATACATAGAAATTTGTAGAACACTGAGGTCGATATCTATATACCAATGTAGATATAGATATACATACATGGTATTTAGAGAGAAAGACAATCACTCTCTTGTTAGACCTCTGTGGTTACTTCCAATGGTGTGATGAAGAGGGCTGAGACTAGTGGCAATTCTCTCTGCTCCCACAGTGGCTTCCCAGCAGCTCTTTTTGGCAATGACTCTTGGCAGTGACTCCTGGCACAGACTCCCAACAGCTGTTCCCATCTGTAAGGGCCCTTCCTGAAATGGTTCCACTGGCAATGAGTTCCATTACCAAACTTCAGGGCAGCAACAACTCATCCTACCTTGAAGGACACTTGCCGCCCTTGTTCTTCCCTTGGTGCCTGTTCCCTGTTCTCTTAACACCTTTTCTAGGGGGCAGCTTGCAGCAGGGTCCACACAGAGCATTTATAGAGTGAAACTGCTCTCTTCAAGAAATAAGCTCAAAGATACAAAGATAAAAATTCTAAGTTATAGAATATAGTGCTATATTCTCTGTAATTTTCAATGGTCTACTCAATGATTCCTGAGGTTTGGGATCCCCCTTTGGAGTTGTAACTGCTTGAGGACATTCTACCAACCCTCAGTGACTGGCAGAACACTGTCTACTGGATATTTTATTGTCTTACCTTATCTGACAACACATATCTCCCCTTTCTTCTGGCAAAAGCACTCTGATATTCTTTTGGGGATGCTTCCTTCACCTAGTTTCAATGAGTGTGGTTGAGGTGATGACACCTACCAACCCCCTTTTTTTTTTTTTAAAGATTTTATTTATTTGTGAGAGAGAAAATGAGAGACAGAGAGCATGAGAGGGAGGAGGGTCAGAGGGAGAAGCAGACTCCCTGCTGAGCAGGGAGCCTGATGCGGGACTCGATCCCGGGACTCCAGGATCATGACCTGAGCCGAAGGCAGTCGCTTAACCAACTGAGCCACCCAGGCGCCCACCTACCAACCCTTTTGTTTAAGGGGTTACACTGTGTTCTGTTACACAGATTCGAAGCAACAGAATTTCAGGAATTTTATCTATATATGTATTAAAAAAGATAAACTGTCTTTTTAATGTCCTTGTTAAAGATAAAGGATTATGTAATCTTTAGCTGATGGTGGCATTACATGGAAATGGTCTGCTTATGAGAATATGTGTGTCTGTGTATATGTATGAGAGAGAGAGAGAAACAGACAGGGAAAGAGACAGAGAGAGAGAGAGAATCCTGAAAATAGTATTTGAATGCCAGGACATAACCTGCCTGACCAGCTCTACCCATGGGCTTCTCTGTTATGTAACTTAATAAATTACTTTATTTTCATTCTTATTCTAATTATTTGCATACACTAGTTATTATTAGGTTTCTGAAACTTATAAACACAATGGCTCAACTAATTGATTAGAAAACTAAGAGACCAATGGAAGCACCAAATCCCACTTGCCCATCTTTCTCTGAGTAGCAGCCATACAACCAGGTAGCTAGGATTCATAGGACAGTTTTACTTCAGATATTTCCTCTTATTTTCCCTATCAATATAGTTCTAATTTTCATATTTTATGTTTTATTATTTTTTTCTAGAAATAAAGGTAATTATGTCCATAGGACATAAGGACACCAATGAGAACCAGACTGCCCCATAGTTATTTTGGGCCTTCCAGTATTCTATAAATCTTAAATTACAAAAGGGTTTAGTGACAGCAGCTCTTCCACACAGAATTGTTGCAAAAATTAATTAACATTTGTAACAATAGAGAGATATATATATCAATAGTAGTATATCAGTTTACCTAGTATATCAAATAAAAAAGGTATACAAATGTGTGGTTTCAATACTATTATTCCTATGAAGAACTTGGCAATGATTACGAAGTTCTTGTGGATGGCCCTATCTCCCCTCATATAGCAGAAAGCTTAGAAACAGCGCCTGCATCCTAACAGCATTTAGCACAGTTTTTGTGGCATGTGAAATGCCCTTTGTTGGCTGCTTGATCTGGATATGGTCCTCAGGAAAGTTCTAGCTGAGAACACTTTACTAAAATCAGGTGGTTCCAATATGGAGGGAAAAAAATGGAAAATGCTCTTCCAGATAATTCAACCTTCCCAAAAAGTATAAGAAAATTTCCAGAGAAATGAGGTATGTCGTAGGAATAATTGTTCATTGTTTTGTATTTCTGTTTCATTTTACATGTGCAGATGTACTTCATACTTATGTGATCTGGTTGGAATTCCATAATAAAGCCCCTATTTTCTCATTACCTAGGATGTAAGTGTTCAGAAATGGCCTGTGGAGTCATTTCCTTACTCATGTATGAGTTGGGGTTCCAGGAAACAAGGTTCAGTGTTTCCTGGGAAGTCTTCCTGGATCCAATCATCACTAGTAGAAGAAAGACTATGAGAGGAACACCAAGACCTTAGAGCCCATCCACTTCATCCTTTCCCTTTTCACATGAATAAATCAAGCCTCAGAGAGCATCACTGGTGCATGGATGTTCACCTGCTGCTATAATCCATTACCCTATCTTCCATCAGTCTTTCAGCAATTCCACCTCACTGGGCATAACTTGGGCACACATAGATGAGTTTTTTGTTTTAATAATCACGTATTTAACTTACTGTATATTTAAAAATTATAACAATCAAACTTCAGATTTTGTGTATTAGTACTTAGGACAAGAATAAGTTTAAAATAGTAGAGAGAGTTGGTTTAAGTAGGATTAATGAAAATTAAAATTACATGTGACAGGTATGTGGCTATAGCCAAAAATTATGAATGTGATCTGAGAATGGCTAAAATCTGAAAAATGGTTATCTTCATGACATATGGTATGACAGAAAAATATATATATATATATACATATATATATATTATGAAAAAGGAAAAATTCTCACAAAGATGCAAGCTTGAAATAATTTTGGTTCATTTTTGAACAATTAATTCTGTCAAAAATCATAGAAGTGCATGAATATGTAAAATAGCAAATATGCATCAAGTAAACAGTTTTTTTTTTTTTTTAATTTTCTAATATGGAAGTTCATTTTTCTAGGAATCCTGCTTTCTTAAAAACTGTTAGTTCTCTTTTTTTCTAACATATCTTGGTAAAAATAAGTTATTTCTGTAACTGAGAGAAATTAAACTTATTCATTAGCTAGTGATGGTTTTTTCAAGTACGAACTTACTCATTTGATTAGTAATTATTAAGGGATCCCCACATGTTGGGCACTAGGCATTGGGAATACAACAGTGAGTAAAAAGTAAAAATATTTGCTGTCATGGAGTTTACATTAAAGTGAATGAAGAAGGCAATAAAGAATGGTTATATAATATGTTTAAAAAAATGGTTAAGTACTATCATAAAATGTAAAGCAGGGCAAAGTGATAGAAATTGACCAGAAGAGACTTTTGTGTTAAAAAGGTCCTCTGGGGGCCCCTGGGTGGCTCAGTCAGTTAAGCGTCTGACTCTTGATCTCAGCTCAGGTCTTAATCTCAGGGTTGTGAGTTCAAGCCCCATGTTGGGCTCCATGCTGGGTGTAGAGCCTACTTAAAAAAAAAAAAAAAAAAAAGGTCCTCTCTGAAGAGACATATGAACAGGGTCCAGATTGAAGTAAGAGAGTGAGCCTTACGAATATCTGGGAAAGAACAATCTGGGCAGAAGGAAAAGCAAATGTCAATCACTCCATAAACCCAACATCTCTTCTTTATCCCTTAAGTAGTATACATTTTAGATTGTCTCTCTTCTTTTTTATTTAAATTCAATTAGCCAAGGTATAGTACATCATTAGTTTTTGATATAATGTTCAATGATTCATTAGTTAAAAATAACACACAGTGCTCATCATATCACGTCTCTGTGAGTCTCATCAACATGCAACAAAAGAAATTTCCAATCAGTATGTGATATTTAGTCAGCATGCATGACCACTATCTAGTTAGAAAGTTCTTTTATGTGTATTGTTATATTTGGTATGCATACCCACCTTGTAGTATGGTGAAAAACACTTTTTATCATCTCTATTTGACGGGGGGTGGGGGGGAGAGCACAAAGCAGTGGGGGGGGGAAGCAGCAGGCAGAGGGAGAGGGAGAAGCAGGCTCCCAGCTGAGCAGGGGGCCCGATACGGAGCTCAATCCCAGCACCCCAGGATCATGACCTGAGCCAAAGGCAGATGCTTAATCAACTTAGCCACCCAGGTGCCCCTATCATCTCTACATTTTAAGGTAAAATTAAGTCTTAGGGAAGTTAAGTGATTTCCCTAAAACCATTCAGATAATAAACAATAAATCCTAGTCTCAGATCTAGGTCTGATGTGGGAAGTCTGGTACATTCCATTAAAGGGCAGAGGAAGGAAGAAAGGAAGGAAGGAAGGAAGGAAGGAAGGAAGGAAGAAAAGAAGGAAAGAAGGAAAAGAGGGGGGGAGGGAGGAGGAAGGAAGGAAGTCACATTCTCTGACTATAATCTAAAAATTAGAAACTAATAATAAAAACTTAATATTTATGAAATTAGAAATATATTCCCAGATAACTCATAAATTAAAGAAGAACTTAAAAAGAAAAGTCACAAACTACCTAGAAAGCAATAAAAAATTTCATAATAGAATCTTTGGACACAATGAAAGCTGTGCCAATGAAAAAGTTTAAAACATGTCTTTAAATGCTTTTATTAAGAAATACCAATAAAAATGAAAATTTTATGCAAATAAAATAATTAAAAACTAGGAATAAATAAAAAGAGAACAAAGCTGAGATTTATTAAACACAAAAATTAAAAAACAGAAAAAGGGATAAAAAAATCCTCCCTTGAACTTTCATGTAAATAAAGAGGAAAAAAGGGGAAATGAGAGAAGGTGGGAGGGAATAGAAGTAGAGAGGGAACAAGCAAAAGCCCAAAAATAAGCAATACTGGGGATCAGAAGATATAACTATGGATATAGGAAAGATGATAATTGTAAGAGAATACTACATGCAACTATACTGAAACAAATTTAAAAACCTAAGAAGAAATATATATTTTCCAGGTAAAATATAAATTATTAGATTAACCGCAATTGTGGAAACCATGAGTAGACCAATTTTCATTGAAAAGACTGGAGGGGTATCTGGGTGGCTCAGTCGGTTAAGCATCCAACTCTTGATTTTGACTCAGGTTACCATCTCAGGGTCATGAAACCGAGCCCCACACTGGGCTATGTGCCAGGTGTGGAGCTTGCTTAAGATTCTCCCTCTGCCCCTGTCCCTGCTCGTGCTCTCTCTCCCTCAAAAAAAAGAAAAAAAAGACTGGAAATATCATTAAAGACCTATCATAGAAATAGGAACCCAGTGCATAGGACAAGTATCAGCCAGACCAAAAACCTGGGGGAAAAAGGCTCAGAATAAAGTTGCTTGGAGGAATACTGGTTCAGAAGGGCCATCTCATTCCCTGAAGTAGATGTAGTGCCCAGAACCAAACACATGATCAGAAAAGACTGGAGAGAACCCTTGGCTCTCACCTCTGACAGACATGTAGGTTCTGGGCTCTGGTCAACCAGTAGATGAAAGCTAAGGCTGTTTTAAGCTGTCTTGGTGATAAAGGAGTGATCAAACTCAGAGCCAAGCTGCAAAAACTGAGAGTCGGGTGCCTGGGTGGCTCAGTCAGTTAAGCATCTGCCTTTGGCTCAGGTTTTGATCCTGGGGTCCTGGGATGGAGCCCCACATCAGGCTCCCTGCTCAGCAGGGAGTCTACTTCTCCCTCTCTCTCTCTGCCCCCCCCCCGTTCATACTCTCTCTCTCTCTCAAATAAAATAAATAAAATCTTTTTAAAAAAGGAGAGATTATTCTCATTCTTGGTTCTGATCATTTAAAGAAATCTCTATCAGGTCACTGACTGGAACCTGAGATAAAGACAGACTTTAGTGCTGATACATGACAAGTAATACAGTATTTGCAAAAATAGTTTGGAAAAGTCATCAAACAGTTGGATGACTGAAGCCCTTAATGGTTAACAGAGAACCTTGGGATAGAGAGAGAATTTGATTTCTTGCATTGCTACATGATAATATTCAACATCCCCAATTTTCAACAAAATAGCAACAACAACAAAAATCACAAGGCATACGAAGAAACAGTGAAGCATGCACCTTTTCAAAGGAAAACAATAAGTTAACAGAATCTGGACTTGAAGAAGTCCAAACATTAGATTTACTGGATAAATACTAAACTAACTGTGTTCAATATACTCAAAATGCTAAAGAAGACCATGGACTTAGAACTAAAGGAAATCTGAAAAGTGATATACATTCAAAATGAAAATATCAATAAAGAGATAGAAATATTATAAAAGGAATCAAAAAGAAACACTGTAAATAAAAATTACAATAACTGAAATAAAAAGTTCCCTAGAAGGATTCAACAGCAGGCATGAGCAGGTAAAAAGAATCTGTGAATTTGAAGGTAAGACAATTGAAATTATCCAGTCTTAGGACCAGAAAGAAAAAAGAATGGAGAAAAGTAAACAGAGTCTGAGGGGGCCATCAAGGCACTATTAAGTAGATCAACATGTAGTATATGGGAGTTATAGAAAGAAAAGAGAGAGAGAAAAGTGAAGAAAGTATGTTTTGAAAAATAATGGCTGAAAACCTCCCAAGTTTGATAAAAGACATCAATCTATACATACAAAAAAACTCAACAAACTCCAAGCAGAGAACAACACTCAGACACATTAAAATCAAAGACAAAAAAAAAAAAACAGAAAATATCAAAAATATCAAGAGAGAAGTGACTGGTCATGTATAAGATATTCTCAATGAGATTAACAGCAAATCTCTCATCAGAAACCATGAAGGCTAAAATGCAGTGGGATGACATATTTAAAGTTCTAAAGAAAAAAAAAAGGCTGTGAAGGAACAATTTCATATCTGGAAAAATTATCTTTCAAAAATAAAGGATAAATTAAGATATCCCCAGAAACAAAAGTTAAGAGAGGTATTTGCTTGTAGACCTGACCTACAAGAAATGCTAAAGGAAATCCTTCAGTCTGAAATGAAAGAACACTAGACAATAACTCAAAGCCATATGAGGACATAAAAAACATTGATAAAGGTAACTACACAGATCAACTTAAAAGCCAGTACTAATATATTCTTCGGTTTGTAACACCTGTTTTTATTTTCTATATTATTTAAAAGACAAATACATAAAATATTCATTATAGGGGCACCTGGGTGGCTCAGTCCTTAGGTGTCTGCCTTCAGCTCAGATCATGATCCCAGGGACCTGGGATTAAGCCCTGCATCCGGCTCCCTGCTCCATGGGATGCCTGCTTCTCCCTCTCCCATTCCCCCTGTTTGTGTTCCCTCTCTTGCTGTCTCTCTGTTAAATAAATAAATAGTTAAAAAAAATCAAATAGTCATTATAAACCTATGCTAATGGAAATAAAATGTATAATTTGTTAACAATTCAAAGGAGGTGGGAAAGGGAGCTTCTTACTTCCTGGTTCTTTCCTGAAAACTAGTCAGTTTACAGTTTATCCTGTATCTTGAATTTCCTCCCATTGTCTTTCACAACAACATCTACTGTTCAGCCTTTAGGCAAAACCTCTCCAAATTGTCTTGCAAATGAAGTTAGTTGCTTTGGGAAGAGATTAGGTGTTAACTATTTTATAACCTGCTTCCTCATCCAGAGAAATTTCTGAGCCAGAGATCTGGAGCCCGGGGTGAGCACAATGGTAAGCTTCTTTCCGAGTGATATCCTCACTCTAAAAGCTAAGTGCTTGGTGTTGGGGAGGAAGCAGCCTGATGTCATTTTGCATGCCTTTCTTAGTATGGAACCAACACTGCATGAGCTGAAGCAAGGATAATCAGAGCCCCAAGATTCTTAGGATGCTGTGTCCTTGGTAGAGCCTCCATTCCACAAGTGGAGGCTGTATGGAAGAAGGGAGCTCCCACCACTCAACTACACTCCCAAGGGACTTAGCCTCAGCAAAAGGCTGTTTTTGAAAGAAAAGTAATTAAATAAAATATAAGATTATATTATGGGATTTATATATGAAAGTTAAACAAAACAGCACATAGAATGGAGGAGTTTAACACAATTTTTCTATCATAAGGTTTTTTAGTATCATAATATTAGTATCTAAATAAACCGTGATAAGTTAGTAGTGAATACTGCAATCCATACAGCAATTATTTTTAAAAAATTTATACAAAGAAGGACACCTGGGTGGTTCAGTCAGTTAGGCGTCTGCCTTCAGTTTGGATCATGATCCCAGGGTCCTGGGATCAAGTCCCGCATTGGGCTCCCTTCTCAGCAGGGAGTCTACCTCTCCCTCTGCCTCTGCCTCCTGCTTGTGCTTGTGCTCTTTCTCTCTCTCCCTCAAATAAATAAATAAATAAATCTTAAAAATTTATACAAAGACGTATAATTAACTTGTCACTAGAGAAAACAAAAGAAAATGGTTTGTAAATAGCAGAAAAGGAACAAAAAGTAGAAACAATAGGAAAAAATAGCAATATGGTAAACCCAAATATATCAATATATATTAAATGTAAATATAACTATATTTTACATTTATAAATATTAATGTGTTTTATAAATAAAAAGCAGAGATTGACACCAATAAAAAGGCAGAGATTGACAAGCTATGTATAAAAATATCAACAGCCAAGTGTGTTTTCTATAATGTATATACTTTAAATATAATGACACAGAAGTGAAAAGCAAAAAGATAAAATGACATACCATGTAAACAGTAATCATAAGTCAGCTGGTATGGCTCTATCAATATCAGACAAAGAAGACTTCAAAATAAAGGGAATTACCAGAGATTAAAAAAATATATTCTATAGAAATAAATGGGTCAATCTCTAAAGAAAACATAAAAGTCCTACATAAGTAGGAACCTAATAAAAAGCTCCAAAACTAAAAATAGAAGAAAGTTTTTTCAATATAATAGTTGATTTTTTATGAATGTTCAAAAGCAATTCAGTACAGGAAGGATAGTCTTTTTAATAAATGAAACAATTGGGGGCACCTGGGTGGCTCAGTTGGTTAAGCGACTGCCTTTGGCTCAGGTCATGATCCTGGAGTCCCGGGATCGAGTGCTGCATCGGGCTCCCTGCTCAACGGGGAGTCTGCTTCTCCCTCTGACCCTCCCCCCTCTCATGCTCTATCTCATTCTCTCTCTCAAATAAATAAATAAAATCTTTAAAAAAAAAATGAAACAATTGGACATCAGACAAAAATATGAACCATGACTTAAATTTAATATATAAACATTAATTCCAAATGGATCATGGATTTAAATTTAAAACATAGGGGCACCTGGGTAGCTCATTCAGTTAAGTGACTAACTCTTGATTTCAGATCAGGTCATGATCTCAGGGTTCTGAGATCAAGCCCCGCATCGGGCTCCACTCTCAGCACAGAGTCTGCTTGAGATTCTCTCTCTCTGTCTACCTCTGCCCCTCCCCAGCTGGTACTCGAAAGAAAGAAAGGAAGAAAGAAAGAAAGAAAAAGGAAGGAAGGAAGAAAATCTTTTTTTAAAAAAAGTTTCTCATTGTCTGAATTATTAAAATTCTGATAATCCTCTCAATGTCTAGCATGGTGCTGAAAACAGCATACTGTAATATATTCTTGTTAACTGAACTAGATTAAAGCATCAGTGACATAGACAGAAGATGGCTTATACTAAAAGCCCCTAAGTGAAAAGGGGAGGAAGCCATGATGGGTACAACAAAGAGTACCCCTGGTGAAAGTGGAAGGTATAAAAGTGAGGAAAGAGTGAGAATATGTAAAACTGAGTAAATTAGGAGGAAGCAAGGTCCTTGAAACTCAGGTTCAGGAAGTGTGTATTTCTCCTTGAATTGTTCAGACCATGAAAGCTCAACGATGCATTATCAAGTGAAAATAAACATGTTTCTTTTTAATTAAGAGTCTTGCAGCTCCTTATATAAATGTGTATGATTGACTTGGTACACCTCGAAATTTATTGTTTCACCTTCCTGTCCATTTTCACTTTTCCTAGTAAGGATGAAACACGATGAAACCTAGGAATGTGATCATAATATCAGAACTCCTTCCCTGGAAAGGCAAGTGCAAGACTGTCTGAGGTGCACATAGGGAATCTAATGCTGCATTTCAGGCTCTTTGCTCACGTGAATGCTCAAAAATTTGGTAGGTGTTTGGAGGCTGAGTGGGAGTCCTGCTCAGGAATTGCAGAAAATGCCAAGGAGACAGCTTTGCAGGCTAGGTCTCCACATGGTTTAGGAATGTCAGTTGCTTCTTTTGCTAAATAGTGAATTTTTCATTATCCAAAATGCAAAGATAGTACAGAAATAATACAAGTGATGGCTCATGTGTTTGTGTTTTCCACAGCCCACAGCCCTTCCCTCACATCTCAATCTCCTGCCCATCCTCCATGTGCCAGCCTTACTTTCTCACAAGTTTGCAATTCTACCACCACCTCGGTCACTTTCAATATGCATGTTGACAATATGTTATATAACCTGGGTTCAAAATTCCCTGATATATTCAAGTATAATATATGTCTCTATTCCACACCCTGCTCCCATTATTACTGCCTGGATTTTGCCATCGTCTAAAACTGTCCCATACCTGAAATCTTGTTTTATAAATCTTTTTTCCCTTCAGTAATAATTGATCATTACAGAAATTTAGAAAAAGAATCACTCACAATCCTATCATCTAGAACCATGTGAGAGTTAATTAGTGCCTCCTCCATCTTCTCAATTAGGGAATCCAGCAGTGAGAATGGGTTTACTTCTTGTTGGCTTCCTCGAACCTCCTGGGGATTCAAATATGGCGTTATCTGGTTCCGCTAACTCAGTTCCACTCTATTCATTTTTCAACTTCCAAAATTCTTGACTTCTCTTTTTCTGCTGTATCTCCCTCTTTTAATCTTTGTAGGGTCATATCTTCTTATTTCTTTTAGCAGTTTTTGGGAGGGAGCAGAGATAAACAAGTGTATTCCGTCTGCCATGTTAAACTTCCCAGCTACCATCAGTCCTCAGCACTGGCCCACTCAGCTTTGCTTACCACCTTCCTAACTACACTTTTACCATCTCCTTCACTCTCTTCACTATTTTTCCCACCTCATGTGCCAGTCTCCAGACATATACATCCTTTGATACTACACTTAGGGAATCAAGATCTTCAAAAAGCAATATGAAGCCTGTCACTGTTTGCTTATGGTTTTAGCCACACATTAAAGCCATTCAACAATCTTTTGAGGCTTTCATCTCTTTCTTTTTTGCAATCCCATAGCAGCAGTTCTAAGCCCTTACTATGCTTTTCAGGTCATGAAGTACAGGTCTCTGGAGGTTTATTGTCTGAGTTTCCATCCTGGTTCTAGAGTTTACTAACTCAGCAACCCTGACGTGAGCCTTGCATAACCCCTCTCTGTCTAATATCCCTCATCTATGGAATAGGGATGGTAATAGTTACTAATAACCTTACTGGGACTATACAAATCATAGGAGTATTGTACTGATTAAATGTGTTAATGGAACTAAAGCTTCTAGAAGAGTTTCTTATACATAAAAATTGTTATGACCCGGGGCACCTGGGTGGCTCAGTGAGTTGAGCGTCTGCCTTCAGCTCAGGTCGTGACCCCAGGGTCCTGGGATAGAGGCCCACATCCGGCTCCCTGCTCAGTGGGGAGCCTGCTCTCCTTCTCCCTCTGCTGCTCCCCCTGCTCGTGCTTTCTCTCACTCTCTCTGTCAAATAAGTAAGTAAAATCTTTTAAAAAAGGGTTATGACGCCTTTCCTTAAATTAAAGAACTAGTTCCTTTCTACCCAGAGAAAATCAAAGCTTTTTCATTGTTAATTCCATTATTTTTCACACACTCTTCACAAATGTTTATATCTGTGTACATATTTCTTTCCTTCTTCCCTATTTCACAGGAAAATGTGTACTACTATAAAGTAAAGTACACATAATATGTCCAAGAGGAAACTTGGTAATACCTAAGCCATCCTAGCACCCTGAAAAGGGTTTCAGGAAGAAGTGACATAACTGGGTTTTGAAGGATAGATATGAGCCAGATGACAGACTGGAGAAGGCACTTTAGGCAGGAAGAATCTCATGTACAAACATTTAGAGATGTACATCATATGACATTTTGAGAACTATAACCATTTTTAATGGAGCAAAGAATCCCTATGTGTGCATGGTAAGTACACATTTTTTTGTTTTTTTGTTTGTTTTCTTTTTTTAAAAGATTTTATTTATTTATTTATTTGACGGGGGAGAGGGGCGGCGGGAGGAACACAAGCAGGGAGAGTGTGAGAGGGAGAAGCAGGCTTCCCGCCGAGCAGGGAGCCGGATGCGGGGGCTCGATCCCAGGACCCCAGGGTCATGACCTGAGCCGAAGGCAGACACTTAATGGCTGAGCCACCCAGGCACCCCATAAGTACATGTTGTATGTGGGGGTTTCTCTTCTTTTTTATATAGTGCTTCTGAGCATTTTATTAGGCGTATTACATTCTTATTCATTCATTTTTCAAATCTATATCTTCTCCTCAGGTTGTACATCTCATGTGGTTTGGAATGATGTCTTATACTACCTTAGATTGCTTATAATATATACCACATGGCCAAATGTGTTGTAAGCCCTCAGTAAATGATCATTAAATAATTAATTCTTTGAACTCAAAAATATTTCCATTACTCCAGTCAGTAATTTTTCTAGTAATCAAGAAAGAGCTCATTTAAATAGACATGGTTTCAAACTGACAATAAACATGTAAACATGAGAGACATTAACATAAGTTGGACCGTTGCATTATACCTATAGTTAACAGAAATAGAACAATGAGTGCATGCGGAGAACATAATGATTTTATATGCTGTCATGGTAAAGTGATAACCCAATACTAAGATGCAACCAAAGTAATATATGCTCTAAGATAAAACTTCTTTTATTAAATGTAACCATACTTACAAAATTTTGATGCATTTATAAAGCAATGTTGATCAATGGCAATGCTTACATTAAACTGAGTTTGCACAGCTATAAGGGGAAAGATTCCCCTAGAATAGCTTTTACTTCCGACTTTCAAAGCTCTGTAAAATAGGAAAGTCTGCAAAGTCTGTCTTCTGCATCAGGAGCTTCTCCCTCTGTATGTCTCCTTTCTGCTCCATATTGGGGGCATTATTCTTTCCACTTTAAGCCCCAGTGCCCTTCAACTTCCTGTGTCACATCCTGCTATTGAAAGATGGAACGGAGCTAATGCAACGTGGATATGCTTTACTTATGCCTCCAGCTTGTCACAACATGATACTCCTACTACCTTTTTTTTCAGTTGCCCAGCGTCCTTTTTCTGAAAATTCCCTTCATTTTAATGGACAAACAGGAAATGATGATAATATGAGCCATTTACATATGATGAACTTTGACGAATTACGTTTTTTTTTTTTTTAGATTTTTATTTATTTGACAGAGAGAGACACAGTGAGAGAGGGAACACAAGCAGGGGGAGTGGGAGAGGGAGAAGCAGGTTTCCCGCTGAGCAGGGAGCCCGATGTGGGGCTCGATCCCAGGACCCCGGGACCATGACCTGAGCCGAAGGCAGACGTTTAACGACCGAGCCACCCAGGCGCCCCCGAATTACATATTAATATGAAAACATTTGAGTCAACATGTTCCTTCAGACAGGATTTATATGTTGATTGGGTTTTTCTCTCTGACGGTGAAATGGAAGATTTTTATTTCTGTTTAAGGAATTAAGTTTTTCTACCAGCAAGTGAAGAAATTTTTCATTTGTGTTCTTCGTAGTGAAGCATGTAGCTTACCCAGACAGACAAAAGCTCTAGTAAACTAAAATTCTGTAAGTAGCCTGTTCATTTGGTGTTGTCTCCTCTGGACACCCAAATCTTGACCATAATGATCAGGAATCGTTCATTCACTTCAGGTACTTAGGAGCACTTATTTATCTTAGACTTTGTGGAAATGGAAAAATAATGATTTGTCAAATATAATTGAACAACTTTTTGAAATACCCTGATAAAACATAAAATGGGATTCTGTCCCACATTTTCCTGATTTAGTCTTCTACCAGATTTTACGAATCTCCTCTGGAGACAACTACTCTACTTCACCCGTGGATATAACTACTTGCTTCCATGTGTCAGTTTAATTCTTCTAAAGATAATAAAATTTGTTACACATTCATTCTGTACAGACCACAAGGGCCACTCTACAGCTTTGGTAGTTCCCCACCCCACTGCCTTGTTCAGTCCAATGTTGCCCTGGTCCATCTTTCAATTTATATATTTCAAATTATTATCCCTGAACTTCTCCCACTATTTCTCTTCTTAGGTTCCTTAACTTGTCTATGTTCTTTATTCTTTATGATCTCTTTCTTCATTTGGATTCACAGTGCTGATTTCTGTATGGAGTGGGGAGAAGCTCTTGCTGCAAAGGGGCACCGGCACGGCTGCCTGGCCACAAATTGCCCAGACAAGGTCAGCACACCCTGCCTGACCAGGCCCCTCACCTCTGCTGTTGTTTGTCACCAGTGGGATGATGCTCCATACATCCTGTGTATCTCCCCAGACTGGTCTTGATCCCCGGAAGGCCCCAGGCCCACTGTCTGTCCTAATGACAACAACTCATAACCGACCCAACCTGTTCCCAAGGCAATTGCCTATCGTTGCACCTTATTGGAACTTCACAGCATCCCCTGTGAGGAGGACAAGATGGGTTATTGTGCCCATCTTACAAATGAGGAAGGGGAGGCTTGAAGAAGAAAGTGGCTTCCCATGACTGCATGAGAAGTGGTAAGGGGTAGAGACTGAACTCACTCCAAGGTCCAGCTGAGTCCCTTGTACTTACTGAGAACTACTCTACTTTTGAAATCATAAATTCAGACATCCTCCTCTCTTACTGCAAATCCCAATTCCTCCAGCTCTTTCACGTTTTTATTTCTCCATAGAGTATGGGTGATTGCATACCACAGTGGTTGATGGCATGGTCTCCAGAGCCAGATTTCCTGAGTTAAAATCCCATCCCAATCACTTAAAATATACATAACTTTGTGCAAGCTGGTTAGTATTTGGGGCCCTCAATTCCCTCATCTATGTACAGAAGGTAAAAAAAGAGCCTCTAATTCACAAAGAACTGGAGATCTCTGATCCATAGAGTAATAACATTTCTTGAATACATATTATGTGTCAGGCACTATTTTATATGTTTTACAGATATGAATTAATTTAATTTTTTTAAATTTTTTATTATGTTATGTTAATCACCATACATTACATCATTAGTTTTTGAAAATAGAATTTATTTAATTTTTAAGGCAATCCTTTGAGTTAGATATTATATACTGACTTTTTCACTATCTACATCCATTTTTCTCTCATTTCCTTTTTAGCAGTTTTTGTTGGGATGAAAATTTTTCCTCTACTACCTTAGGTTGAAATGAATGGGTGCCTGCGAATTAACTAACAAGAGACAGATTAACAGAAGAAAAGAAAAAGTTTATTCATATGCATATAGAAGAGCACAAAAGAAGTGGTTTTCTGAACATCTAGATCTAGGGGTTTATTTACAATCTTAACAAAGGAAATCAAATAAATGGACATTTAGGAAAGAAAACTGGGCTTTGAGGGGAACAAATGGAAGGTATGACATTTTGTGATAATGTTTGTTTATGCAGTCTCTCATCCTGGTGCTAATGACTAGGTTCCTCTCTAGAGGATTTATGGCAACTGTTTTTTGAGAGGCATATTTTGTCAGCCAAAGAAATTTAGATAAGATTCATTCAGAATTTTTTAGTTTAAAATAATGTTCGTGCCAGTCCAGAAAGCTGAGAATCTACACATTTCCACGGCATGTAAATTGTTTTTGTAACAATCTCAAATACCTATATAATATCTTTCTGTTGCACCAGTCTGGCATTATCAGAGCTCTGGATCAAGCTAAGAGTCTACTTTGTCCATTCCTACATCTAAGGGACTGAATTTTGTAGAATTGCTATAGGATGTATTAGTCTGTTCAGGTTGACATAACAAAATATTGTAGACTGGGTATCTTAAACAGCATTTATTTTCTCACAGTTCAGAAGTCTGGAAGTCCTAGATCAAGGTCTAGTGGACTGATTTCTGAGGAGGGCTCTCTTCCTGGCTTATAGCCACCTTCTCATGTGCTCTCACATGGTGAAGAGAGAGTGATCTCTGGTGTCCCTTCCTCTTTTATGAGGACATGATTTAATTTTAATCACCTCTTTAGTGGCCCTATCTCCCAAAGGGCTTCAACACATGAATTTTGGGGGAAACCCAGATATTCATCCATAACACATGACCATACAAGTATGTAAAACTATAAATTCATGTGATAGACTTTGTCTACACCTTTAACATAAACTACAATCCTTCAATTTTTACTATTTATTTTTTCCTCCCATTCTTCACAGTCACTATTTAAAATCCCTATCCTCTTCAAACTTTGATCTTATCACCTCCACAGGTCCTGGTCCAACAACCTCTCTTATTTAACTTATAAAGTGGAAATATAACAATTTCTGTTATGTAAACTGCAAAAATATTTTCATGCTCATTTAAAATATTTCAAATAAAAGAATTATTTAATCTTGCTTAAACCCAATTCCTTTACTTGTTTTCTAGATATCATCCTATTCCATCTACTCAAGGATCACTTCTCACCCCTAAAATTCACAGTTTCCCTCTACAGGCAACTTCCAACCAGGATTTTCAAATATTCTTTGTGCTACTCATCTTAAAAGTATAAAACAAAAAACTTCCCTTGCTTCCATGTCTTCCTTCAGCTACCAGACTATCTCTCTCCATCCATTTACCCTGCTTCAGAAACAAACTTCCTACAGTTCTTGTGTGTACTTCTTCTTTCCCCCTAGAGTTCATTTTGAAACCCAAAGCAGTCTGGCTTCAATCTCCACAATTCCACCAAAATGCTATGATCAGAAAAAGCAACTTGATAGTAAATTCAAGTGACTTTTCAATATTGACCTTTGCTACATTTGATCCTTGTAATCTCATATTCCCTCTTGGAAGACTTTCTTCTCTTGCCTCTGAAGATGCAATTCTCTTCTGATTTCTAGCTGTCATTCTGGCATCTTGTATTCATTGTTTTTGTGAAGTGTTCTGACTTTCTGCAAAATGTTGGTGTTCCTAAAGATTCTATACCAGGCCCTCTTTTCTTCTTCCTCTACATATTTATATTCAATAATCTCATCCACTCCCACAACTTCAATTCTACCATGTAACTGATTAATCTAAACTGCTTTATCTCTCCCTTTTATCTTTCCTGAACTTTATTCAGAAGTAAGCAGGTTCATTCAATGGCCCACTCAATATTTCTGGATTTCCTACAAGCACATAAAACTCAGTGTACAAAAATAAATAAATAAATAAGATTCTTGTCATCTTATGCAAAATTACTCCTCCCCAGAGCCTTCTAACATAAGTTCAGTTATTTGCTCATGCTAGAAACCAAGGAAATATCCTCACTAATCCAGAAATGATATACTCAGAGAATCCTCTACATAATCTGTTCACTGCTTTCTATCTTTTCCACTTTCCTTATTTAGACCATCACCATTTCTCATTAAGACTAGATATTTGCCAAAGTATAAATACTGATGTCCTCCTTGCTCATGGTGTTACTTTCCTCCAATCTATCTTTCATACCTCAGCCAGCATGTCTTTCCTTTCTGTTTTTAGACACTTTACTTTCTTTAATATTATGTTTATTCCTATATCAATATGTCTTAAATGCTGTGAATTTATGGTAAAATTTGACATCTGCCAGTTAAGTCCTCAATTTTACTCTTATTCTTTCAGATATTTTTGGATTCTTGGTCCTTTGCATTTCCATATTGAATTTAGAATTAGCCCATCAATTTCCACCAAGAAAAAAAGCCCCTGAGATTATTTTTTGAGATTGCATTGTTTTTGTAGATGATTTTGAGGAAGACTGACATCCTAATATTAATCATCTAATTCATGGTCATGACAGAATTCTCCAGTTTTTTAGGTTTCTTGAACCTCTCTCAGCAATATTTTATAATTTTCTGTATGGAGGTCTTGAACACTTTCATTCCAAAGTGTTTTAAGTTAAAAATGTATATATAGGGGCGCCTGGGTGGCTCAGTTGGTTAAGCAACTGCCTTCGGCTCAGGTCATGATCCTGGAGTCCCGGGATCGAGTCCTGCATCGGGCTCCCTGCTCGGCGGGGAGTCTGCTTCTCCCTCTGACCCTCCTCCCTTCTCATGCTCTCTTTCTCTCATTCTCTCTGTCTCAAATAAATAAATAAAATCTTAAAAAAAAAAATGTATATATAAAATTTAAATTTCTCTTTTTACATAAAGTTTACATGTGACTCATTGCACTTGAGAAATGATGTTACTGTGCTAACAATGACATGAGAATTCAGTTACTAAAAGCATTACAAATTATATTTGTTGTTATAATTTAACTTTTGAGGCTATAAGTATCTACATGTAAGATCAATTAGTCATGTCAAATTATTATTAAAAATTATTAAAATTAAATTAAATTATTAAAATTATTAAAAATCACTGAGCATATGATTTGAAACAAGGTCCAGAAGAGACAATTACTCTTTCGAGTACCTTTTGTATAATCTCAGGTAAGAAATTATTAGTGATAAACAGATGTTGCTCTAGTCTTATTCAGATATGAAAAAAGCAAACACACACACATGCACACACACATATACATGCAGAAATTATTAGAAATTTGGAAATCATCTCTAATAAAGTTGAAATAGGAGTAAATTTGGGGCACCTGGGTGGCTCAGTCATTAGGCGTCTACCTTCGGCTCAGGTTATGATCCCAGGGTCCTCGGATCAAGCCCCGCATCGGGCTCCCTGCTCAGCAGGAAACCTGCTTCTCCCTCTCACACTCCCCTTGCTTGTGTTTCTTCTCTCGCTGTGTCTCTCTCTGTCAAATAAATAAATAAAATCTTTTTTTTTTTTTAAGAAAGAAATAGGACTAAATTTGCCAGTCCAAACCTGAGAATGAATATCTCTCAGCCACTTGCAGTGCAGGCATATATTATAATAGGCACAAGGATGATATAGAAGCTACTAGACTTGAGGACAAAATGAACAAAATACAAAACAAGGTAAACTTGCCAGAATAAAACAAAAAAATGCAGAGTGAAGGAAAGTAACAAAGTCATTTACTTTTTTGTCATATGGGATTTAGATGTACAAAAGTGGTTAACTAGGACTAAAAAAAAAAACTAATTCTTGTGAGTTATCAAGTAATAATATTAATAATATAATTATTATATTGCCAGGCTATTGTCTAAACACTACACATTAACTCTTTTCACTCTCATAACAACTGCATCAGGCATGTGGTTGTCAGTTCCACTTTATAGTGCTAGAGGGAGGACTAGAACTAGGAGCTGGCTCCATAGACCATGCTCTGAAAGGGGTAAAGTACTCAGAATAAAAGATGAGAAACCACAAAGTTCAAGCATTAACTGAATAAAATTAAAGAGAAATAACACATGCACATCTCATTCTTTGTTGCAACCAGACTTTTGGGGGGACTCCCCCCTTATCTCTTAATTTACCCAAATCCTCTAAAGTATATTTAAGCCAAACATCCTCTACAAAATCTTGCCTTAATTGATATTCACTGTTGATCTCTCCCCTTCCAAATGCTCTGTAACACTTACGGGCACTGTGTTGTTGCTCTTACATGATCTAGAATTTTGCTTTCAGAACAGTCTACTTATTGACAAAGAAAAGCTCCACTTGCATTTCCATTAAGAAAGAACATTACTGGAGCACCTGGGTGGCTCAGTTGTTAAGCGTCTGCTTCCGCTCAGGTCACGATCCCAGGGTCCTGGGATCAAGACCCACATCGGGCTCCCTGCTCTGCGGGAAGCCTGTTCTCCCTCTCCCACTCCACCCGCTTGTGTTCCCTCTCTCACTGTGTCTCTCTCTGTCAAAAAAATAAATAAAACCTTAAAAAAAAAAAGAATGAACATTATCTTCAGGGATAGTGTGGCAGAGTTGGAGGGCTAACTAAAGAAAACAACTTCATACAAGAAGGAATTCCATTTAGACAAGAATGTTTTACATTGCTCCCTTGATGGTTTCAAGAAGAGGAGACAAAATTAAACAAAGAAAGTTTATAAATATCTTAGGCTTCTTTCTTCCCTGACGATAAGCAGACATACTGTATCTCTTGAAGCTTATCTCAGAACCTGGTGTTAGACTTGTTCTGGTCAAGAAAATGACTCAAGTCACATCTATGTTCCTTCATCATTAAGGAAGTTTTAAAAGGTGGGCAAAATAGGGGTGCCTGAGTGGCTCAGTCAGTTAGGCATCTGACTCGATTTCAGCTCAGGTCATGATCTCAGGATCATGAGATCAAACCCCACCTCAGGCTCCTTGCTCAGTGGAGTCTTCTTGAACCTCTCTTTCCCTCTGCCCCACCCTAACCCCAACCCCCACCCCCACCACTCATGCTCTCTCTCTGACATAAATAAATAACTCTTAAAAAAAAAAGATAGGCAAAATACAGAAAGATGGAACAAGTAAGAGATCTGATTGTTAGGTAAATAGTTTTAAAGAAAAAAATGTATCTGGATTTTATTCCAATGAGCACCCAACATCAAACATGTTTTCAAACATCTTTTGAAAAACACCAAAAACTATAAGATCAATGATAAGAAGTTGTATCATAGCACAAAAGTACAGACTGAAACACTCATTAGCTTACTCCAGCTTTAGTATCATCTCCCCTCCTTGCCCCTCACCATCCCAAACCACAGTAAAAGGAACAAAGGAAATATCAACTCTGAGGCTGAATTTGGCTGGTTTTTCTATACTTACACTAAGAAGACTATCAACATGGTCCACAGTGAGCCAGTCCTCACCAAGACTATAGTAAAGACCTGAATTATATCAGGTTTTATACCACACATATACTTTTTTCTTTTTCTTTTTTATGTATATAGATATAAGCTTCACTGTAGTCCTTTTTTCCCTACTCAATACTACCTTTACATATATACCAGTTTTAATTTCCCTGTATCTCAAGGAAGTGCTGTTCTCTAAAAAGAGAACAAAATACACCCAAGAAGAACTTGAAACATTCTACCTCACCCACATAGAGGGATTATAGCCACCTTCCCTGCATCCCCCTTTTTTTTGTTGTTTTTTTTTGGGGTGGGGGGGATAGTGGGTTTTGTTATTGTTTTTATTTTTGTACTTTATAGCTCTTATTCTTGGGTTTCATTTTGGCTGGGGTTTGGTTTTTTTTTTTTTTTGGTGGTGGCTTCCGATTGCTCCAAACTTTCCCAGGGTGCACTTTGCCTGGATTGTGGTTGATATTTTTGACTGTACATCCCCTCAACCGCAACTCAAAATGATGACTAGGAGGAGGAACTCCCAAAAAAGAAAAGACCCAGAGACAATGGTCTCTCCCACAGACCTAATTGATAGGGATATAAGTAAGATGTCAGAAATAGACTTCAGAATAACATTTATAAAAATAATAACTAGGCTGGAGAAAAACATTAACGGCAACATAGAGTCTCTAAGGGCAGAAATGAGAGCTAGTCAGACCGAACTTTAAAATGATATAAATGAGATATAGTGTAAACTAGATTCTCTAACAGCTAGGGTAAACGAGGCAGAAGAACGAATTAGTGATATAGAAGACAAACTGGTAGAAAAGAAGGAATAAGAGGAGTCCTGGAACAAACATCTTAAAATCCATGAAAACAGAATTAGAGAAATAAATGATGCCATGAAACATTCCAATGCCAGAATTATTGGGATCCCTGAGGGGGTGGAGAAAGAGAGAAAGGACTAGAAGATATATTTGAGCAAATCATAGCTGAGAACTTCCCTAATCTGGGGAATGGAACAACCATTCATGTCCTAGAGGCAGAGAGGACCCATCCCAAGATCAAGGAGAATAGACCAATGCCCCAGCATATAATAGTAAAACTCACAAATCTTAGAATCAAGGAAACCATCTTAAGGGCAGTTAGGGGGAAGAGATTCCATATGTACAGAGGGAGGAACATCAGAATAATGTCAGACCTATCCACAGAGACCTGGCAAGCCAGAAAGGCCTGTCAAGACATATTCAGGGTACTAAATGAGAAGAACATGCAGCCAAGAATACTTTATCCGGCAAGGCTGTCATTTAGAAAGGATGGAGAGATACAGAGCTTCCAGGACCAGCAGAAACTGAAAGAATATATGACCACTAACCTGGCCCTGAAAGAAATATTATGGGGGATTCTATAAAAGGAGAAAGACCCCAAGAGTGATCTACAACAGAAATTTACAGAGATGATCTATAGAAACAAGGACTTCACAGGCAACATGATGACAATAAAATCGTATCTTTCAATAATCACTCTCAGTGTGAATGGCCTAATGCTCCCATAAAATGGCATAGGGTTGCAAATGGGATAAAAAGATAAGACCCATCCATATGCTGTCTACAAGAGACTCATTTTGAACCTAAAGATACATCCAAACTGAAAGTGAAGGGATGGAGAACCAACTTTCATGCCAACAGACCTCAAAAGAAATCTGGGGTAGCAATTCTCATATCAGACAAATTAGATTTTAAGCTAAAGATTGTAGTTAGAGATACAGAAGGACACTATATCATTCTTAAAGGGTCTATCCAACAAGAAGATCTAACAATTGTAAATATCTATGAATGAAATATCACTATGAATGAAAGAGGAGAGGACACTACTAACATCAAGGAAATAGAAACAATTATCAGAAATTATCAAAAACTGTATGCTAATAAATTAAGCAACTTGGAAGAAATGGATGCATTTATAAACATAGAAACTACCAAGACTGAAACAGGAAGAAATCGATAACACGAGTAGACCAATAACCAGTAACAAGATTGAAGCAGTGTTCAAAAACCTCCCAAAAAACAAGAGTCCAGGACCTGATGGATTCCCTGGGGGATTCTACCAAACATTCAAAAAAGAAATAATACCTATTCTTCTGAAGCAGGAATTCTACCAAACATTCAAATAAGAAATAATACCTATTCTTCTGAAGCGGTTTCAAAAAATAGAAGGAAAGCTTCCAGACTCATTCTATGAAGCCAGCTTTACCTTGATCCCCAAACCAGGCAAAGACCCCATCAAAAAGGAGAATTTCAGACCGATATCCCTGATGAATATGGATTCCAAAATCCTCAACAAAATCCTAGCTAATAGGATCCAACAGTACATTAAAAGAATCATCCACCATGACCAAGTGGGATTTATCCCTTGGATGCAAGGGTGGTCCAACATCCGCAAATCAATCAATGTGATAGAACACATTAATAAGAGGAGAGAGAAGAACCATATGGTCCTCTCAATTGATGCAGATAAAGCATTTGACAAAATACAGCATCCTTTCCTGATTAAAATTCTTCAGAGTATAGGGATAGAGGGAACATTCCTCAATTTCATAAAATCCATCTATGAAAGCCTACAGTGAATATCATTCTCAATGGGGAAAAGCTGAGAGCCTTTCCCTTAAGATCAGGAACATGACAAGGATGCCCGATTTCAAGCTATATTACAAAGCCGTGATCACCAAGACAGCATGGTACTGGCACAAAAACAGACATATAGACCAATGGAACAGAATAGAGAGCCTAGATATGGACCCTCAACTCTATGGTCAAATAACCTTTGACAAAGCCGGAAAAAACACGCAATGGAAAAAAGACAGTCTCTTCAATAAATGGTGCTGGGAAAATTGGACAGCCACATGCAAAAGAATGAAACGTGACCGACCATTCTCTAACACCATTCACAAAGATAAACTCAAAGTGGATGAAAGACCTCAATGTGAGACAGGAATCCATCAAAATCCTAGAGGAGAACATAGGCAGTAACCTCTTTGACATCGCCAACAGCAACTTCTTTCAAGATACATCTCCAAAAGCTAGTGAAACAAAAGCAAAAATGAACTTTTGGGACTTTATCAAGATAAAAAGCTTCTGCACAGCAAAGGAAACAGTCAACAAAACAAAGAGGCAACCCACGGAATGGGAGAAGATAGTTGCAAATGACACTACAGACAAAGGGCTGATATCTAAGATTTATAAAGAACTTCTCAAACTCAACACCCAAAAAACAAATAATCAAGTCAAAAAATGGGCAGAAGACATGAACAGACACTTCTCCACACAAGACATACAAATGGCTAACAGACACATGAAAAAATGTTCATCATCATTAGCCATCAGGGAAATCCAAATCAAAACCACACTGAGATACCACCAAAATGGCCAAAATGGACAGGGAAAGAAACAACAAATGTTGGAGAGGTTGTGGAGAAAGGGGAACCCTCTTACACTGTTGATGGGAATGCAAGTTGGTACAGCCACTTTGGAAAACAGTGTGGAGGTGCCTCAAAAAATTAAAAATAGAGCTACCCTATGACCCAGCAATTGCACTACTGGGTATTTACCCCAAAGACACAGATGTAGTGTAAAAAAGGGCCATACGCACCCCAGTGTTCATAACAGCAATGTCTGCAATAGCCAAACTGTGGAATGAGCCGAGATGCCCTTCAGCAGATGAATGGGGATAAAGAAGATGTGGTCCATATATACAATGGAATATTACTCAGCCATCAGAAAAGATGAATACCCAACTTTTACATCAACATGGATGGGACTGGAGGAGATTATGCTAAGTGAAATAAGTCAAGCAGAGAAAGTCAATTATCATATGGTTTCACCTATTTGTGGAATGTAAGGAACAGCATGGAGGACATTAGGAGAAGGAAGGGAAAAATGAAGGGGAGGGAATCAGAGTGGGAGATGAGCCATAAGAGACTATGGACTCCGAGAAACAAACTCAGGGTTTTAGAGGGGAGGGGGATGGGGGAATGGGTTAGCCCGGTGATGGGTATTAAAGAGGGCACATACTGCATGAAGCACTCGGTGTTATATGCAAACAGTGAATCATGGATCACTACATCAAAAACTAATGATGTACTGTATGGTGACTAACATAACATAATAAAAAATAAAAATAAAAAATAAAACTCAGAAGAAAAACATTGAACAAAATAACTCTAAGGACAGAATCATTCTGGTAAGGCAAGATCATCAGGAAAAGTTACCTAAATGACCCTGAGCCCACATTTATGACACAAGCAGATGGTCATGTACTAAAGGGCAGGTACTAATTTTTTTGCCCTAAGGAAGATGAGGGAATAGAAAAGCAAATCAATATTCATCCTCCTACTCTTAATTCATAGAATTAGTCTTTGTTGCCCTTTATTGTTTAAAAATGTATTGAATACAAAAGTATATGTTGGTGTATGGCATAATAATCAAACTTGCAGTCCTAATTCATAAGGCTCAATCATTTAAAATTTGAAAGCTCATATCCTTTGTTAGCATTCAACAGATCTGGATTCTGAGTCTTAAACCTTTACCAACAAGCAGGTTGTCCCTGTTTATTCATTTTAGTTATTCAAGATTCACTGAGTTGAGAGGAGCATAGTCTCTACTGCCTCTCTCTTCAGGAGCTTCCATGCCAGCATTTGTGGTTTTTCCACCTCCCCCATCTCCAGCTTATGGATTGTTTAATTTAACAAAATATTAATTGTGTGCACTACTTTGCTAGTGTTACAGAGTAAGAGAAGGCATTGTGCGTGTGTGCATGTGCATGATTTCAAAGTTCCAGGGAAAATCAAATACATTCACAAGAAAGTCGGGACTTCTATTGAAGGTACCTTGAATTAAGCACACCTCCTAGGTTTATCCCTTTGTCACATCTCGGGAGTCATCTCTTCCTTGTCATTTCTGGTTGAGCTACACATAACAAAGAAACACATCCTTGTTTGTACAAGCTACCCTGTTCAAGAATTCAAATGCTTCCTTTTAAAACTGAATTAAACTGAAATAAATAATTCCTCATTTTAACGTGATTGGAATTCACTTAAGTCACTAATCAACAAAGTTAAAGCTTAGCTTCTGTTTCAGTTTAACAGCTTTTCCTCAGGTTTCTGTACTTAATTATTTCATTCTGTCACTTTTCATTTTGTAAATAAATTTGTCATGTTGATTTGAGGCTTTCTTCTCAGTAATCGTTTGGATACTTGGGTTGCCTTTCCTCAAAGAATTTTCATAGCTGAGTGTTGAAGTTAAATGGACTGGACTAGCTAGCTAATCAGCTGCTATTTAAATCTTGTGACCAAATAAATATACAAATACATGATCTATTCACTTATTAATTCATTCAGCAAACACTTCATGAGAACCTACTAGGTACCTTGTATTGTGCTAATCTCTAGGGTTTCAATAGTTTACTAACAGACATGTGTCAGCCTTCATGGAGGGTTTTTTTGTTTTTTGTTTTTTTTTAGGATTTTATTTGTGTATTTGATTTGAGATAGAGAGAGAAAGCACAAGCGGAGGCAGGGGGCAGAAGGAGAGGGAGAAAGGCAAGCAGACTCCCAGCTGGGTGGGGAGCCTAACCTAGGGCTCCATCCCAGGACCCTGAAATCATGACCTGAGCTGAAGTAATATGCTTAACTGAGTGAGCCACCCAGGTGCCCCAGCCTTCATGGAGTTTTACTAGTATTGAGAATATGGAAAGTAAGTAAAATATTGCAATTAGTCTGGAATCTATAGAAATAAAAATGTAAATTCATAAAACCAAATATAATGTTCATTGCAAAACTAGCTGTAGTATCAAAACACAAAACAAAACAAAATATAGCAACAAATTCAACAAATTAAATGACCGTCAATAAGGAAAGTGTTAAATTAACTTTGATACATCCAAACTGTGACATACTCTGTAGTCAATAAAAAGAATGGGATTGGGGCACCTGGGTGGCTCAGTCGGTTGGGCGGCTGCCTTCGGCTCAGGTCATGATCCCAGGGTCCTGGGATCAAGTCCTGCATCAGGGTCCCTGCTCCGCAGGAAGCCTGCTTCTCCCTCTCCCACTCCACTTGCTTGTGTTCCCTCTCTCACTGTGTCTCTCTCTGTCAAATAAATAAAACCTTAAAAAAAAAAAAAAGAATGGGATTGATCTATATGTCTTGACTTGAAAAGATGTTCTTAGCATCTATCAAACAGTAAAGCAAGTTGAGGTCACTTTTATTGTTATATTATTATAATAGTTTTTTATATTATAATAGCTGTCTCATTTCAGTCAAGCTGTACATCAGGAAAATCTAGTAGTAATAAAAATAAAAAATATGAATCACTGGGAATCACTCATGATTTGACTGAACTAAGCAGAAACAGTGACATAACATTAACTAAGAGATTTTCCTATTATCCATACTTTCAAAACTTTGAGATGGGCAACAGCCCCTGTAATTTTATTTTCATTAAGATAAAATTTATATACAGTGAAATAATCATAATTTTACAATCCAATGAATTTTAACAAATATATACACCTGAGTAACCAACATGCTAGTAAAGGTATAAAACATTTCCTTCATTCCATGCAGTTTTCTCATGCCCTCTTCTAGTCAAATTCCCCAATTTACAAAGGAAACCTGTGTATTATTTTATCACCATAGGTTTTACTTGTTTGCAAGCATCACATAGATTGAACCACTCAGTTTGTCCTCTTTTGTACCTCCATGTTTCCCTCAACATAGCATTTTTGTCATTCTTCCATATTGTGTGCATGAGTAGTTCATTCTTTTCATTGCTGAAGAATATGCTATTACAATGAATATACTGCGATTAGTTTATCCATTCTCCAAGTGAGGGCTTTTTGAATAAAGTTGCTATGAACATCTTTGTACAAATATTTAAAACATATATTTTATTTATTTTGACTTGATACCTAGGAAAAATTGCTTGGTTCTAATAATATAAGGATTTTAGGGATATATATTTATTAGTGATTTTATTTCTTTATTTATTTGAGAGAGAGAGAGCACAAGCAGGGGGAGGGGCAAAGGAGGGGAAGAAGGAGACCCCCCACTGAGCAGGGACCCTGGGATCATGACCTGATTTGAAGGCAGCTGCTTAACTGACTGAGCCCCCAGGCACCCCTGGGGAATCTATATTCTTATCAACATTTAGTTTGATCAAGTTTTTTTGTTGTTTGTTTTTTGTTTTTAAGTAGCCATTCTAGTGGGTATGCAATGGCATCTCATTGTGGTTTTAATTTTCATATCCTTGATGACTATTAAGAACCTTTTCAAGTACTTATTGGCTTTTCAAATATCAATTTTATGAAATACCTGTTCAAGAATTTTGCTCATTTTTTAATTGAGCTGTTTGTCTTATTTTTTTAAGTTGTAACAGTTGCTTATGCAGTTTGAATAAAAGACCCTCATCAAATATGTGTATTATGAATACTTTCTCCCAGGATTTTTCACTTGCTTAGGAGTGTCTTTTGATGAGAAATACTTTTTTTTAATGTGAAGAAGCCCAATTATATCTATTTTTCTTTTCTTTCTTTTTTTTTTAAGATTCATTTATTTATTTGAGAGAAAGAGAGAAAGCGTAGGAGGAGGCAGAGGGAGAGAATCCTCAAGCAGACTCCCTTCTGAGTGTGGAGCCTGACACAGGGCTCCATCCCATGACCCATGAGATCATGACCTGAGCTGAAACCAAGAGTTGGTTGCTCAAGCCACCTGGGAGCCCCTAAAGTTCTAAGTTGTGAAAACATTCTCTTATTTTTGCTAGAAGTTCTACACTTTTTGCTTTTACACTTAGGTCCATGATGCTTCCAAAATAAATGTTTAAATATGTTATAAAATAGAGGTCAATATTAATTTTTAAAATAATTTTTAATAGATTCATCCAGTTGTTCCAGCATGATGTGCTGAAAAGATTTCCTTTCCATACCAAATGTCATTGGCATCTCTGCCAAAAGTCAATTAACTCTATATATCTGAATTCTGTTCCATTGATCTCTTTACCTGTCTTTTCCCAAAATCACAGTGTCATGATTACTGAAACTTCATAGTAACTCTTGATTGTAGATAATGTGAGTCTTCAAAATTTCTTATTCTTTCACAAGATCAATTTGACTATTCTAGTTCCTATGCATTTCCATACACATTTTAAAAACAGCTTGTCAACTTCCACAAAAATGTGATTGCTAGGATTTCAGTTGGGATTGTGTTCATCTGATTGATAAATTTTGAAGAACTGACATCTTCACAAACTTGAACTTTCCATGAACATGGTATATCTTTCCATTTATTTAGGACCTCTTTCATTTATCTCCATAGTGTTTTGTAATTTTTAGTGTAGTGCATTTATTCTGGTTGGTATTTGCTGTGTCTTGGATTCTTAAGTTGGTGTTTGTCATCATATTTGAGAACTTTGGGGCCATTATTTCTTCAATACTTTTGGCCTTATTATCTATCTCTTCTTTTTATGGAACTCAAATTACACCTATATAAATATTTTGATATTGTCCCAAAAGGTCATTGAGGCTCTGCTAATTTTTTTCTCTTTGCTGTTTGGGTTAGATAATTTCTCTTGACTTATCTTAAAGTTCACTGATCCTTATCTATATTATGTAATCTTCTTTTAAGTTTATCCAGTGACCTCTTCATTTTAGATATTATATTTCTTGTTTCTAGAATTTTCATTTAGTTATTTTTTATTGTTATAATTTCTTTTTTAGGATTCCATAACTTCATCCTTTAGATTCTTAAAGGCATTAATAGTATTTTTTTTGAAATTTCTGTATGCTAATTTCAGCATTAAAGTCATCTTAAATGCATCTACTTCCTGCTTTTAAACTTGGTTATGGGATCCATTTTCCTGGTACTTGCCATGTACAGTAATTTTATATTGTATTACAGATAATGTAAGGATACATCATAGGGAGTGTGGATTGATTTCTTCCATAAACAGAATTGGTTTAGATGTGGCAAGTGGTATAATTATTGGCAAGTCATCTTGCTTCTATCAAGCTTGACTTTTGGCATGTAGTTCTTTCTCTTGTAGCACAACTATTTTGGGGTCTTGTTATGGACTGAATTGTGTCCTCCCCAAAATTTACATCTTAAAGCCTCAACCCCTAATATGACTGTATTTGGAGATAGAGACTTTAGGAAGATATTAAGGTTAGATGAGGTCATAAAGGTGAGGCCCTAATCTAATAGGACTAGTGTTATTATAAGAAGAGGAAGAGACACCAGGGTTGTATGCACACAGAAGAAAGACCTTGTGAACATACAGCAAAGTAGTCCATCATCTACAAGTTGGAAAGAGAGTTTTCACCAGAAACCAACCCCACAGGCACACTGAGATTAGACTTCCAGCTTCCAGAACTGTGAGAGAGTCAATTTATGTTGATTAAGCCATCCAGCCTGTAATATTTTGTTATGGCAGCCCAAGCAGATTAATAAGGTCTCATCTGAGTGCTTAGTGAACTTAGTGAGGTCTCTCTGCTCTGACTGATTGAAATATTCAGGTTTTACCAGCGTGACTTTCAGCTCTCTGCCGAAACATTAGCCATTTTCTGCTAGACTTTATGGAGTCTTGTGTGCATTCACAGCAATTTTGCTCTCAGAAAAAGGCTTTATGGTCACAGAGACTTTTGGGACTCACCTTTTCAGAGTTCCCTTTTTTGAGGCTCTTTCTGTTTCACCTGACAGATGTACTTTAAAGGTTAAGTATTAGGGCCCCCATATGACTTTAGCTAAGAAAGGAAGGAAGGAAGGAAGGAAGGAAGTCACCCCCCCCCAAAAAAAAACAAAACGAAAAAAAAAAAAATTGGGAGAATTTCTGCTCTTGTTGAATTCTTGATATTTCCTGATTTCATTAATGGCAATAATAATTAAAATCATTATTATCAACATCATCATTGCTATAACTATTGAGAATTTAAATATATTCTCAAAAAATTCAATGAGGAAAGTTTTACCCTTTTACACATTTTAAGACCCAGGCAATCCAAGTAGCAGAATTGGTACAGAACTAGAATTAAAACAAGCACATGTCTGATTTCGATATCTGTTCCCTTTCCAACATGCTACACTGTCCCTGGTCATAGTGGTTTCCATGGGAGGCACAGTGCACGATGTAGATTAGCAAAGAGAATTTTATTAAAGAAAGCTCTTGGAGTTACCATCTGTGAGGGGTGAATGAAGCAGGATTGGGAAGAGTCAAGAAGCTGGGTTGTGGTGCAGTCACAATAATGCCTCAGATGACCTTGCAGGGAACTGTGAAGCTAGAATGGTCCACTGGACTTGTCTGAGCTGTGGTATGGGGCTGAGCCTTCACTCATCTATCCTTAAGTCATTAAATGCAGTCTTCCCCTAGAAGGGGATCTGAACTTGGGCAAGGCAGCTTTCTTTAGCAGAAGCAATTCCCAATGAGGGCAGAAGACCGAGAGATGTCATTTGACAACATTCCTAGAAGCTTGGAGAAGTCCTTTAGTCCAAAAGGGGAACTGGGTGGAATAGCACAGCAATACTGCATGATCCTCCTCAAGATATAGCAGTGCTTATTTCTAATACATACATAAAACAACAACAACAACAACAACAACTCTTACTCAGGAAAAGAAAGGATTTATTCAGAGGAATAAATATGTGAAATTTAAGAGAATTTAACTGTCTTTATAGAAAGAAAGGAAACTTCAGAGAACGTAAGTACAGGGAAGGAATCAGCTAATGCATAGTCAATTAAAAAAAACATTTCTAGTAGAAGAAACTTATTTTTTAAAAAATCACACTTAGGTACCTTTACAACTCCTAGAATAAAGAAAATAATATAACTAACACCTGTGTACTCACCACCTACTCTTGTTAATTTAAAATACTTTGTCCTTTCTCCTTCATAAGATTTAAACTAAATATTCAAACAAAATAGTTGAATCAATTTGTCTATGCTTTCAGGATTCTGTATTACTCTTTGCTTTAGCCTAACCTCTCTAAAGATCAGAGGCCTCACAAAGCATCAGCAGCTGGAGGAAAGGAAAAAGGGCTGTGGGGCAGGCATGGAGGAAAACACATGCAGAGTATTTTCATATTATCCTCTATTTTTTTGTTTATTTATTTATTTATTTTTAAAGATTTTTTTTTTTTAATTTATTTGACAGAGACAGACACAGCAAGAGAGGGAACACAAGCAGCGGGAGTGGGAAAGGGAGAAGCAGGCTTCCCGCCGAGCAGGGAGCCCCATGCAGGGCTTGATCCCAGGACCCTGGGATCATGACCTGAGCCGAAAGCAGAGGCTTAACAACTGAGCCACCCAGGTGCCCCTATCCTCTATTTATTTTTTAAAATCTGCTAAATTGGGGCACCTGGGTGGCTCAGTCATTAAGCGTCTGCCTTCGGCTCAGGTCATGATCCCAGGGTCCTGGGATTGAGCCCCACGTCAGGCTCCCTGCTCTGTGGGGTGTCTGCTTCTCTCTCTCCCTCTCGCTCTTTCTCTCTCTCTCTGACAAATAAGTGAATGAAATCTTTAAAAAATAAATAAATAAAAATCTGCTAAATCTGTAGTTATATTCCATTTTCATGTCTATTATTATTTATTTGTGCTTTTTTCTTAAATTTTTCTTGGTCCATAGAGCGAAAAATGTGTCGATTTTACTAGTCTTTATCAAAGAACCAGCTTTTGGCTTTGTTTACAGTCTAGTCTATATATACTCTAATTAATTTATGCTGCTTATTTTCATTCCTTTTTATTCTTTTGGTATATTTTCTTTTTTATTTTCTAACTTCTTGTGCAGGATATTATTAATTTTAAGAGTTATTTTCTACCATAAAATTTAAGGCTGTAAATTCTTTTTATGTACAACTTTATCTGCACCCCATGTATTATTTTAATTATGGCCCACGGCATTTTAAAATGATTTTTGAATTTGCAGAGAATTGAGTCAATTTAGCCCTCAGCTTATTGTAAACTATCATTATCATTCCATACAAGGCTTTTCTCTTTATTATTATTTTGTTACTTTCAATTCCACTTCTCACGCCAGCCACTCCTCCCTTTAGGCATCCCCTCTAATGGATTTGATATTTGGTTTTCAATATGCATGTGTCTTTGGATATAGTATTTGTAATCACAGTGTTTATTTTATGCAGGTGATACTGTGCTGTAAAATTATTCTCTCTTTTTTGTTTACTTTGTTTTGGGGATCTCCCTATGGAATTTTGTATGTGTCAAGTTCATTTTTTCTCCTATGGTATGTGTCTACCACATATTACTTAGCCATTTCCCTAAAAATGGACATACCTAGGTTTCTTTCAATTCCCTACCACCATGAGGGTACCGAAGTGCCATGATAATAAGACTTATTATGATTAGAAGAAATAATAAATGTAAAATGCTAGAAAGTTATTTTATATACATATATACATATGTACACACACACACATATATAGCTTTTCAGTTAAAAAGCATTTTCATTATAACTTCTGAGTTCTCATGGCCAAATGTGCCTTCCAAATCCACTTTGAACAAAAGATCAGAGCCACACATCATCATATATCCAGTCCCACCAAGGGGGGAATACAGCAGCTCCTCCATCATTGTCCTCCAGGTTCTTTCCACCCTGCCAATGTTCTAATCATGGCATTCTCCAGCAGGTAGGGAGTGAAGTGGAGAGCAAGGTGATGCATCTGACCCTGAGCATTCCCCAACGCTGTATTGAAGCCTTTTCTCACCAAGACAGAGTTCCAAATGGGCCCAGAGCAGACCAGGCTTCCACTTGCTGCACCACACCTGAGTTAATTCTCCTGCCAAGAAGTCATGCTCCTTCCTGATTCCAGAGAAGAAAGAACTAGACTCTCTTCACAGAGGTTGTTACAAATGCTCTGCTGGCAGCCAAATTATTGGCATCCAGGCTACTGCTAAACTAACCACATCTCTAACCAAGTGTATACCACGGAACTAGTGAGAAACAATGGGGACACTAACAGTTTACAGTTTACTTAGCAGGAGCAGTCAAGTCTAGTAAGACAAAAGAAAAGAGCAACTCTTGATAGGCTACTCTTTGCTTCCAAATTCCTTAAAGACACTGCTGCCTACAAATATATGCCACAAATATGGGATGATTAAACAAGTAGTAGGTGGAGAGTAGGTTCTACATTAGGAAAAGCCAGAAATATTTGATTCCATAATATTATTTACTTTCACATTTTGTGAAAGATTTTCTCTATGTCTTCTTCAAGGTCTCAGCTTTTTATTTTTTCTAAAGAAATGTTTTATGATTTCAGGGTCCTGGGATGGAGCCCTAGGTTATGTTTTATGATCCATACTTATTTAAATGATATCTCTCTTTCTATTTTTAACTAGCATTTTCTGTTAAATTGAAGGAGAAGAAAGGATAATATCACATATGGATGCAGACAAATTACTGTTAGCTAATGCATAGTAAAGCACCAATTGGTCCAAAACACTTATTTTTCAAGAATTAAATATTAGAATGTAGAGTTGGAAGAAAAATTTTAAATTATGTAGTCCAACCTCTTCATCTTACAGGTAAAAAGAATATGTGGTATGAAACAGTGCAGATATCTGCCCGACAATGCCTGGCTTGTTAGAGAAAGGACCAGGACAAACCCCAGGATATCTGAATGCCCAGTTGTGTGGTTGCTGCAATTATCTCTGGGAAAGACTCAATATCAGTTCTATATTGAATTCAAAGATGAATCAGGCATGACTTATAATTTTTAGAGAGAAAGACTCAGGTAAAAAAATTAAAAGGAGGAAATAAAGTGGATTACTTAAAATGGCGTACCGACAACGGTGAATAGTTGCTGTGGAAACACAAAGGTGGGTAAAATTCATCATCCTTGTCAAAGGCCTGGAATATGATATCTCTGAATGAAGTCCACTTGTCCAGAGAAATCAACCACTATTAATATTACTTTGGCCGTCTAGTTTTTCAAGTCAGTTCTAACAGATTGATTCATACCTCTTCCAGGGTTCTCTCTTTAGTGATTCCCGCTGGTGCTAGGAGAAAAAACTAGACTCCATGAGGAAGCTAAAGTGAAAAACTAAACACTAAAGTGAAAGCTGTACTGTAGAAAGGGAAGCTGGTGTATAAAGAGAATACTGGCAATGATAGGAACAGGCAAATGGCAGTTGTTCATTTGGTGTAGTATTCCAGATACTCCATGAGGCAGTACTTGAAATGGTGTCCATTTTGCTACCAGAAGCAATGAATACTTTATACTCTTATGTATTCACTCTTTCTCTTCTGGAAGACCTTTGGCACTATCCTGTTTGTAATTTCCCTGGGTTAATCCAGTGAATCATGGCTAGGTATCTGTATTGCTATAAGAATAGGCTTATGAAGCAATGAGGACTCCCTAACTTCAGGACCACAAGACTACTGCAGAATCACCTACATTTGGCTAGATTCAGGTGAGTCTTGTTTTGATTTATCTGGGACATCATACTTCATAAAACGGCCCAGGACTGGTTTGGAACTCATGTACCTGAAGACAGTTGTATACAGGGGTACATGGTTCCCTTTCTGCCACTAGCTTTCAGTCTGGCTCAAACTTGCCATAGTTTCTAAGTTATTTTATCATAGCTAAGTCCCAGGCTAGTGCAGAACTAATTGAGGTGGTCTAGTTACTTCTCCTTGGGCAACCTATAGTCTGTTCTTTGCAGCCTTCGTATTTGATCCAAATGGAAATCCACACCTACAACATATAATGTAATATTGGATATGATGTGATATAATACAATATAATAATATAATATAATATAATATAATATAATATAATATAATATAATAT